>NC_133659.1:222008379-222342504 GCF_037893015.1 Macrotis lagotis | reverse complement strand
AGGAGCTAGCCCTCCTGAACAATGGAGCAATTTATCTATCACAAAATGTGCCCCATAAAGAATTTCATAGACTTAGAGTTGCAATGTTTGTGAGCTGCATTGTTCATGTGTTTTCCCCACACCTATGTTTTACTCCTTTTGGATAATAGATTTGTAATCACTCTTTCTCCCATGAACTTTGTGGAATAATATATCCCAGCCTAGGTTTGGGGAAGGGGGGAGGGAGAAATATTTTGTAATTATTGTTCTTGCTATGCCATTTGAATAAATGCCTTCCCTAAGAACTAATGGCATCTATTGGCTGATAATTAAAGGCAAAGACATTTCTGGGGCTTGAAAGCTATATTACTGGGGAATAGCCACACACAGCATTGCCCCTCTTATAGTAGTCATCCTTCTAGGGACCCAATCTGCCAGTGCTAAGTGCCACATTGTAGATGTTTATTCAGTATCTTTGGATGCTCTCCATTTTTTTTGTTTGGGTTTTTTTTTTGTAAGGCAATAAGATTAAGTAAGTATTGAGTGTCTGAGGCTGCATTTGAACTCAAGGGCAGTTCTCCACCCACTGTGCCTCCTAGTTTCCCCTGATGCTCTCCATTTTTGGTGGCATGTTTGGAGTGCTGAATCCAGCTTCTACTGACTTTCAAGAGCCAATTGTTAATATTCAGTGTGAATATTTATCCTTTGGTAATTAGTAAAGGCTTCAGACCAGGACTTATTTTATTGTTTTATTGATGGTCTAAAATAAAGTGATGAAGAAAATGTTAATAATGCAAATCAAATTTAAAAGTGTATTGTGGGGGGCAGCTAGGTGGTGTAGTGGATAAAGCACCCACCGGCCCTGGAGTCAGGAGTACCTGGGTTCAAATCTGGTCTCAGACACTTAATAATTACCTAGCTGTGTAGCCTTGGGCAAGCCACTTAACCCTGTTTGCCTTGCAAAAAAAAGTGTATTGTGAGTATATTTTTATCTTATTGCTTAATATTTATCAGTACACTCTTGCATGGGATTCACAGAAGAAATTTTCTACTTAAGACTTTCCATCTTGGATGCTTTTACTAAATAAAATGAGCACTTTCCTCTTTTGTTCTAGATTGTAATTGGACCATGTCTTTTCTGATATATTTCCTTTATAAGTGAGATCAGTTTCTTTGATATAACTCCTTCTTGATAGAATGTTTAAGTATTGATATTTGTAGTATTACTGCATACATTACAAGTATGGAGCATTATAGTTGTTGCATCCCTTGAGTTTTGATGGCTCACAATGCAGGCAGAGTCACATAGAAAATTTCTTGGGCTTAAAGGACACTTCTACTACCCATGTTGAAAGGCAAGAGTATATGGAAAACACATTTAATAAATAATTGTGAAGACTGCTTTGTATAGGGTGTGTGCCAGGATCATTGGGGAGACAAATAAATTGGTCTTCCCATTCTCAAGAAGACCACAACCTGGTGTAGAAGCTTAGACGCACCCACATGTGTATTTTTATTTTGTTTTAATGTTTGTAGTATTTTTTTTTATTTTTTCAAGGCAATGGAATTAAGTGACTTGCTTAAGGTCACACATGTAAGTAAGTATTAAGTGTCTGAGGTCACATTTGAACTCAGGTCCTCCTGATTTTGGGGCCCATGCTCTATCCACTGCACTACCTAACTGCCCCTTGTTTTAATAACTTTTAAGGATACATTTTATTTTCATGCAGCAGATTCTTCCCAACAAGCACCCAAGTAGATCCCTCTACAAAGTATTATTATCTGAAAAGAGTTTAGCAAAATCTAATAAGCATGATTGTGCCTGATATCACACTATGAACTTTGTTATCCATCTATTGTTAATAATTGCTAATATTGATAGAGTAATTTAACAAGACGATTGCATTCTTCAACTTTCATAACAAGATAACAATACTAAGCCTTCACATATATATACATTTTCACAGTATATTGGAATTTAAGTGCCATTGGAATGGTATAAAATACTGCAGTCTTATGATACTGATATTGTTAGTTAATTTTGTGCTTATTTCTTGTCTAATCCCTCTTTGTATACAACCTCATCCTCTATTTCACTGTTTTCAGCACATAGAACAGTCTCATAACTGATGAATGGCATTGCTCTTAATAAATTAATTGGTTAAATCCAAACAGACACTCTCTTTGGTTTTGAGGGCCCTCCCATGATTTGGCCCCAAGCTTCCATGGAAGACAATGTAGTGCAGTGGAGGAAGCAATGAAGCAAAAATCAGGAGATTTTTTTTTTAATTCAATTTCATTTTGTTTTCAGTTACAGATTCTCCCACTCCCTCAACTCCCTTCCACTTATGATGTCACAAGCAGGGAGCTGCCAATTCTAGAGGAGACTTGAAACTTTCTAGTGTTAAATATTTCAAATATGGAAGTCAAGGTAATTGGAGTGGAACTATCAGGCAGGAATTGGGGGAATGTCTCAAGCAGAGAAAATCCATCTCCAAAAAGAGCTAAATCTAGAAAAGCAGATGATTTTTTTTAACAGGCACTTTTAGTTTTGTATTCATGGTTTTACTGAACATTGTGTTCTTTTCCTTTTGGGTCTTGCTTATCAAGTCTGTTCCATTGATTTACTCTGCCTGAGACTCATTTTGAGAAAGATTGATTGAAAGGATTAGACTCTGACTAGACTGCTGCTTAAATGAGAGGCAGCTTTTTCTCCTGCAAGAAGGGTCTATTTATCCAACAGATTTGCTGTGAGGAAGAACATATTAATGGCCTAGAAGAAAGATCACTGGATATGACTTATTTGCTACTTTTGCGGCCTAAGCCCCTTTATTCAACTTCTCTGCATCTTTGTTTCTATAGTTATAAAATGTTAAGAAAAATAAAAAAGTACTCAAAAATAAAATTTTAATGATGTAGCTCCAAATGATTATGATGAAAGTAAGGAAGGGAAGCTGATATTGACATAAAGAGAATGTATTGTCCAACTTAGATTTTTTAAAAATCATGTAGAAAAGATGGAAGCAAGGGCAAATCATGGAAAATGAATGCAAAAAACATGACATGATCTTCTCAGAATTATGTCAGGAATACTGATGCTTAGAATAAACTGTAGCTGATAATCAGTAGAAAGCATAACTTTTAAAAATGTATTGAAAGCAAGAAGAAATTCAAAGAAAGGATAGAACTCATGCTCAATGTAGATGGTATGATTATAATGGAAGACAGAGAGAAAGCAGAACTACTCTTATTGGCTTCTATATGAATTTTAGACCAGGAAAGATAGCAAAAGTAGTTAGCAGGGAGTTGAAATTTAACCTCTCTGGGGCTCAGGTAAAATGAAAGAGTTGGACTAACCCTTCTTAACTCTAAATCTAGAATTATGAATTATTATTAGAGTCTAATTGTATGAACAAGACTATAATAATCCAAGACAAATTCCCCAGGACGCATGCTGAAAAACACTATTCGCCACCAGAGAAAGAACTCTGATGAACTCTGAATGAAAATTGAATCATACTTTTTATTTAGGTTTTGCAAGTTAAATGGCTTGCCCAAGGCCACACAGCTAGGTAATTATTAAGTGTCTGAGACTGGATTTGAACTCAGGTACTCCTGACTCCAGGGCCGGTGCTCTATCCACTGTGCCACCTAGCCGCCCCAAATCATATTTTTTTTAAACTTTGTTTTTATTGTTCTATTTTATTAGTGTTTTCTTTAGTAACATATATTTTACATGAGCTCACAAGTATTATTAAAATCAAATTACTAGGGGCAGCTAGGTGGTGCAGTGGATAAAGCACCGGCCCTGGAGTCAGGAGTACCTGGGTTCAAATCCAGTCTCAGACACTTAATAATTACCTAGCTGTGTGGCCTTGGGCAAGCCACTTAACCCCATTTGCCTTGAAAAAACCTTAAAAAAAATCAAATTGCTTGCCCTCTCAAGAAAGGGGAAATGGCAGAAGGAGGGAGAGAATTTGGTCCTCAAAACTTTAAAAAATTCTCATTAAATTTTTTTTCTATGTAATTGAGAAACATTTAATGAAACAAGAATATTTTTTAAAAAGAATCTAATTGAGATAATTTTGATTACATTAAATTAAAAAGCTTTTGCATAGATAAAACCCACTGTAACCAAGATCAAAAGAAATGTAAACTGGGAAACAATTTTTACAACTAGTATTTCTGACAAAAGATTCATTTCTAAAATATATAGAGAATTGAGTCAAATTTTCAAAAAAAACAAACCATTCCCTAACTGACAAATGGTCAAAGGATATACAAAGACAATTTACAAATGAGGAAATCAAAGTGATCCACAGTCATATGAAAAATTGCTCTAACTCATTACTTATTAGAGAAATGCAAATTAAAGCATCTCTGAGGTACCTCACACCTCTCAGACTGGCCAATATGACTAGAAAGGACAATGATCAATGTTGGAAGGAATGTAGGAAATCTGGGACACTAATACATTGTTGGTGGAGCTGTGAACTCATCCAACCTTTCTGGAGAGCAATTTGGAATTACATCCAAAAGGCAACAAAAATGTGCATATCCTTTTTTTTTTTTTATTATTTTTTGTGGGGTTTTTTTTTAGCTTTTGCAAGGCGATGGGGGTTAAGTGACTTGGCCCAAGGCCACAGAGCTAGGTAATTATTCAGTGTCTTAGGCCAGATTTGAACTCAGGTACTCCTGACTCCAGGGCTGGTGCTCTATCCACTGCACCACCTAGCCACCCCATGTGCACACCCTTTGATCCAGCAATACCACTACTGGGTCTATACCCTGAAGAGATGATGAAAAAGGGTAAAAATATCACTTGTACAAAAATATTCATAGCAGCCCTGTTTGCGGTGGCAAAGAACTGGAAATCAAGTAAATGTCCTTCAGTTGGGGGAATGGCATAACAAACTGTGGTATATGCATGTCATGGAACACTATTGTTCTATTAGAACCAAGGAGGGATGGGAATTCAGGGAAGCCTAGATGGATTTTCAAGAAATGATGCTGAGCGAGATGAGCAGAACCAGAAGAACATTGTACACCCTAACAGCAACATGGGGGGTGATGATCAACTTTCATGGACTCGCTCATTCCATCAGTGCAATCAGGGACAATTTGGGGCTCTCTGCAATGGAGAATACCATCTATATCCAGAGAAAGAACTGTGGAGTTTAAACAAAGACCTATTACCTTTAACTTAGGAAAAAAAACTTATCTTTTTATGTAATTTTGCTCTCTTATACTTTATTTTTCTTCCTTAAGGATATGATTTCTCTTTTATCACATTCAACTAAGATCAATGTATACCATGGAAATAATGTTAAGACTAACAGACTGCCTTCTGTGGGGGGTGGGGGAGGGAAACAAGATTAGGGGAAAAATTGTAAAACTCAAAATAAAGAAAATCTTTCTTGAATGACAAAAAAACAGAGTGGAGAATAAAAAAATGTGCATACCCTTTGATCTAGCAATACCACTACTGCCATCTACACCCTGAAGAGATTATGAAAAGGGGTAAAAACATCACTTGTACAAAAATATTCATAGCAGCCCTGTTTGTGGTGGCAAAGAATTGGAAATCAAGTAAATGTCCTTCAACTGGGGAATGGCTTAGCCAACTGTGGTATATGTATGTCATGGAACAATATTATTCTATTAGAAACCAGGAGGGATGGGAATTCAGGGAAGCCTGGAGGGATTTGCATGAACTGATGCTGAGTGAGATGAGCAGAACCAGAAAAACACTGTACACCCTAACAGCAACATGGGGGTGATGATCAACCTCGATGGACTTGCTCATTCCTTCAGTGCAACAATCAGGGACAATTTTGGACTATCTGCAATGGAGAATACCATCTGTATCCAGAGAAAGAATTGTGGAGTTTGAATAAAGACCAAAGACTATTATATTTAATTAAAAAAAACTGTTATCTTATAATATAATTTTGCTCTCATACTTTATTATTCTTCCTTAAGGAATATGATTCTCTTTCCACATTCAACTTAGATTAATGTATACCATGGAAACAACGTAAAGACTAACAGATTGCCTTCTGTTGGGGGTGGGGAGAGGGAAGCAAGATTGGGGGGGGAATTGTAAAACTCAAAATAAATAAAATCTTTCTAAAAAACAAAACAACAACAAAAGAATCTAACTGGGACAGCTAGGTGGCGCAGTGGATAAAGCACCAGCCCTGGAGTCAGGAAGACTTGAGTTCAAATGTGACCTCAGACACTTAATAATTACCTAGCTGTGTGACCTTGGGCAAGTCACTTAACCTCACTGCCTTGCAAAAAAAAGAATCTAAATGTAAAAATACATAATAATATATCCTATTTTGCAGAATCCTTTTCAGTTAATTTGAATAACCATCCTTCAAGAACCTATAATAATAGTTACTCTCTTCAAAGCACTTATTTATTCTAATGGGGGAGACAGAATAAATACTCAGATAAGAATATGCAAAGTGTATACAAAGTAAATGTAAAATTGAGTAGTAGATAGACATTTCTGAGGTATATTGGATGTGAACTTATATTTTCAGGATAATTTCAATTCACATATATATGTATGCATGTTTGTACATTTTGGTTTTTTTTTTTGAAAAGCATTGGGGTTAAGTGACTTGCCCAAGGTCACACAGTTAGGCAATTATTTTTAAAATTTCTTTCTTTTTTTTTTAAAGTTTTGCAAGGCAATGGGGTTAAGTGGCTTGCCCAAGGCCACACAGCCACGTAATTATTAAGTGTCTGAGGCCAGATTTGAACTCAGGTACTCCTAACTCTAGGGCCGGTGCTTTATTCACTACACCACCCAGCTGCCCCTGTATATTTTTTAATTGTTTTAGTAATGTCTAATTATTTGTTAACCTTATTTGGGTTTTTCTTAGCAAAGACACTGGAGTGGTTTGTCATTGCCTTCTCCAGCTCATTTTTTTTTTTTAGGTTTTTGCAAGGCAAATGGGGTTAAGTGGCTTGCCCAAGGCCACACAGCTAGGTAATTATTATCTGAGACCAGATTTGAACCCAGGTACTCCTTACTCCAGAGCTGGTGCTTTATCCACTGGGCCACCTAGCTGCCCCTCCAGCTCATTTTTAAGGATGAGAAAATGAAGGCAAGCAGAATTAAGTGATATGCCCAGGGTCACACAGTTAGTGCCTAAGATTGGATATGAATTCATAAACATGTATCTTTCTGATTCCAGAACTAGCACTTTATCCACTGTGCCCTAGCACAGTGTATGTATGTGTGTGTGTATAATCATATATATATATTATATATATATATATATATATATATGTGTGTGTGTGTGTGTGTAGTGGATAAAGTGGATATGCGTAGTGGATAAAGCACTGGCCTTGGAGTCAGGAGCACCTGGGTTCAAATCCGGTCTCAGATAATAATTACCTAGCTGTGTGGCCTTGGGCAAGCCACTTAACCCCGTTTGCCTTAAAAACCTAAAAAACAAAAAAAATGATATCCTTAAGGAAAAAATAAAATATAAGAGATAGCAACATTACATATGATAAGATACCTCTCATCAATGACATATATATATATATGTTTGTGTGTCTATATGTGTGTACACATATACACAAATATACAAACTTTATATGCATGCATACACATATCTAAAATTCATTTGCATTCATTGGTATTAATTCAGTGAATTAATTATTCATTTTAGTTCTTCAAAGCTGATGAGAACTTGGCTTTCAGCTTTGAGAGAGCCACCCTTAGTTTCAGGCTCTTTTCAGGGAGAGGTCCTTGGAGGAAGAGAAAGACTCTGGAAAGCAATCAACAGGTAGTAACCAGCACCCATACATAGATATGAAATAGATTTTCAAGTTTCCTAAGAAAGTGGTTTAGTTTCTTCATGGGCATAGCAGGCAATTCAGGTCACTCTCCCTATCCCTGACACACTACATGGTGAGGACTGAAGAATCTTAAGAATGAACCATAGAGGCCAGAACAAAAGCATGATTAAAACCTTCAAGATAAAGGAGTTGATGTCTTAAGCCTCACTTTGCAATTTTTATCACTCTCATCAATTCCTTCTGGGACTATTTATCTCTTATTTTGCTCCTCTAGATAATTATTTTAGTCTCATGTTTTTCCTGTAGCTCTGGGAGCCATATTCATTTTGCCTCAAATGATTAGCACTCCCTTTCTCTAGAAGGCTGAGTCCTAGAATTCTTAAACTTGGGGGCTATATAGACAATCTCAAGCCTAATGCTGCTTAGAAATTAACCCCCCCCCCCTTTTTTTCTAAAATGAATGGGATTTCCAAACTCTTCAGGAATTTCAGTATATACTTCTCCAGAAAGCAAGTGTTTAGGAACTCTCACTTGAGATATATGTATGAGAATGCATGTAAAGCCTATGTGGTTCTGCCTCAAGGTAGATATTCAAGGCAGGTAGGAATGTGGTGGAAACTCTGTACACCTTCTCTCCATCTGGTCTCTGATCTCTCAAAAAGTGGAAACAGAAAAAACACAAAAAGGCAGGGCAAGAAGACTTGGTTATTGCATCCTTCCACTCCTTTTCAATGTCCCCCAAGTGTTATTCATCTTATGATTTTTTTTGAAGGGGAGAATATCTTTTTCCCTTGTTTTTTGAATTTTACAATTTTCCCCCAATCTCGCTTCCCTCCCCCCCCACCCCCACAGAAGGCAGTCTGATAGTCTTTACATTGTTTCCATGGCATACATTGATCAAAATTGAATGTGTTGAGAGAAAAATGATATCCTTTGGGGCAGCTAGGTGGTGTAGTGGATAAAGCACCAGCCTTGGAGTCAGGAGTACCTGGGTTCAAATCCGGTTTCAGACACTTAATAATTACCTAGCTGTGTGGCCTTGGGCAAGCCACTTAACCCCGTTTGCCTTAAAAACCTAAAAAACAAAAAAAAATGATATCCTTAAGGAAAAAATAAAATATAAGAGATAGCAACATTACATATGATAAGATACCTTTTTTTAAAAAAATAAAGATAATAGTCTTTGATCTTTGTTCAAAGTCCACAATTCCCTCTTTGGATACAGATGGTATTCTCCATCATAGATACCCCAAAATTGTCCCTGATTGTTGCAACTGATGGAATGAGCAAATCCTTCTAGACTGAGCATCACCCCTATGTTGCTGTTAGGGTATACAACATTCCTCTGGTTCTGCTCACATTGCTCAGCATCAGTTTATGCAAATCATGAAGAATATCTTTAATATGACTCTGTATGGTTTTTCTTGGTGCCTGATAGTTTGGGTACATAAATCATTTAATGAATAAATTAATTTGTCTGAGGTAGTCAGGTGGTGCTTTGAATAGAATGCTAAACTTGGAGCCAGGAAGACTCATCTTCCTATGTTTGAATCTGGTCTCAGACACTTATTAGCTATGTGATCATGGACAAGTCACCTAACCCTGATTGCCTCAGTTCCCTCATCTGGAGCGGGAAGAGAAAATGGCAAACCACTCCAGTACTTTTGCCAAGAAAATCTCAAACATAGTGATGAAGAGTGGGACATGATTGAAAACTATTGAATAATTAAATATATCTATCTAGGAATTCCTAAAAATAACAGGAGTAAATAATGTCATCAAGAAATTACTTGATAGGGCAGAAGATGGGTTGGCCACATGGCCAAAAGTAAGATGATTTCTGAGTAGCTGGAGCATTTCACTGGTACTTCTTCAATGTCAGGAGAAAGCTAAGAAGGCCTCCTAGATGTTGGCCACTTTGTGGTGAACTTTTGGTTTAACAGGGTTAAGATTGGGCAGGCATGGATAGATTGTGATCTATGCTGTTTGGAAAAATTCCCAAATTGATGAAATAACAGGGTACTGTTAGGGTATTTGACTGTCTAAAAGCATCTGGAGTGTCCCCAGGGGTGCTCAAATACCAAAATGTCTGATTGATGTGGATAGTTTCTCCTCCAAAACAGATCACAGCAAATCCGTTATCTATCCATCTTGTGGCACTCTTTCCAATGCCCTCTCAAAACATGGCAGCAGGGGTTTGACTCAACATGTTAGTGGTCTTCCTCCAAACATTGAAAGCTCTAACAAAACTCTCGATTGTCTGCATGTCAATTTTCCCTTTCACCATGTGACGTGTTCATTCATTTCAGTTGTGTCCAATTCTTTGTGATCTTATTTGGGGTATTCTTGACAGATATTGGAGTGATTTGCCATTTTCTTCTTCATCTCATTTTTGTTGTTGTTCAGTCACTTCAGTCACAACCAACTGTGATCCCATTTATAGTTTTCTTGACAAAGACACTGGTATAATTTGCTATTTTCTTCTCCAGCTCATTTTTACAGATAAGAAAACTGAGGTAAATAAGGTTCAGTGACTTGTCCAAGATCATACAGCTAGTTAAGTGTCTGAGTTCCAATTTGAACTGAGGAAGATGAGTCTTTCTAATACAGCTCTCTATCCATTGTGCCACTTAGCCACCCATATCTATTATTTTCTCAGCATAAATTTCCAAAATGACATCCTCTGCTCCTGTTCTTCTTGGAAGTTTCTTATTTGTCATATGTTGTATGTGGTGTAACAGATAAAGAATTGACTCTAGAGCCAGGGAAACCTGATTTCAAGTCCCACTTCTGGTGCATACTGACTGCGTGACCCTTGGCAAAGCCCTTGTTCCAGGCAATTCTCTTTGATCATCAGTTACAGAGAAGGAGCTGACCTATGTGAATAGAGTACTGAGTTTCCTCATCAGTTCCCCGTACCAGCGAAATCACACGTCCAGTCTCTGTCCCTATCTCTATATGCCAAAGCCTGTCCATATCCACCATGTAACTCTCCATTACCCTCTGTATATCATTCATTTCCAGTTCTTAAAAGACTGTCAAACTTCATGTCTAACAGGCTCAGGGTCATTGAAAATACTAGTAGATGGTGATAAGGTTGGCTTAGGGTTCTGACTCTAATTGTCTTCCCATTGACCAAGTTCACCCTATTTACAGGAAGGAGTGGTCTCACCCTACATGGCAGTTTCTTGCTAGATTTCAAGTTAACCCTGAAGTGACCAGTCCAGGATCCTAGCTCTTTAGAGGCTAATTGCAGGGACTCCCTCCCAGGAGGAGGAATATCAGGTTGGATGGCCTAGATTTATTACTGCCAGCTTCTCAGAGATGCCCAGGAGAGGGGCAGACTCAGACAGGTGCACCTGTCTAGAAATAGCATGCACTTGGAGTGAGAGGAATATAAAAGCCTGAGTCTCGGAACAGCTTCTTAGATCTCCCCCTTCCCTTCCTCCCACTCCCCAAGGACCCAGAACAGACATAAGGAAGCCTAGGCTGCTCCCTGGTAAGTACCAAATAGAGTAGACCAGCTGAAAATCCCCATTCATTTGAGATGTAACAATTATAATCAGGCAAGAATAAACTGGTGTTTGGAGTTCTCTTCTATGGAAAGGAGACAGACAGACAGACTGTCTCTGCAACTATGCTGAGAATTGTCTCTTTGACTTGGCTTTTCTATCAGCCCCATCACTCAGTCAAAGGTGAAGAAAGTCAAGTGGAAGTAGTTTAAAGAAAGCCTCCCTAAGCTACCCAGGTTCTGAACTGTCTGGCATTCAGGGTCTCAGTTTCTAAGGTTCTTTTGCTGAGTCTGTGTTTGCAGGCGCTAGAATAAGCCATGGATTTGCGCATTCACAGTCTTCTCTGCTTGGATAGGGACCAAATTAGGATTTGCTTCTATTTTAAGGAGAAGAGGGGGATAAGTGAGAATATGAAAGTGTGACTATAAGCATGTAAGATTATTTGTGCACTCATACAAATATGTCAGTGTAAGCATATAAAACAATTCTGGATGTATATGAAGATGAGAATGCAAATATATATTCTGTACAATATACTTTGCTAACATCTAATATAAACAATTTAATGGATTAGTCTAATATATAATATAAACAATATAATGCATCGTGCTAAGAAATAAAAATGTTATTTATTTAAATAATTTATAATTTATGTGATTAAATAATTTATAAATAACATTTATTTGAATAAATAAGTCATTTTTGCTATATAATATTAAATAATACATGAATATAATATAAATATATTAACATTAAAGTAGATGTTTTTGCAGGGAGAGGGAAAGTTGAATTGAGAATGATTTTTTTAAATCAGAATCTCCATTTCTTGTAAAGATGGTACAGGTAAGGGGCATGGAGATAGAGAAAGAGAGAGAAAACTCAAGTAAATCTGCTGTGCCCATCTTTCAGTTGAATTCAGTCCAACAAACACGGTTGAAATGCTTATGTTCAAGGCACATATAGAAGAGGCAATAACAGTGGATCCAAGCCTCCCTTCTGGTACATTCTGCTATTGAGATCCTGGAAACATTATTTCTCCTGTCTCCAAGTTGCAAAATTGCAGAATAGTTGCTGACCTGCATTGTTAAAAGGAATTTCCTACCCTGGGAGTTCTCTCTTCTAAAGAGATCACAGGCCTGGAAAGTCATTCCTGTCCTCCAGTAGCTCATATTCTACTGGAGGTTCAAACCTGTACATAAATAAATATCAAGTGTATAAAAAAAATTAGTCAGAAAAGAGCATTAACAAGTAGAGGGAGTGGGGGAACATCAAGAGAAGACAACTGGGGGGCCCTGATCTGTGCTTTGAAAGGAGGCCAAAGAGTCAGGTAGATGATGCACTGGGCCCAGAGACTGAAGACCTGAGTTCAAATCCAGACTCAGATGCTTACTAACTGTGGGATCCTTAAATAGTCATTTAAGCCTATTTGCCTCAGTTTCCTCATCTGTAAAATGAATTGAAGAAGGAAATGGCAAACCACTAGAATATCTTTGCCAAGAAGCTCCCAAATGAAGTCAGGAAAAGTCAGACATGACTGAACAACAACAAGAAGGTGATGGGAAAGAAATAATAAATTCTAGATGTGGGAAACCACTGGTATAGGCAGGAGAGATGGAACACTGTTTATGAGGAAGACTTAGCAGGTCAGTTTCTGTTGACTAGTTCCCCTTGTTCTAGGAGCCATAAAACGTCCCCAGAGAGAAAGAGAAAAGGAGGGGGGAGAATAGAGAGGGAGAAAGGAGGGAGACAGAGACAGAAATAGAATAATAGAGACAAGAGAGAGAGTGAGGCAGAAAGGGGGAGAAAGAGTGAGACACACAAACAGACACACACACACACACACACACACAGAAAGAGAGAAACAGAGAGACAGAGGGAGACAGAGAAAGACAGACAGACAGAGGGACAGAGAGACAGAGACAGAGAAATAGAAACAAAGAGAGACAGAAATAGAGACAAAGACACAGAAGGAGGCAGAGACAGAGGCTTGTTGACCACTTAGTATAAGTCAGGCAATATGCTAAGTATTGCACATACAAAGAGAGCCCAAAATAAGCTCTGACTTCAAGGAGTATTCGATAAGAACAGTATTTTTAATAACTGTCACCATGCCAAATACTCAAAATCTCCAAGCTACACAGAATGATAAATTTACAAAATATTGACATCTAGTTGAGGATATCAAAATCATACGGGGCCAAGGAGTAGGTGCATGTCATCCTTGTTGCTCTGTCTGCTGCTTTATTTATAGGATTATGTTAGTGTCCACGTAGAGTGCATGTGGATGGCAGAGAGATGCTATTGGTTAGTCTCCAGAGGATGAACTCACATCTTGATCTTTATTCAGATTCAGAAAAACAGCTTTTTCATCCACCTGTGGAAAAAGTCACAGACTATTAAATAGAAAAGAATATTAAAGATCTGTCTCAGAATCAGTTCCACCCGAACTCCATAAAAATATGAAAAAATTAATTTATATCAATTGATAATAGCAATAATATAATGTCTGAGAAGTCAGAAGATAAACTACTAGGACTTCACTGTCATCACAGACATAAATGTTTACTCACAACTGCCTGGAAATAACATTTAAGAACATTTTTTAAAATGCATCAGTCTAATAATCTGTAAAACATTAAATGAAAAAAAGAACAAACAGCAGTACAGTGATATGTCACAAGACCATTTAGGTCCGAACTTCATTTTTTTTTAGGTTTTTGCAAGGCAAACGGGGTTAAGTGGCTTGCCCAAGGCCACACAGCTAGGTAATTATTAAGTGTCTGAAGCCAGATTTGAACTCAGGCACTCCTGACTCCAGGGCCGGTGCTCTATCCACTGTACCACCTAGCCACCCCTCGAACTTCATTTTTAAGAAAAAATGAGAATGAGATGAGTGATCATCATCATCATCATCATCATCATCATCATCATCATCATCATAATGAGTAGGCTGGATTTGAACTCAGGTACTCCTGACTCCAGGACCGGTATGCTATCTACTGTGCCACCTAGCCGCCCCATAACCATGTTTTTAATAAATGTAGCTAGTGAATAGAATGCTAAACATAGAGTCAGAAAGGGATGAGTACAAATTTAGCCTCAGACACTTACTAGCTATATGACTATAGAAATGCCATTTTAGTGCTGCCTCAGTTTCCTTATCTGTACAATGAGAATGATACAGACTTGTTGTAAGGATCAAATGAGATAATATTTGTAAAATGCTTTTCAAATCTTAACATAGCTATATAAGTGTTAGGATAATAATGATGATGATAATGATGCCACTACACCAAATATTCATAACCTCCCATATTTCTGAAATAAAAACTTCCAAAATAAATTCTTCAGTTGTTTATTAGTCATGTCTAATTCTTTATAACCCCATTTGAGATTTTCTTGGCAAAGATACTGAAGTAGTTTACCATTTCTTTCTCCAGCTCATTCAGCAGATAAGGAAAAAACAGGCAAGATGAGGTAAACAGGGTTATGTGACTTGCCCAGAGTCACACAGCTAGTAAGTATCTGAGGTCAGATTTGAATTCAGAAAGATGACTCTTCCTGCTTCCCAGTCCAGTGCTCTATCCACTCTACCATCTAACTGCCTCAAAATATATAGAGACTTAATAGAAGAAATCAAAATCATACGGGAACAGAATAAAGTATATATTTTTCTCATCATCCTATCTTCTACTGGAGTTGTTCAGGGATATGTTCAGGGAACCTACAGAAGGTATCTGTATCTCAATAATTTTATTTGATTTGGAGAACAGTCAGTTTGTCCACTTACCTAAGAATCCACAGAACTTTTACATAGAATAGTAACAGTAGACCTGCCCCAGGATTGGCATCTGAATTGCTTTCAAACCAAGAGGAAAAGAACAGGATAATGATAATAACAACCTCAAAACAGTTGAGAACTCAGGCTTGTAAAATGTGTTAAGGCTTATATTTTCCTCCTAAAATTCCTACAAACTGGGTAGTGAAAGCAAAGGTCACACAACTAATAATTGACAGAGCCAGGATTCAAACTTGGGCTTCCCAAGTCCAAATTCAGAGATCTTTTAAAGATTCCACATTGATTTTGAATCCTTTTCTCTGAAATAGTGTCCCTTTGTTGTTGTTCAGTTGGGTCTGATTCTTCCTAATCTCGTTTGGGGTTTTCTTGGCAAATATACTGGAGTGATTTACCATTTCCTTCTCCTACTCATTTTACAGATGAGGAAACTGAGACAAATAGGGTTAAAGACTTGTTCAGGGTCACACAGCTACTGTCTGAGGTCACTTTTGAACTCAGGTCCTCCTGTTCCAGATAGAATGCCTGCATCAGTGCCCCTATTTTTATACATAGTTCTCTACCAAGCAGGGCAAGCAGGTGAATCACAAAGGAATATACAAGATGTTTCCAAGAGTGCATGTAGATACATACAATATCCTGAATAAAGTCTAAATTATTCTGTTTGGCATTCAAGGCCCTCTATAACATAACCCAAAAGCCAAGATTTCCAATCTCATTCCTGTCCAAGCTGACAGTAAGCTTCTGAACAAGCTTCAAATAAACTTTCAAAGAATCCACAGTAAGTCCTGAGTTTCATCTGTAAAATGGAGGTATTCATGCTTCATCTTCCTAACAAAGTAGGCTGAGGAAATCTCAAAAAAACACTGAAAGCAGGACTTTGAAAACTATGTCTCAGTCAGATCTTTCGTTCAAAGGTCTTTCATTGCTTTCTTTTCTCCCTGGATGGAAATATACAGAACCTCCTTCAACCTTGGTCCCCATCTTATGTATCTCTGACTATCTTCACATTTTACCTAAAATCATTTTTGTATCCTTGTTTAATCCCCTTCCTTCTTCTTTGTAAACTAAAGGGTCTGGGATTATGCTAGTTTCCATCTTTGTATCTGCTTAGGATCTAGCCTACACAGTAGTGATAATGATAATGACAATAATATTAAGTAAATACATATATATATATATATATATATATATATATATATATGTATATATGTAGTATCTACAATGTACTGATGTACTGACAGCCCTTGACTAAGGACCCTTGGAAACTGGCTAGAGAATGCTTTGCTACCAAGATACTTTGTCTTGTTTTTGTTTTTTAGGTTTTTGCAAGGCAATGGGGTTAAGTGGCTTGCCCAAGGCCACACAGCTAGGTCATTATTAAGTGTCTGAGGCCAGATTTGAACTAGCCACCCCACTACCAAGATACTTTGGCTCTCAACACCATCTTGAAAACTTGCTATAGTTGAGAACAAGCACAACTTGGTGAAGTTCAATTTCTTGTTTTTCCTAGCTTTGAAAAGCCCACTGTAGGAGAGTAATATAGTGACAGCACTGAGTAAAGGAGCAGAAACTAGAGCAGAATTTCTATACATTTGGCAAACAATTTCTACTTACTTTGGGGTAGGTAATTGAGGTTAAGCAACTTGGGGGGGGGTCACAAAAGCTAAGTATTTGCAGCTGGATTTAAACTCAAACCTTCCTGTCTGCAAGGCCAGCACTCTCTCTACTGCATTGTCTAGCTGCCTCCTCTCTTTACTTTTGTTTTTTATTTTTTAGATTTTTTTCAAGGCAATGGGGTTAAGTGGCTTGCCCAAGGCCACACAGCTAGGTAATTATCAAGTGTCTGAGGTTGGATTTGAACCCAGGTACTCCTGACTCCAAGACCAGTGCTCTATTCACTGCACCACCTAGCCATCCCCTCTCTTTACTTTTGAATGAACAATTTGGGTGAATGGTTTGGCCTCAGAAATGAGACAGTATACTTCTTAAATTTATTCTCCATAATGTTAACTAAGATGATTTTTTTCAGGTTGATTTTAGTTCCCTTCCCTTTTGTATGCCCTATTGGTCCCTAGCCTGAAAATTAATCAAGGCACTTTATGCCTAGACTTCTGAGAATTATTGGGGATTGAGTGGAGGAGAATAGGATGAATTACCTGGATGGGAGGGATATAGTTCTGTGTCAAGAGATACAAGCCTTGTGAACATCAACTCCCTGTAAGAAAAGTTTGATCATATTGAATATTGAATGGGGTTGAGGTAAAAGGAGGATTTCTCTCTCTCTCTCTCTCTCTCTCTCTCTCTCTCTCTCTCTCTCTCTCTCTCTCTCTCTCAGATTAAGAGAATCTTTAAGAAGAAATTAAGTTGGACCTAAGTAGGGAAGTTGTATGATATGAGAAGCTACCCATATGAACTTTGGCAAGTTGCATCCTTGTTTCAGTTTACTCTCTAAATTGAGAGGACTGAAATTAAGTTTTTAACTGAAGATTTCCACACTTGAAAACATTATATTTCAATATGAATTATATTTTTATAATCCTTTGTATTTTATTTTATGCATTTAAACATTCAGGGGGCAGTGTTTCACTGGATTAACAAAATTGTCCATTACCCCAAAAGTTAAGAATTTATGAATTTAGATGATCTCTAGAGTCCTTTCTGGCTCTATATTCATCTAGTTCTTTGTAAACCTTGTAGGTCTATATGCCCGTGAAATATTTCAGGGACCCCCCCCCCAGAGAACAAACTCTCACAATCTGATAGAAGTATATTTGTTGTTGTTCAGTCATTTAATTGAGTCTGACTCTTCATGACCCTGAACCAAGGGGTTTTCTTGTCAAAGACAATGGAGTAGGGTATCATTTTCTTGGGTTAAGGCAAACAGGTTAATTGGCTTGACCAGAGTCACATAGCTAGTAAGTATCTGAGGCTGAATTTGAACTTAGGCCTTTTTGACTTCAGGTTCAGAACTCTACCCATTGAGCCATCTAATTGTCCCAAAGTGTCATATATATGTATGTATGTATGTATGCATGCATATATATATATATATATATATATATGCTTTGATTATTTTGCCTTTGTATACCAAGTGTCTACCACAACTTAATAAATGCTCATTGGATTAATTTGGATTGAATTGGTCTGTCCTCAATAATATCTATAGCAGTGGTTCTGAAACTTTATGGCGTCATTGGATTTTACAGTCTGATGGCCCTTTCTCAAAATAATATTTTTAAATGAATAAAGCAAAAAAAAACCCCATAGGATTACAAAGGAAACAAAAACTTTACAAAAATAAATATGTAATTTTTTCCCATTCTAGTTTTGTGGACTTCTGAAATCTATACATAAAACCCTTGAAGGTCCATGGACCCCAGGTTAAGAAATCCTGATTTATAGTGATGGTAGTCATGATGCCCACTGGACTCTGATGATTCTAAAGGAGAGAGTAAGGCTGTTGATTCTGCACCACTCTGCCTCACTCTATTCAATTTACTTAAAAGTCAAGATAGCACCCTCCTGATGTCCATTGATCCTCCTGCTCAAGAATGAAGGATGAATAGCCACCATGATGAGCAGTGAGGTTTTACTTTCAACTTCTTACTCCTCAGTTTCTACATGAGTGTGGATAAGTTGGACACTCTTATCTTTTCTCTGCCACCCTGGATGTCCAAGGTTCTGGGCCTGTTTGATCCTTGAATTTAATAGAGTTTGGCTTTTATCCTGCAGGTCATGGAGAATGAAGAAAATGAAGACCTTGGTCAAATCATTTTCCAGATTCCCTTTCATAACTATCTTCTCCCTCCTCCCCAACCCCCATAGTACTCAGTCTCTCTCCTTTTGGCTGAGCTGAGTTCAATTCCAAAAGTCACTGCATCCCACTGAACTTTGAGAGTTAATGCTGAGCCAAGGGAATATATCTAACCATAGTCTCTTCCTTTTATGCCCTGACTCCCATTGGCTCCAGGAACACATACAACTCCAAAATAGCTACTGTGCTGGTGAGCCCTCAAATCTGATCTCCCCCTGAGATATGTTAAGTCTAGTAACCTGAGAGGCCCATCTCATCACAAGATGTCTCTCTTACCACCTGGCCCCCATATGGGACAGAGCAAGGGGATGTTGGGGTTGGAGTGCAGAGGGAAGAGGCAGCTATTACTCTATTCCACTCTAAGCTACTCCCATTCCAACCTGTCAAAGGGAGAGACTGGAGGGGAAGAACTAAGGACTAGAGTCTTTGTGAAGAAAAAGGATAAGAGCTCGATCATTATAATAACTAAATAGCTTGAAATTTAGACAAAGCTGCGTGTAGACTCACATTTTAATCCAGAGTCCATGAACTTGCTTTTTTTAACTGTATTTTTAACTGTAATCAATATAATTGATTTCCTTTGGAATCTTATGCATTTTACTTTATGCATCAAAAAACGTTATTCTTAGACTAGGTTTCATTAGACTACCAGAGGGGCCCATAATATGAACAAGGATAAGAACCCCAAACAACACAATCTCTAGGAGCAGGTAGGAGTGTTGTAGATAGAGTGCCAGGTCTGGAGGGAGAAAGATTCATCTTCTTGAGTTCAAATACACTAGCTGGTAATCCTGAACAAGTAGCTTGATCCCTTTTGCCTTAGTTTGCTCATCAGTAAAATGACCTGGAAAAGGAAGTGGCAAATCATTCCAGTATTTTTACCAAGAAAACCCCAAATAGGGTCACAAAGAGTTGGACATGACTGAACAATAATACACAATCCCTAAGGACGATTATAGAATTCTGATCTAGGAAGCTGAGACTTGGATAACTACTTGTTCTCTACATCTGCTCTAAGCATCCTCTAAGATAGAGTTCACTTTTCCTGCCATTGGATGTGGTGGGTCCATGACTTTGTAGACAGAAAGAATCTTAGATTGCTGTGCTGAGGGAATAACATGTGGCTTAGTGAAAATTGTCCTCGATTGAGAAATTAGTGATCAGTCAACAAATTGCTTTGTAACTTTGGGCAGCAACAAGAATAGTAATAATAATAATAATGATAATAACAACAACAACACATGCTTCTATGGTAGTATAGTATGGGCAGAAAAAGAAACTTTGGACTTGGTTTCAGGAGAGGTATGGACAAAAACTTCTCACGACTTACTGGCTTTGGGACCTTGGGCAATTGAGTTAACCTCTCAGAAACTCATTTACTCCCTTTGCTAAACAAGGACAGCAATAGCATCTGAAATGGGCATCTAGGTGAGGGGTAGTAAATAAAATGCTGGATCTGCAGTTAGAAGGACCTGAGTCCAAATCCAGCCTCAAACACTAGTTGTGTGACCTTGGGCAAGTCATTTAACTCAATTTGCCTTAGTGTCCTTCTCTATAAAATGAGCTGGAAAGGAATAGCAAACCCTTCAGTATCTTTGCTAAGAAAACTTCAAATGGGATCACAGAGTCAGACACAATTGAGACAAGTAAACAACAAGAAAGTCCCTTCCAAATCTCAAATTCTTTATTTCTACAAAATCATTTTTCCTTCTTTCTTGGTTCCAGTTTTCTCTTCACTGAAATGTGGGAGTCCAATGAATCATTTTATGATTCCAGAGCTGGCCAGATGTTCTTAAAGATTTCTATTTCACCTCAAGTGTCTGGCAGACTGGCTTATAATATCCCTAAGGGTATAACTGAGGTTTCCCTGTATTATGAAATAAAAAGAGAAGTTAACATTTCTTAGTTTTTCACTGGTGTTTGGGGTCCTCTATAAGCCACCATCAACATCACTCAACAATAAAATTTGTGTCCTGGATCCCATCATTCCCCTGTTCTTAGGTAGGACCCTTTTTTTTTGTAACTAATCTAGGAGAGAATTCAGAGAATATACATCCCTGTATGATTATATATAGTAAAAAATAATACTGGTCAAGTGCCATTAATTAGCTCAGCATAGTTTTATTTAATGACACTAGTGCAAAATGAAAGGATTGGCTAGATGATCAGTAAAATTTTTTTCCAGGAGAGAAAGCAGCAGAGAGAAGAGTCCTGGAGTTGCAAAATCTGAAGTCCTGAATTTAAATCTTAGCTTGGCTACTTATTCACTGTGTGACTTTAGGCACATCATTTTATCTCTCTGAGATCTTGGTCTCATTTGCAATTTAAGAAAGTTGAAAACAGATGATCTTTGAGGTCTCTTTCAGATTTAATCTTCTGAGATTCCCCTTGGACTTGGTTTTCCCAGCATAAAACTTGCACCTTTTGACTGTAGTTTCTATAAAAGAAGATTTAGGCATGCTTTCCCTTTGACTATGACCCTGTGATGCCCCTTGTGAATACAAAAGGAGAGTGAAAACTGGCTGTAACTCAGCCTCTTCTCTACCTTGATGCAAGATAACTGTTTAGCTATTGACAAAGGAGGAAAAAAATCATACTAGAGATTCCCATTGGACTAGAGCAAAGAAGGCAGCTTAGGTTCTTGGCAGGTCAGTTTCAGGGAAAAGCTTCCAAGATGGTGAATTCGCTTCAATTGTTTGCACAACAAGCAAGAGTTGGATACTAAGAATTGGATAGCTAGATGACAGATGGAGGAATAGATAGATAGACAGATAGCCTAGATCAATTGATAGCTGTATGAGATGGATAGTTAGATTAGATAGATAGATAGATAGATGGATAAAATGATAAATATAATTAGACTAGATGGATAGATAAACTAGATAGATGAAAAGATAGACAGATGGATAAATAGGAGAAAGATTAGAGTATGTGCCAGTTAGTGTGCTAAGTATTTAGGATGAGAATACAAGCAAATAAGGCAATCCCAATCCTCAAGGAACTTATATTTTAAGGGAGGAAGACAATATACAAAGGAGAGTTGGAAAGTGAGAGGAAGAAGAAGTACATTCATACGAGAGGAAGGTTGCTATTGAAAAGATAGAGGAGTTCAGAGAAATGGAACCAGGGCTGAAGCAACCAGGACCTAGACTATAGTAGTCTGGACCAGGAACTCACTGATCAGGAGAGTGGCCTTCAGGGGAGAGGCTGCTGACAAGGAGATGATTATAGAAGAGGAACTGGGGGTAAAATGGAATCTGGTGTAGCCAGTGTATCCCCCCTGCAACTGGAACCACCCAGATAAATGGGACCCAAGAATATTCCAGGAGAGGATAAACCCCCAGTGCTTGGTGGGAAGGTCAAAGTTACACTTGGAGGGTGCCCTGGGGCATATATGCATATATGCAATCATCACAGTTAACATTTATATAACATTTTAAGGTTTACAAACCTGTGAGATAGGAAGTGTATTATTATTTCCACAGAGAAAAACGAAGGTTGAAAAAATTTGAGGTCATATAGCTAGTAATCCTTGGATCTGGGAATGAAAACCAAATCCCCTTACTCCAAGTTCAGACTCTCTCCATAACTGAAGCATATGAGACAGGAGCATATGAGAGACAAAGTAGAGAACAGGGAGGGTCTGCTATTAGGGACCAAAGTAGGAGAGGTGGCCTAGCCTGATAAAAAGTGCACTGGATTGGAAGTAAAAGGCATAGTTCTATCAAAAACTTGTGTGACCTTGAGTGATCTTGGACAAATCACTTCCTTTCTCTGTGCTTCATTTTCCTCATCTGTAAAATGAAAGCGGACTAGGTGACTTTTGTGATTTCTTTAGGCTCACATCACATAGTTCTAAACTGAAGAACATCCATTCTGAGTTCTTTGGGCAAAATTGGCTATGAGCATATGTATTTTTGGCCATAGCTGCATACTGACCACCATCAGTGCCAGCATCATTCAGAACAAAGAACAATGATGAAGTCAAAGATTCAGTATATTCAAAGATTCAGGTAATTCCCCTGGAAAGGAGGACTGCCAAAGAGGGAGTGTAGGAAAAGTGTGCTTGAAGTCCAAATACTTGAATTCAAATCTCAGGGTTGATCACTGATTAGCTTGGTGATCAAGTCATTTCTCTCTGGGCTACATCTGTCAAATGAGTGAGTTGGATCAGATAATTTTCTAGTTTAGGGGCAGCCAGGTGGCAGAGTAGATAGAGCACCAGCCCTTGAGTCAAGGAACTGGGTTAAAAATCTAGCCTCAAGACAAGTTATCTGATCTTGGGCAAGTCACTTAAGCTCAATTGCTTCCCCCAACAATTATAAGTGTGTATACCTACACATATATGTCTATATATGTAATATATATGCATGCACATGAAAAGAACAAAGAAAGGCAGGAAGGAAGGGAGGGAGGGAGGGGGAGGGAGAGAGGAAGAAGAGGGAAGGAGACTGGGGTGGCTAGATATTGCAGTGGATAGAGCACCAGTCCTGGAGTCAGGAGTACCTGAGTTCAAATCTGGCCTCAGACACTTAATAATTACCTAGTTATATGGCCTTGGGCAAGTCCCCTAACCCCATTGCTTTGTTAAAAAAAAAACCCTAAAAAAAAAGAAGAGGGAGGGAGGGAAGAAAGAAGGGAGGAAAGGAGGAAGCTAGAATCTTAAGAATGGGGTTTGGGCCAGACCTCTAGGTCCCAAGTTCAATTGTCACACCTCTGGGTTTCTGAGATATTTTTGATATGTGTGCTTTAAAAACATTACCAAGGTATGCAAGTAATGCACAGATGGGACAAACATATATGAATTTTTGTTGTTAAGTTGATTCAGTTGTGTCTGACTTTCTGTAGCAATGTCTTTTCCTTTTCCAGCTGATTCTACAAATGAGGAAACTGAGGAAAACAGGGTAGAGTACATAGCTACTAAGTGGCTAAAGCTGGATTTGAATTAGTAGTCTTCTGACTCCAAGGTCAGCTCTCTATCCACTTTATCACCCATCTGCTCACATATAGGAATAGATTTTGTTTATATCAGACCCAGAAAGGTGGTATGGAGACTGCTCAAGTTTGAGGCATGTTTGAACCCAATCAGCAATAAATATAAATATAAATATAATAGGAATTTCTAATACCTGGAGCAAATTCATTTCAGTTGGAGTAGGGTAAGACCTCAGGCTATACCAAAGTTACTACTGAAAAGGTTGGTTCTGCCCTGGCTGTTCATGTGGTATGGGTCTCCAGGCCAGATGACAAGATAATGGCATTTTGCTTCAACTGGCAAGTCTAGGTGGTAGTAATGGAAAAAGGCAAATCTCCAGAAGTGAATAAAACCCTACTGAATGTGAGCGTGATGTGCAGTGATTTAAATAGAAAGGAGAGAGGTAAAGCAGAGGGAAGAAATATGCCTCACCCCTACCAATATTGGCCCCCTGGGTTGCAATGTCTTCCCCCTACTTAGTTATAGCTTTACCATTCAGTAGGTTTTCCTTTGTGGGATGGGTAATTCTATCTAACTCCAAAGGGAGTGCTTTAGGGTAAGACTAAAGTAGCAAGGGTTGGGAGGGATCTATACATTTTTATTTGAAATCAATAATATGAAAAAAATAAGCAAATTAACATTTGGGTAAATGGTTTCTCAGGAGGAGGTTGGCAGGAAGGTAAGGGATCTGACGATAAAAGGTCCTGGGAAAATCCTAGCACTTTTTAATTATATTGTACAATATAGAATTGACTTTAAGCATATCATATCTTAGGGGCTTCTGGGCCTCATTTTCTCCATCTGTAAAGTGGGCAATTCTACCTTAGAGAGTTGTTTGAAGAAAGTACTCTGTTAACCCTAAAGTCAAATATGCACTTTTCTTAATATTAGCTCTACCTAACTTTTTGTTCTCTAAAAGGAATACCATGGGCTTTCTTTAAATAGCCAGCTTTTCGAATATATTTAAAAATATAATTTGGTTTGCAAAAATTTGATTAAAAATGTATGCAAGCCTCTTGCACAAAGTGAATTCCATAAAGTATTGAAAAAAGCCACCTCCCTAACTAGTTCATGGATTCCAGAGAGTCAGAATTTCCTGGACTCCTAATGCAACCAAATGAAACCAAAGAAACCAATTCTTTCTCCAGTGGCCAAGATGGATGAAGATTTCTCCTCCCAGGTGAAGAAGATTGGTCTGGCCATGGGGACATCCCTATCAGACAAAGACATTGACTTGCTGCCGTCAGACATGAGGCACCATGGTAAGGTGTGGGAGTTAATGTAGATTAACTAGCCTCTAGCTGGGTTCTTTCCAGAACTGGGGGAGAGTAGAGCCTGGACAAGGCATCTCTATATACTCTAAGCAAGGTTTTGAAATTGCCCATCTTCTTTGTCACTGTCCACCTCAGACCTCTGTTAACATGAGACTCGGATTATCCTAAAATATATACCAGTGTAGGGGGAAGAGTAAAATTTTGGCATTAAGGGATTGTACATTTATGTGAGGAAAAAGTGTCCCATTCTGTATTCCTCTAATGTAGTGGCCAAGTCTCAGCTCTGGGCCTTCATCATATTTGTCAAATTAATGAACAAATAATTACACAGTCCCTAAAGCCTTTCTTTGGGCTATTGGCGATAAGTGATTTCCAGTCTCTGCTTCTGTTCTTTTCCTAGATACCCAGGGTCTATCCCTCTGCATATCATGAGGGTCCTGAGCTTATTCTCTGCATCTCTTTCCTTGTCTTTTTGAGCCTGGTGTCTCAAATGGACCAAGCATGAGTTGTAGTTCAAACATTAGACCTCTGACTGCTACCATTCCAATCCATCTAACAACTATCATGCCCTATCAACTCTCCCCAAAGTGGTTTGAAAGAAAGCATAGTTTATTGAAGAGGCTGAGTTTGAATTCTAGCTCCAACTCTTCTATCCCTGGGTAAATCACTTAACCTCTCTGACTTTAATATTTCTTCATATTAAAATGGGAAGGAAGGAAAGAAATAGGCATTTATTAAGTATGCCCACTTTATTATCTCATTTGATTCTCACAACTACCCTGAGAGAGAGGTAGTTTGGAGATATTAAGGGTTTAGTTCTAGACTATTGCAATAAAGTAAATTCAGAGCAAATCACAACAATTTTTTTGGTTTTCAGTACATAAAAATGTTATGTTTATATTATGCTACAGTATTAAGTGTGCAATAGTATTATGTCTAAAATAATATACATACCTTAATTAAAAAACTGTAATGCTAAAAATGCTAACCATCATCTGAACCTTCAGCCAGTTGTAATCTTTTTGCTGGTAGAAGGACTTGCTGCTGATCGATCAGAGTGGTGGCTGATGAAGGTTGAGTTGGCTTCAGCTTACTTTAATTTCTTAAAGTAAGACAACAATGAAGTTTGCTGCAATGATTGACTCTTTGCTTAGAACACTTGAGGTCATTGTAGGGTTATTAATTAGTTTAATTTCAATATTGTGTCTCAGGGAAGAGGGAGGCTGGAGAAGAGGGAGAGAGACGGGACGGCAGTCGAAACATACACAATATTTGTCAATTATGCTCATCACCTTATATGGGTGATGACATATAATAAAGATGATGACAAAATAATGATAATAATATCAAAGATCACTGATCATAGATCACCACAACAGATATAATAATAAGGGAAAAGTTTGAAACACTGTGAGGATTACCAATATTTGACACAGAGACATGCTGTGAGTACTATTAGGCAAAAAAATGATGCCTTTTGATTTGCTTGGTGCAGGGTTGTCACAAACCTTCAATATGTTAAAAAAAAAAAAAGCAAAAAACAACAGCAACAACTAAATCCACAGTAGCTTGAAGCATAATAAAATGAAATGTGCCTGTATTACTCCCATTTTATAGATGAGAAAATTGACACAGCAGAGTTGAAATGACTTGTCTAGGGTCATAACAGCTAGTAAAAGTCTGAAGTCAAATTTGAACTCAGGTTTTCCTGAGTCCAGGACCTAGTTTCTAATGGAGATCCTAAAACTTACACTGTCTCATATATATATGTATATATATGTACCATTATTATTCTAGGCTCTTTCAACTACAACAGATTCTTTGAATACATGCAGAAGTTTCAGACCTCAGGCCAGCAGGAGGAGATCATCCGAAAATCCTTCCAGATGTTGGACAAAGATAAGAGCGGCTTCATAGAGTGGAATGAGATCAAGTAAAGGGCAGGGAGTGGCCCTGGGCCCCATCCTTCCCTCCCTTTGTCTGCCTTCTCCTCTACTCTTAGGAGTCCTCCCTCTCTTCCTCTAATCAGAGAATCTTAGAACCAAAAGGGATTTCAATTATCATCCAGGACAACCTCTGGATTTTCCAAATGAGGCCCACAGAGAAGCAGTGACTTGGCTAAGGTCATGTAATCATTTAAGGGGACTGTCATTGGAGTTGGGAGTAACATTTTCAGACTATTATCTGACCAAAGACCTGTGCTAGGTGCTAACCCTCCTTCCAAATTGCACTAACTCTTCTCCCTTTAGGGGCTCATAGATTACACACACTATTGATGCAGAGGGGCATAAAAAGATTCACCGATAATAGGAAGAAAATGTTCAACCGAACAGGAATACACACTCGCTTTTGTTGTACTTAATCTGTTCTTCCTCCCCACATACCCTCCCTTCTCCTGTCTACTATCTGCCTCTATATACTCAAGAGGATGGGAGAGAAGAAACAGGCATTGCCCCATTCTAGGTTTTACTCATCTGGTCACTCACCATCCCCAAGTGCCCTTAACTGGGTCCACAACCTCCTCTGAGAATGACAGCCAAGAAACAACTTAGATCCAAAGCCCATACCTCTATACTCCACCCATTCTGTACTTCTACAGTCCACCTATTCCAAACCTTCCCATTCTCTGAGGTCCAGGGATCTCTGCTTCACAGGTACATCCTGTCCATAATCCCCAGCACTGGCCCTGCAGCCCCCCTGACAGATGAAGAGGCTGAGGCTATGATCCAGGCAGCTGACTCAGATGGAGATGGACGGATTGACTTTGAAGGTTGGGAATATAGCGACTGAAGGTGGGGGGCAGATTCTGGTTGTTATGGTGATTCAGGGAATGAAGAGACAAACTAATTGCCAGTTCTTCAGGAAAGGGTTTGACTCCCAGGCAATCTAGTCTCTGCTCAGGTCCCAGAGTCTTCCCAGTCTACCTCTATACCTCTTGGTGATTTTTTTTTTTTGCATATTCCCAGAACATATCTTTGTAGCTGTCACAAAACTGCAGAATTGAGAGATACCTCAGAGGTTATTTGGATAAATAAATTCCTTTCTAAAATATAAATCCTATTTATAATATCCTTCATAAAAGGTCAACTAGTTTCTTCTTGAATGCCTCTAGAAAAAGTAAACACTCCTCTTGAGAATACTGGTAGTCAGAAATCTTTATGATGATTCAAACTGTTCTTTCCTGTAACTTTCCTGGTCCTAGTTATCATCATTAGAGCCAAACATTCATTTAAGAAACATTGCCTAATCAATTAGTAGGTGCAGAACATGATGTTAGGCACTGGAGGTGATATAAAGTTTAAACAACATATCATCCCTGTTTTCAGAGAACTTACAATCTAGTAGGGTGATGTGATGCTTACACAATTAACTCCAATACATGACTTCATTGACCTTTCTGAGCCTCAGTGTCCTCCTATGGGGGAGAAAGGAAGGAATTAAATCTTTGCTAAATATGTGTAGGCACTGTGCTAAGTGTTTTACAAATATTAGCTCATTTGATCCTCATAATAGCCCTGTGAGATAGGTGCTATTGCTATTCTCATTTTACAATTGAGAAACTGAGGGAGACAGGGGTTAAGTGATTACTACTGCACACCTACTAAGAGTCTGAAACCATAGATTTGAACTCCCATCTTTCCGAGCCCCTTTATCCACTATACCATCTATGTAAGAGAATACCTGAATTACCTTGGGGATGAATTAAAAACCCCAAGAGACAGAGTTTCTGGGTAATTAATAATCAATTTATTAATTAGGCTAGCCAGCAAGCAATAGATGATCAGTAGTTTCTTTTAGGAACTAAGATAGTCCATGGAGGATCTGAAAGTTATAAATAATCCTTGAAAAGGAGTGCCCTTGACAAGTGAAAATGAACCTTAATTGGTAGACATTTTGAGTTGAGTAGTTGTCCTTTGATCTCAAAGAAGACCATGATTTCAGAAAAGTGATGTCATGACATGTCCATAAGATTGGAGTGAAAGAATGTTGTGCAAAGATACCATTCTCACTATTTCTTCAAAACTCATGTGAGCCTAAGTGGTCTGACAGGAGGATCTGAGGCTCAATGGGAGATGTTGATCTTTTAGAGTCAGATCAGGTGTTTCTCAGAACACTGAGTCTTCTCAGTGCTATAGTCATGCTTAGGACCTTTGACTTAGTGATGTTCAGTCATAACTCCATATGTGGTAGCTAGGATTCAATGGCTTCTTAGCCAAATGGACACATCTACTCTTCTGAACTATGGTTTGTCTTTTTTTTTTTTTTGGAAACAAACTTTCAACAGTAGGGTAAAGCTAATCTGTCACTTAATGGTCTAATTTTATGGGGAAAAACTTTTTTCTTAAAGATTTGATTTATTTTGAGTTTTACAATTTTTCCCCATTCTTGCTTCCCTCCCCCACCCCCACAGAAGGTATTCTGTTAGTTTTTACATTGGTTCCATTGTATACACTGATCTCAGCTGAATATGATGAGAGAGAAATCATATCCTTAAGGAAGAAAAATAAAGTATGAGATAGTAAAATTGCATAATAATATAACTTTTTTTTCTAATTTGACAGTAATAGTCTTTGGTCTTTGTTCAAAGTCTATAATTCTTTCTCTGGATACAGATGGTATTCTCCACTGCAGATACCTATGGAGACAAACTTGACAGTAAAGTTAATCTCTCTCAATGGACATTTAAGGAGGATATAGGCTAGAAGTCTTCAGCTCCTCCTGCTAAGAATATAGCTTGATCATGAAACTTGGCCACCTCCAGCAATCTGGACAGAGATATCCATCCTCATCTGGTTGGTTTTCTTCTTCATGAGATGAATCATCCTAAATTCTAATGGAGGACTCTTTTCCTTAGGGCAAGAATTTACCCAGACTGGTTCTAAAGTTTTCTAATTGATTGGGGTTCCATCCAAAATTGAAGAGATCTTCTTTATGGGTAGGAGTAATCTCATCAATCAGTCATGTCCTTTAGAAACTAACTTTTTAACAAAAACAGGACCTTACTGAGGAAATTAAGGATAAAAGCCTAGATCCCAATTTAATAATTGGTTATTAAATATAATAGTAAAATAATTTCTTTCAGCTTATAAGGTCACCATTACCAGCAAATGGAAAGCACACTTAAAATGTTGTTTTACAAGTATCAGGTTATGTTATTATTAGAGAGTTGTAAAAGAAATGCTATCTAAAAAGATCTTCAGGTCTATATTGACAGATGGGATCAGAAAAGGCTTCATGAAGGTGACAGCATTTGATTTAGGCTTTAAAGGAAGAAGAGGAGTTTAATAAATTAAAAGAAAAACAATACAGGCACAAAGATTGGAACATACTGGTGGTCTTGTAGACTGAATGAACAGAAGTACTATGAGATAGACACCAAGTTGTGGAGTTGCTTGAATGTCATTTTCTTGAAGTTTGACTTTGAGAAGCAATAGGGAGTCACAGAAGACTTCTTGATCAGGGGAATGATATGGTCTTTTGTAGTTATTTGTGCTTCATACTCAAAGAAGATGCCATGACAAGCACATGAATTGGATTTGAGTGAGGGGGTGCTGTGTTAAGTCATCAGTCTCACTTTTTCCTCCAGAACCATCTGGGTCCAGTGGCTAGATATGAATTAGGATGCCTGGAGATGGCTCTGGATGTGAGGCAATCAGAATTAAATGACTTGTCCAAGGTTACACAGCTAGTAAATTGATACTGTCTGAGGCTGGATTTGAACTCAGGTGCTCCTGACTTCACCTACCTACCACAGTCAGATCAAAGGAAAAGAAGCTGTAAAACAGCAGTGTCAAACTCAAATAGAAGTGGTGGGGCACTAAACAAGACATAAGGATCCCAGTAGGCCTCATAATTGACTTAGAAAGCCACATATTAACATTACCTAGGTTCTACTGGATTTTTATTTATTTTTAAATATTTCCCAATTATTTCTCCATTAGGGCACCAAGAGTAATCAGGATAATTCTTAGCTCCATACACAAAAGGGGAAAATGGAAAATTTATGCTGGTGTGAGGAAGATTTCTTTCCAATGTGGGCAGATGAAGTGAAGGGAAGAGTCAGTTGTTTTATGTCTCATTGAAGTCTGCTCTTGGTAAATGGAGATCCACTGAAGCCTTTTGAATGTAGACATTTCTCTCATTGGTTACAGAGTTGTCAGACTTTTGCCAAGGGAGCTGAGTTTGGAGACACCCTGCAGACACTCTCAGGAAGCACTTCTCTTTTCTCTTCTCTGCTGATCTGTGGTTTAGCTGGTTTGGCTTCCTTTCTGCTGGCCCCTTTGCTCTGGTTACATTTATTTTAAACTCTTCCCCATCTTAAGGATTCACTTACTCACATTATTGCTTTTCCACCCAGATATACAGTCTCTGAGGAAATTTCTTCCAATGAGCAATGCTCTTTGAGCATTATGGAGAGTGAAGTCCTGGAGACATGCCTAAGCTTATTTCTATTTTCACATGTTGGGTCTGCTGTGGGTCTTCTGGGTGGAAATGTCCTGTTTTAGAGATGTGGGTCTGGAGCTCAGAAGAAAATTCATAATTGGAAATAAGATGTGGGAGTGGATTGCATAGTTTTTTGATGGCAAAGGAATAAATACATTTGCCAAAAGAAAAAGTTGAGATAGAGAAAAGGGCAAGAAGCAGAATCACAGTGTTCTGGAAGAGGATGAGGAACCATAGTAGACAAAGAAGTGAGAAGAGAGTTGGGAAGATGTATAATCCTGGAGTCAAGGGGAAAGGGAAAAAATGGTCCTCATTAAAAGAAGAGATAAAGTACTATAGAGATGATGAGGAAGATGAATACTGAAAATAAAAGATTGATAAAATTGATAATTATGTCATCATTGGCAACCTTAGAGGAGGTATGGAGAACTTCTGGCCCTCAAGTCATGTAGAGCTGTGAAATCATTTGGTCTGGTTGCTGCCAAGACAACTGCAAGGCAGGACTTAAAATTAAATAAATCTAGGAACTTTTTAGGATTTCTAAGCTGACAGTTTTGTATAATATGAAAATGATGTTATAAAAATCTAAATGGCCTTGGCATTTGGCCCACCCCTGCCTTAGGAAGACTAGCTTCAATAGTGATAGAGTTGGAGTGGAAGGTAGGATTAAGATTAGGCAAGAATAGGTAGTGAGGAAGCTGAGGTATAAGATGAAGATAATTTTCTCAAGTTTAGCGGTGAAGGGGAAAAGAAAACTAGAGGGATCAAAGGGAGACATGTTTTGAAGACTGAACATGTTGGTAAGCAGATGTGGAAGGAGCCAGAAGCAAGGGAAAGATGGTTTGAAAGATACATGAAAGAAGTGGATGTGGGATGGAGAAAGGGATCCCAGGTCAAGAAATTAGCCTTAAAAGGATAACACTTGGAGTTAGAGAGAAGTAGAAGATAGTGGGTGATGCTGTTAAGTAGTTTTAAAGAACAGAGCACTGAGGGAGTTGTTGTCTGCCAATCTTCACAGGGAAACAGAGAGCTAAGTCAGCTGCTTTAAGTGTGGTGGGTAGGAGTGCCAGGGAAAAGAGGAAAAAGCTCAGAACAATTGCTTTAGGCAATGAGATAAAGAGCTGATAAAATAGGATTTTTAGAGCAGCAGAGAGGACCCAACTGAGCTTATGTACCATAAATTTGAAGGGGATGAAATTAGCTCAATCTTTTGACTTCCCTCCACTGACAGATCCTCGCAGATCTGGAGCAGGAGAAGAGAAATTAGACAGTGGGTAAAGATTCTTCAGGGTAAAGATTCACAGGACAACTATTTCAATTAGATTCAGCAAATACCTATTTAACTGCTGTTATGAGCAAGGTCTTTAAAATAGTTATCATGTACTGCAAGTCTGGTTCTCCAGGCTAAACATCCCTATTTCCTTTCAACCCAACCCTCCTATGTCTTGGTTTCAACTCCCCTGATCATCCTAAAATGCCGTCTGGATGTGCTTTTGTTTGTCTCTTCTGAAATATAAAACCCAAGACTGAATGCAATTCTCTTGAAGTACTTGATTAGAAGATAGTTTGTATTGATCATTCTTATCCCTGCAGGACAAAATTCCTGAAAACATCTGAGGCACCCCAGAATCATCTCCTGGATTTTCCCCAATATCTCTGTCTTGCTAAAATCCTATACCATTCACTGGCTGGGGCTGATACAGAACACAACCTTTAGGCTTGGAGCCAGAAGGTAGCTGCGGGACCAGCAACAAAGATATAGCCTCCCTGAGGACACTAGCTCCCTGAATTTCAGGAAGGATAAATAGCTTCCCCTTGACCTTGATCAAAGTCCTTTGATTCTGTTCCCTCTATTTCTGCCAAGTTCTGTTTTCTCACCCTATGAGTTTTCATGTATTTACAAGTTGCCTGTTGGTGAGTTCACTTTAATCCTAAAACCATCATGCCCTAGAGCCTTAGAGATCTGGTCTAACCCCTTCAATCTTACTCTCAATAAAGATTTGGTGTCTACTATGTGTTAGGCATTAAGGATAAAAAGAAAAAAAACCCTGAAAAAATTCCTATCCTTTAGGAATTTACATTCTACTGAGGAGGAAAATATATGCATACAGATAATAATAATAATAATAATAATAATAATAATGTTAGAGATTAAAGGAGGCAAAGGAGAGATCAGAGCATTCTAAGAACATTTGAGGAGGTAGAGAATACTCTTCAATTCAGTGAATATTTATTAAAGGCTTACTGTCTCTGAAACTAGATTTTCAGTCTCTACAACTAGTTTTTTTAAGGCTCTGGGCTGCAGAGGAGAGATAATAGGATCACACATTTAGAGATTAAAAGGATCTTGAGATACCTAGTCTAATCACTTCTTTTAACAGATGAAGAAACTGAGGTTGAGCAACTTAATGACTTGCCCAAGATGGCAGAGCCAGGATTTCAACCTGGGGTTGACCCAGGTTCAAGGCATCCTGGGAATCTGTCCCACAAATAGACAGAAGGTTTCCACTCCTGGACATTTTGGGTAGTCTTAGTCTTGTATAGGAATATGCCCATCATTGTCTTGTTGACTCCATATTCATTGAGCTTTCTCCTCTCCCCTTGAGGTGCAATATAGAGGAAAGACCATATGACATACTATTATAGGCACACAGAATCCTTTTCTGGACTCTCCCTTTCAGGTGCCAGTATCTTTCTCTATTCCTTTTTGGTCATTTGGCCCAATAGGAGAAAGTTAAGTAGAGTCTTAGAAGATCTTGGAGATCCTGGGTCCTGCCTATGTAACCTACTTGCTGTGTATCTCTGAGCACCCCAGTCATCTCTTGGATCTTCCCCAAAGTCTCTGTCTTGTTAAAATCCTATACCATTCACTGGCTGTGGCTGTTAAAGACCACAACCTTTAGGCTTGGAGCCAGGAGGTAGCTGTGGGACCAGCAGCCACCCAGTTTTTTCCTGATGTAAAACAGTAACAGTGATCTTTCCCAATCTCCCTTTCAATGAGTTGTTGCAAGGATCAAAATGATGTAATGGGGCTTTTGAGACAGAGGGCATTATACCATGACGTATTCATTATCTTTTTCCTTCTCTCTTCAGAATTCTCTGATATGATCAAAAAGGAGAAGATTCCAAAGAAGAAATAGAAAGAAGACAAACTCCAAGTTGCTCTTCACCTGAGTGCATCCGGTCCTATTTACCTTCAGCTATGAGAAAGTTATTGTGTGTCATATGCCTATGACATTGAACATACAGTAGGCCAATGAGCCTGGGATGGAGCAAGATATCCATTGGTGAATCACATCACAACTTTTATCATGCAAAACAGAGCATTAGTCCCTTGAGGGCAAGGGTTGCTTTTTGTGTTGGCCTTTGTCTCCTTAGTACCTCTTAGTGCCTTCTTCACAGTATTCGGTTAATAAATGTTTGTTTAATTGAATGAAATTGAACAAAGGAGAAAAGATTGATAAGTGAACTAATTTAAGGATAACTGTTCATATACTCTGTACATATCCACAGTCATCCTTGGAGCTAGATCCCAACCTGCTATTTCATTGGTTCCTACTCATGCCACTAGTATCTAAAGGAGGGACAAAGGCTCCTTACAGTCCTGTTTTTACTTTCTCTTCTTCATCCCTACTTTCCCATTCTGCTCCTTAGACACAGAGAAGGAAAGCACCCAGGACTAATTAGACTTCTTAGTGCCCCAGAGGATGGTTGGGAAGCTTTGGTCAATAGCCAGCTTTTCAACTCATCCCAAACCACTGGAAGTGGGGGGAGACCCATGATGAGTTCAGGAAAGAGGCATAACCTCTGCTGTGGATACTGGCCATTGGCCATAGGTTTACGTCTTCCCTAGAACAGCCTGGGTGGTACCTCTGGGATGGGGTGGAAAGTATGCAAGAGGGAAAGAGAAGGGAAAACACCTCTCCTATAACAAATTCATCTTGCTGTTCTAGTGTCTCCTACACAGGAGAACAAGACCAAGGTTGCTCCTTTTCAGTTAACCTGTCTGTGATGAGGGCTGACCCTCCTCAGGGCCTGGTCAACAGTTTAGCCATATCTGCATGACTGTTATCTAGCTAAGAAGTGGAAGGGAGAAAGGGAGCAAGAAAGAATGATCTGCTTAGGAATGTCCTCTCAGTTCAAGGTGACCCCTGCTCCCAAAAGGCTCCCTGGTAGGGAGGGTACAGGTCTACCAATTACTCCTCCCCTTGGTACATGACTCCTACCTGCTCAGAGAGATTTTCCCAGTTAGAGGCTCATCAAATAGAGTAAGGAATAGGGAGTTCAGTTGAATTTAGGCCCAGGACAGAGACAAATTTCAGATGGTCTGGAGGAGCAGCATTGGCTTTGGAAACCCCAGAAAAACATATATCTGGGGTTGTACAAGGAATTGACAGGGTAGCAACAGGGGAGAAGGTGAGCCTCAAAATGAGACGGTGATTCTAGAATTCACAGGGCAGTCCTGCCCCTTAATGGCATGATAGAAAATGAAGAACCCTAGAAATAGCTAGAAATTCCTTGAACTACTCTACCCCTCTAGAAACATGCCTAGAAGTATGGAATCCTGGAAATCTGTCCACCAAGTGGACAGCTGGAATAGTCTGAGTCCTCTATAGGGGCAAGTCTACTGTTGTCCCTTCTAAGTGAAAGTAATACTACTGCATAGATATTCTTGTATTGGAGTTCAACATAAAGGGAAATTTCCATAAAGATTCCAGGAAGATTCCTTGGGGCGGCTAGGTTGCGCAGTGGATAGAGCACTGGCCCTGGAGTCAGGAGTACCTGGGTTCAAATCCGGTCTCAGACACTTAATAATTACCTAGCTGTGTGGCCTTGGGCAAGCCACTTAACCCCATTTGCCTTGGAAAGACCTAAAAAAAAGATTCCAGGAAGAGCAATTATCTCCTGAGCAGATGAAGACCCAAGGTCCAAAGGCTGGGGTGCCATCTCCTAGGTTATGGAGAAAGAGGTTATGGCTTGAATAAATTTGTGGGCAGAAAAAAACAAAAAGGGGAAAGACAAAGAAGCCAAAATGTGAAAAACCAGTTGTGAATGAGAGTAGATTTGCACAAGAAGCATTCTGAAGGGTATCAGAGTTCAAGTGAAGCACTAAGCCCTAGCCTGGAGAAAGCTACTGGTAGAAAGGAATTGTTCAAAGCTTCTCAAATCTTCCTTAAAGAGATAAATCCCTCTTAGAACACCCTCAGAAATATTCCATTATGGCTTCAGGCCAAGTCTTGCTGAAGCTTTTTTTGAGTTGGTTTCCTGTTTAATTTGTATACAGACAGGTTTATTTTTGTTAAGGAATAGCAGTAGCTGAAAGCCAATTAGGATTTTAATCACATAAATAGCATAAAGATGGCCCAGGAGGAAGGGGAAAGGTGCCCTCTGTCACTAAGGGGTTCCAGGTTTGGGCTCTATACTCTAGCTTATTATACTTTGGTTAGGCTTCCCAAAAGCTTTCCATAGCATTCTTTCTAAAAAGACTCTCAATATACAAAGTACATAAGCTATACTATATTTATCTACCTCTTCCACAACAGAAGAAAGGAAAAGGAATGGGAAATCAACATTTATGCTGTTTTTTATAAATATCTTATTTTATCTTCACGACAGCTATGGAAGGCAGGTACTATTACTGTCTCCATTTTATAGTTGAGGAAACTGAGACAGACAACAGTTGAATGATTTGTCCAGGGTCACATAGCTGGGAAGTGTGGCTCCAAGCTCAGTTCCCTATCCATTGTGCCATCTAGCTGCCAACACAAAAGATTCCTAAGTGCACATTGACAAATATTTCCAACATAATGATAAGCTCTTTGAGGAGGTCAGTACTTAAAAAGTTTTATGGGATGATTGAACAGTATTTCCCTTTCCCTTTCAAACTCCAGTATCCTAGCCACTCAATCAACATCTATATCTTTGGGTCTGCCAGGCCATGGTGGTGGTCATCATCTCCAAGAAGCAGCTTTGGTGATTACTTTCTGTTGAGAAACCAGAACCCAGATAAAAGAGCACCTGGTCTCTTGCTGTTATCAAAGCTAGAAACGTCCATCTCAGGGTTGCGTTTTGGTCCTGTACTCAGGAAAAGAAACACAGAATAGAGCCTTGGAATTCAATCTCAGGGTTCCCTGGCAAACTCTCCCTACCCCATGCCAATGGGCCCCAGAACTGCCAGGAATTGAGAAAAAGGATAAATTACCCCCTCCTCTCCTTGATGTGTGTCTGAGGGAGAGTCTCAAAGAGTCCTGATATGATCAACTAATGAGAAAAGATGAAGCCTAGGGGAAATAGTCTCTTTTTAGAAACTACTGAGTGAGACTTGGGCTGGGATCTATTGTTGACCGATGAGAGTCAGAGTGATTTGTGTTTAAGGCATCTTCTTTAAAAAAGAAAATCCAACATGTAAACCTCAATATATCTTATGAGGTTTTGGAGATCAAAATATATATTCTTTTGGGCAAAGAACTGGCAGGTAAGGGCATGAATCCCTTTGTGGATAGAGGGATGGGAGGGTGGGAAGGAAGGAAGGAAAATGCAATAATACTTTGATTTTCCATTTTAGATCCATCTAATTGTAAAAGATGAAAAAAAAAGAAAATGACAGTTATTAGAGGGGACATGGGAGAACTGTACATTAATGCATTGTTGGTGAAACTGTGGAATGGTCCAGTTATTCTGGAAAACACTTTGAAATTATATCCCCAGAGACATTAAATTGTGCATATCCTTCAGTCCAGGGATATTATTTTATGATTCCAAAGGAATCAAAGACAGAGAGAAGGGACCAATATGCATAAAAACATCAATAGAATTACTTTTTCTTGTAGCAAAGAACTGGAAACAAAATATGGGTCTATCAGTTAGGAAATGGTTGAACATATGAACATATAAACACAAGGAAATATTCTTGACAAGGAAGAAATGACAAATGAAATTATTAGAGAAGCCTGGGAAGACTTCTATAAACTGATACAAGGGCAAAAAGCATTGCCAGGAGACAATTATACCATAGTTTTTAAATATTTTCTATATGGTGGAAATCTTTGGCAATCTTCTATGGGCCTCTTTTCAGGATGCTTTTAAATGCATAAAACTATTGAAATAATTATCAAAAAAATTTAAGTATGACTCCAGATTGAGAATTCCTGATATGTGACTACTGCATTTTAAAGGAAAACAATTTTGAATGACTTAATTGCTAAGAAAGATCAATGCAATAACAATTCATGATTACAACATAAGACTGAGGATAAAGAGCATCTTCTCATTTTTTGGCAGGAGAGTGATAGATTGCGGAGGCAGAAGGAGATATACATCTTTAAACAATTCATATATGAATTTATTTTATGTGACTATTCTGATTTTTTACAAAGGAAGTTTTTTTTTGGTTGTTTATTTTTTGCAAGGCAATGGAGTTAAGTGGCTTGCCCAAGGCCACATGGCTAGGTAACTATTAAGTGTCTGAGGTTGGATTTGAACCCAGGTACTCCTGACTCCAAGGCTGGTGCTCTATCCACTGCGCCACCTAGCTGCCCCATGGAAGGTTTTTTTGGAGGGGGGAAAATAATGGAGAAAAATAGAGAGTAGTAGTAGTAGTAGTAGTAGTAGTACAATGGTATCAATAAAATATTTCAAAATACACAAAAAAGTTAAAAGGAAGGTCAGAGAAGACACAAATAGTATAGTGTTGGCACTGTTGTGATAAATTTAAAATATATTTAAAAACAGGTTATATTTAATAGTGATTTATAATTTTATATAGAATCTTTTGATATAGCTAGGTGATGCAGTGGAGAGAGTGCCAGCCCTAGAGTCAGGAAGATCCATCTTTCTGAGTTCAAATCTGGCCTCAGATACTAGCTGTGTAACCTTGGGCAAGTCATTTAACCCTATTTATCTCAGTTTACTCATCTGTAAAATTAACTGGAGAAGGAAAAAGTCAAATCCCTCTAGTATCTCTGCCAAGGAAACTCCAAATGAGGTTATGAAGAGTTGGAAATATATAAAGGTTTGGGACTGAATAACAACAAAATCTTTTTCTGTTCTTTGTATATGGAAATGTTCATTATTGTTGATACTCAAGAAATTCATAATAAAAAAAGAATCTTAAAATATCCAGGAATGGCCACATGAGGCGATTTTTAAAGGTCTCTGGATGCCATGAAGAGTTCTAACAGTCTATTCTGTGCAGTTCTTAGATGATTCCACAAATGACAGTCTTTTTGATGACTCAGCACTACCATAGGCAATAGGCCTGAAGATTATAATCACCCCCAAATACCGTCATTCAAATATAATGAATAGTATTTCACAAAGTTTCCATAGCTATTGCCTGTCTTATAAAGTCCTCTCCCAACCCAAAACAATTAGTTAAAAAAAAGAAAATAACAACTATAAAACCAGAAAATATTAAGGAAAACAAAAACAAACTTCTTTTCTCAGAGGCAAAATCCCCCAGAGCAATGATTTTTTTCTCCAACAGGGAATGAGAATTTAGGATTGACAGGAAATTTCCCACTTACCTTTGGATGAGAAATATAACTGTCCCAGGAGAAAATTCCTTCCTAGTTCCCTATAGCTCTTAGGAAAAACCATCTACTTCCCCAAAGGATCTCCTACCAGGGTAATCCAGATGGAGGTCTGGACAAAAAAAAAATCTCCAGTGGTTTCAAACACATAGAGGAAACAATTTTTCTCCAAAATCTCCATACAGGTACACATCTGAGCTTGTCTGGGGCTCATAAAATAGCATTATGTACTCAGAGGTGATATGTAGGCAACCTTTGGCACATGGGAGCCAAGCTGGATGAGATGTCAATCATTCAATGAGCCAGTGGATATATTTTGTATGTTCAGATGACTTGTTCCCTTACCCTTTGTGTGGGAGGAACTTCCTTAGTGGCTCACTCTTGGCTTCTAAATCTGACCTAACTTTAGGGTCAATTGTACTTTCTGTAGGCTGCCCTCATAGGACTAAAAAGACTGACTGCTGGCAAGATAAGTGCTACTCACCTCTCCTTGCCTCTGTTTTCTAATCTTCAAAGTAGGGGGAAACCTTAAAGGTTGTAGTCAGAATCAAATGAGATAGATGTTTTGCAAACTTTAAAGCATTATGTGAATATTATTATTATTATTATTATTCAGTAGGAGCTAAATTTTTGTAGATTGCAGTGATGGTTCAATGAAAATACATGGTTTCTACTCTCTTTTATTTGCCTTTATCAATTAAGTCCATACTACTTAACGCTAATCCTTCTATAATTTCTTGTGGCAATGAATTGTCTTCATAAATCCTTCCTTTTCTTTAAAAAGTGCCATTAAGATTCAGCCATTTGTTCACTTCTTTGTTGGTCTAATTAGTTGAGTCCATGTAACTTGCCCATGGAAGGTCTCTGATTCCACTTTTAGATCTTAGCAGTTCCTACACTTCATCTGTAAGTGAATGACTTTTGATTATATTTGACAAATCCAATGATATGAACCCATTGTTAGTTCTTACTGTGGTTCTATCATGTTTATTTTGTTTCAAAGATTTTCCTTAGTTTTTAACTTGGTCAGGTACTTGAAAACATGTTAATCCTTTCTTCTTTTTGACAAGAGTATTAATATTGCTGTGACTGTTTTAGGTGATGGACCCTGTATTTCATAAATACGTCACTAGTTTTTGTAGGATGCTTTCCAGATTTGTTGTGTCTATTTCATAGTCCCAAAAGTAAACATTAAGACTGTTATTGTATAGATATTAACTGCTTTACGTACATTCATCCCCTTCAGCTTTTCTTTCAAGATGCTAGTAAGTCTTTTGACATACATAACCACAAATATCTCCTTGGTATTTTTATGCAGCTAGATGATGCAGTGGATAGAGCACCGGCCCTGGAATCAGGAGGACCTGAGTTCAAATCCAACCTCAGACACTTAATAATTACCTAGTTGTGTGGCCTTGGGCAAATCACTTAACCTCATTGCTCTGCCAAAAAAGAAAAGAAAGGGAAAAAAAGATATCTTTATGCTTGGTGTGTCTTGCCTGGAGAAAAACAAAGTATCTTTATCACCTTTGCTCATGGTTCATTTAACCTTCTGATTCAAGCTCAAAGACAAACTCAATTTTTCCTTAGAAATACATTTAAGGGGGTGGCTAGGTAGTGCAGTGTATAGAGAACTGGCCCTGGAGTCAGGAGTACCTGAGTTCAAATCTAGCCTCAGACATTTAATAATTACCTAGCTGTGTGGCCTTGGGCAAGTCATTTAACCCCATTTGCCTTGCAAAAACCTAAAAAAAGAGAAGGAAAAAAAGAAATACATTTAATACTTGAGTCTAAAAAAAGCTTTTCATATAATTTGATATAACATTTGATATAATTTGCAAAAGATTCCCCCAAGATAAAACAGCTTTTTAATAAGTTATTCATAGAAGCCACAATTGAAACATCAAGTAATTAATAAGAGCAGTCTTCACTAATATCAGCTATCGGCTTAATCTGCCCCACCAGAAAGACACCATACTTTTTATCTTAACACTACTATAGTGGCAATGTCTTAAAAAGAGAACATTTTCCATATTTGCAGGACATGAATAAGTCATCAGTGTATAAAAGAATCAAAGGATTTGTGATAATCAAAAAAAAAAGTATAAATATTTTACTGCAGTAGGTTAGCAAATGTTTAACAACCAATTCTGGAGAAAAAAATGTGCATATAACACACTCAAGTTTAAACTTAATTATTAACATTTTATTTATCAGTTTCTTAAATTTAAAAAAATACAAAACAATAAATCAAGTTCTCATTTGCTTAGTTTTGATGTACAAATAAACTGAAAACTTAACCATCACAGCTGGTTCAAGTTGCTGTCAATTATTTTGGCACTTTTTGGGGCAGCCTGTTCAATAATTAACAAGTAGATGGTTGTTCTTTACCTCTGCTTGGGCATTTTGGCGTTCCTTGAGGTGATCTGTTGACAGCAGCAGGATAGAGCACCTGCTCTAGATTCAGGAAGACTCACCTTCCCGAGTACAAAGTCTAGCCTCAAGACACTTAACATGTCAATTGTTAATTCACTTGTTAGCTCACTTCATCCTGTTTGCTGCAGTTTCCTAATCTGTAAAATGAGCTGGAAAAAGAAAAGGCAAACCGTTCGAATATCTTTGCTAAGAAAACCCCAAGCGGTCACAAAGAGTCAGTCACAACTTAAAAGCAATTGAAAAATAAGAGGTGGTCTGTACAATAAGGAAAACCTGAATTCAAATCCTCACTCAGACTGTGTGACACTGAACAAATTATATTAACTTTTTTTTTTAGGTTTTTGCAAGGCAATTGGGGTTAAGTGGCTTGCCCAAGGCCACACAGCTAGGTAATTAAGTGAATTAAGTGTCTGAGACCTATTTGAACTCAGGTACTCCTGACTCCAAGGCCGGTGCTTTATCCACTACACCACCTAGCCGCCCCTCATATTAACTTATTGACAATTGCCTCTTCTGTAAAATGGAAATAGCAATAGGAACTAACTCAAAGGATTTCCATGGCCAAATGAGAATATATATATATGTGTGTGTGTGTGTACTTTGCAAAACTTAAAGAAGCCATGGGTTAACTCTTATTACTTTCATCTCTTTTTGATTCTTGGTCAAAATAGTGTTTTTTAAGTTTATAGACTTTTATAAATACAAACTCTGAATGCTCTATATAAAGTACCTAACTGGTCTATGTTCAAAGGGGCCATTGGAGTTTTATTTGGTAGTAGATAGGTGATACTTTGTTAAGAAAGGTAGGGTTAAGCTTGTGACTGAGAGGTGTTTTTGCTGGAAATTCATGAACCTCTATGAAGTGTTGAGAATCACTTCCCAGTTTAGTAGAGAGGCTAGACTTTCCATCAACATTCTTGACTTAACAGCCTTGTTCTTTATTTTATTTTGGGTGTGGAAGTTTTCCATTTTGCATTTGACCCAACTCACATTTTCTTTGGGTTGGGTTTGAAGACCATACAGATAAAATTTTCCATCTCTTCCTGATTCAGGATTCCTTCTCTCTGATTTGGATGCTTCATGAACTTAGATTTTTGGTTGGTACTTTTGTTTCTGTTATTTTGTGTTGCTTTGACTCATTGTATCCCCTTAATCTTCTGGCTTTTACTTTCCATTGCTGATTAAAGGAAACCAGACTTTCTGATACAGATTATCCAGATCAAATGTCATGTGAACTGGGTGATAGAGAAGTCTAGTTTTCTACTTAAACAAGTACCTACTAGATATTGATTCAAGATTACAGAATCTTTTGGCAGGCATTCCATAGCTTTGCTCCTGACAGAACGGAATTTGGTGCCCGTCTTCATGAGTATTCTTTTTTTTTTTATATTTCTACCTTTCATCAAACTATGGCTATAGATGCTGTGTATGTTCTTGTGTCCTGATAGGTTTCTACTGTGTGAAACATTCATTTTTTCATGGTGACATTAGCAAATCACAGCTTCTTTGAATGACTGTTTTAGTACATTAGACTCAAAAGTTTGAGGTAGATAGATAGAGAGCTGGGCTTGGGAGTCAGAAAGACTGGGGTTCAAATGTGGCCTCAGATTAGCAGTGTAACCCAGGGTAAGTCACTTCACTGAACCTCTGTCTGTTTTAGCTTCCTCACCTGTAAAATGGAGCAAACAGCACCTACTTTGCAGGGTTGTTGTAAGGATGAAATGAGAAAAAATAATAGATATTAGTTATTATTTTAAAAGGCCACTTCAAAATCCTAATCTATATCTATCTCCTCTGCTATTACTTTTGCTATGTTTCATTGATTTTCTGGAGTTTGTCTTAAATAAGCAATTCAATGACTATTTTTTTTTGTTTACTACTTGATTTGAGCTCTCATCAAATCTGTGTTTGAAGCTTATTATAAATTCCAACTGACATTTATATGGTACTTTAAAATTTACAAAAAAGTTTGACTTGTATTATTTCCATTTAATCTTCACCACAACCAGATGAAATGAGTGTTACTATCCCTATTTTACAAATAAAGACACTTGAGATTCAACATAAACTGTCAAGGTAACACAGAAGTAGTCGAATTCTGGTGTTTTCTGACTCAAAGTCCAGTACTTCATCTACTACACCAGGTTAAGTTCATTTTCTGTTTCTGTCAATATCTTACACTTTATGGCTCTTTTGGTAAAGCAAACAAACAAGAACTTCATTGAGTTTGGTCTAAAGCCAGAGATTATGTGAAAGTTTCTCTAAAATTGTACCTAGATCCATCCTGAATTGGTGAACTTGAGGGTCTAATATGCTCTAACATATGAGTTACATTTTAATAGAACAGGGATCTCACTGGTATGGATACACCTCCCAAAGGCAGGAGCCAAGAGCTTGATCAGAATGACATATCCTAGATACATTATCCTATACTTCTAGACACACTAGCCATTGAGAATGCTGTACCCTACCTACCCTTGGCTTGGGTAGGACAGCATACCTGGTTTTAGGAAATATAGCCCTTTTGAAATTAAAGCTAAATATACAAAAAAATAAGCAAGGAATATTCACCTTATCAAAGGTGGCATGGTACAGTGGATAAAGTCAGGAAAACTTGGATTTTTAGTATTTACTAGCCATATAACCATGGGTAAGTTAGTGTTTCAGGTAACTCTCCTTTATTAGAATTCAAAGATGATTTGTGAAAAGCTTTGGTGGCAAAAGTTTCTGCAGGAAGAATTCTAATTCTCTACACTAAAGAAACACAGGTCCAGACTACCAAATTTAATTTATTTTAGAGAAACACTCCAAGGTTCTACAAACTAGAATAAAAATAGGACTGTCAAGGTGGTATCTTCAAATTTTTCTTTAATAAACAAAAACAGAATTTAGGCTTCCTCCCCACATTACCTTCATTTATTAAACACCTACTATTTGTATGAACCTGGCAATATTAAGAGAGTGTCTACCCTTACAAGCATTACACCCTAGTATTGAAGAATAGATGATATTGTGCTCAAAGTACCTTGGGGTTCATCTGTGAAAACTGCCTTTAGCATCTATAGTATATTATTTTTATTATCCTTAGTGGTGGCAAATCTTCATCCATTGCCATATTTTTTTTAATGAAACAATCAGAAGTGAAGATTTTGGAGTGAAGTCTGATGAATAAGGTAGGTGATTGAGTTGATTTAGTGCAATTCCGATTCCTAAACAAACCAATTATAAAACAAAGATTTTAATTCTGAAGGCATCTTCTGGAAAGGCCCCAGAAAACAACCTGGTTTAGTGGGAAGGTCCTAGTTTTATAGTACAAGGACCTGGCTTTAATTCTGGCTTTTCCTATATAATCTAGGGCAAGTAATTTTCCTTCCTTGGTCCTCAGTTTCCTTATCTCTCTGTAAAATAAACATTTGAAATGATGGCAGTTTTCCTGAAGTTGTGTTCTTTCATTCACAAAGATGTCATTTTATTATCACAGTTGGTGTCTTATCCCTTTACTTGCATGATTTAAAAAAAAATTTTAGAGAGGGTCTAAATAATAAAAAATGTTTATCCAAAGAAGACATTCCTATGTAGGCATGGAACAGTTGGCACGGCAGAGCAGATAAAGTCAGGAAAACTTGGATTCAGTTTATACCTCTGATACATACTATTTATGCATCCATGGCTTTTTTCAGGTAAGTCTCTTTGTTTATGAGTTAAAGATGGTTTATAACATACACTGGTGGTCAAAAAGTCTCTATAACCAGGAAAGAGAGGTCCATCAATTAAGGAATGGAATATTATGTGTGAAATGATAAATGAACAATTTAAAGAAACATGGGAAGACATATGAATGTTGCAAAATTAAATAGACAATCAGGAAAGTAATGTATACCACTCACAAAAAAAATTAAAAACAACAACTTTGGATGCAATGGAATTATGATGAATAAGTTTGGCCCTCGGGAAGAAACGAGAAAAATATATATCTCCTTCTTTTTAGAAGATGGAATGCTGCATAAAATGTCACAAAATATTCAAAGTGTCAATTGATTTTGCTTAATGTGTTTTAGTTAGTTAATCATTGGTTCAGGTGTAGAAGGGGCAGTGAAAGTGAAACAAAAGAATGTCTCCTGGTTGTGAACTAGAATCACCATTCTGGAGAACGAAATGGAATATATACAAAGGGTTACAACTCTGCATATCCTTTGACCCAGTAATACCAGTACTATGTCTGGATCCCAAAGAGATCAAAGAAAAGGAAAGGGACCAATTTATGCAAAGATATTTTTAAGATCTCTTTTTGTGATGGCTAAGAATTGGAAATCAAGGGGATGCTCATCAATTTGGAAATGACTAAACATGTGGTAAATGATCAGGATGGAAGACTATTGTGCTATAAGAAATGACTATGGGGATTTTAGAAAAACTTTGGAAAACATGAACTGATGTGAAGTGAAGTGAGTAGAATCAGAATAACACTATACACAGTAATACTAATATTTATAAATTTGTATGTAAATGGGATGTTTCTAGCAGCTCTCTCTGTGTGGTGGGAAAGAACTGGGATTTGTAAGGATTCTCGTCATTTGGGGAATGACTGAACAAGTTGTGGTATATGACTGCTGAAAAACTACTCTGTTATAAGAAATGACAAGCAGGATGATTTCAGAAAAACCTGGGAAAACTTACATGGAACTCAGGTAAATTTGAGTGAGCAGAACCAGAAGAACATTATACACAATAACAACAATAATGTAAAGATGATCAACTATGAATGACTTAACTATTCTGGTCAAGACAATGATCCAAGAAAATCCTAAAGAACCCATGATGAAAAATGTTTTCTTCTTCCAAAGAGAGAACTAATGAACTCTGAGTGCATATTTTTTTATTTTGCTTGTTTTCTTTTTCAATATGACTTTGTATGAAAGTGTTTTGTATAACTTCACATGTATCATTAATATCAAAATGCTTGCCTTCTCAAGGAGGAGGGAAGGTCAGGAGGAAAGGAGGTAACTTGGAACTCAAAAGTTTGAAATAAGATTGTTGAATTTTTTACATGTTATTGAAAAATATTTAATGAAATAAATAAAAATGATTTTTTTACTTTTTTTAAAAATTTTTTTAGGGTTTTTTTTGCAAGGCAAATGGGGTTAAGTGGTTTGCCCAAGGCCACACAGCTAGGTAATTATTAAGTGTCTGAGGCCAGATTCGAACTCAGGTATTCCTGACTCCAGGGCCTGTGCTCTATCCACTGTACCACCTAGCCACCCCAATAAAAATAATTTTTAACAATATCTCCTGGTAGAGAAGTAGGGGACTATGGGTATGGAATGTTGGGACTAGCTTTCAGAGGTAGCTGTTTTCTTGGTTAGGTTTGCTAACCTTTTTCCTGTTTACAAATGAGGATTCAATGAAAGGAGGGAGTATGTTGGGAAATGATTGGGGTATATAAAAGAACAAAAGGCATCAATAAAACTTTTTAATAGGGAATCATCCAGGAGACATCTGATTGGAAAGCAATGTGGTCTGGTGATATAGTGAAAGATAACAGCTGAATAGTTCAAGTAACCATTGCTTTCTCTGTTCCTACTCCTGAGGCACTGAATATTGGTGTATAAAAATATAAAATCGGGTTAACTTGGGTTTACTACAGATCTATATGTCTGAATCTTACTGCTGAAGAATAATCCCAAGATAGACTCAACTCCACCCCCATCAACTTTCTCTCAAAAGATGATCTAAATATTGGGGAGAAATCATTGTGAGTTTCATTATCTTCTTTCTTCTGTACCTCAAAACCTCTCAACATTGTTATCTAGTCTTCTAAACTTCCCTTTTACTCTGGTTTGAAAGAAGGAAATGGACCCTTTTTGCAAAAATTGTCTTCTCCTCAAGCTACTGACCTTTACTTCTCCCCTCCTTTTCACGGCTAAATTTTGAGGTTTTCACATTGCTGTCTTCTGAGTTTGTCTTGGTCTTGCCTGCAACTGTAATAGTTTTTATGGTTAAAATCTTTTTGTTGTTTGCTAATTTATTCCAGTCTATTTCTTGACTTTGAACTTTATATTAAAATTGAGATCTGCTTACACGGGGGTGGGGAGGCATTGTGCCAAGCTTCAGGCTTTTTCCTGCTGCTGTTTTCAGAGCCAGGTGTGTGTGGAGGGGTAGGGGTAGGCAGGTATAGATCTGTACGTTTTTGTTGCTTCCAAGGTGATGCGATCCTGGGCGAGGTAAGGTCGTTGCTCTCCTGGTCTGTACTTTGGTCTTTATCCTGGACAGGTCCCTGTGGCCTTGAAGTTCTCCCTAGCGCTCCTTTCTACACTGGTACTGCAACCAGGGCCTCTGCTTCCCTGCAGTGGGAGAAGTGTGGTCTCTCTCCTGGTCTGTGCTCTGGTCTTTACTCAGAAAAGGCCCCTGGTCCCCTGTAGTCACAAGGGCTAGTGCTCTTTTTTTGCTATGGAACTATGGCCAGGTCCCCTGATCCCTTGTAACCAACCACCAGCATCCCTTTCTGCCCTGAAACTGTAACCCAGGCCTGTGTATGGACAACAGAGATGCCAATTAATACCAGCTGTACCCAGGGTCAGCAAAAGGCCCCCTGTAATCTTTTCTGACCTACTGCCCAGCCCCCTCACTGTCTCTGGACTGAGCTCTAAAAGCTGCTGCCGCCGCCAGTACAATGAGTGGACTCTAGAAAGGCCCACACCCCATTCTCACAGATTTCTGCAGACCTCTAAGTTTTCTTAGGTCAGAAAAATATCTCACCCCACGCTCTGCCATTCCAAAATTTGACTTGAGGTGTTATTTTAAAGCTGTTTGGAGGGAAGTGTTGAGAGTTCAGATGGCTAACTGCCCCTAAATCTGCCATCTCATTCTTTAGCTTCTGATCCTACCAAGTTATTGAAAACCTTTTGCTTGCCTTTTGTCGGTCCTCATCCTCCTGAACACTCTTTTCCCCTTGATTTCTCTTTCTTTGCCCTCTCCAGTCTGATGTCCACTTTTTGTTCTTTCACTGATTCATTCTCTTTCCACTATCCCTAAGTATAGCTATCTCTGGGTTTTGTTCTAAATCCTATTCTATGTTCTCCCCCTTGATGATCTCATCTACTCATATGACTTCAATGATCATCTTTTTTTGGTAGATAAACCATAATAAACGTGATACACTGATCCAATCCTAATCTCTCCCCTTAACTTCAGTACCATATTTTCAACTGACTCCTGGATAGCCTGGATGTTTTACAGGGCTTTCAAACTCAGCATTTGTTCCTTCAAAACCTGCCTTTCCTACTTCTTCCCTACTTCTGGTGATGTATCAACTACAGTATCAGTAGTTCAGATATTTGGGAAACTTAAGGTTATCTTTGACTCTCCCTTACTGCTCTCACCACTGCTTACAGTAGAAACATAGTGTAAGGCAAGAAACTAAGCTTCAACAAAGGGAAGAATTATGGGGTGGGGAATGTGACTGAGACAAAATGAACCAGAAAGAAATGGATCAGGGACAAAGGCGAAAATGATTTCATAAGACCAAAGCTCACTTCTGAGTTGGAAGCTGTAAGATCAGTGCTGAATATTCTTTAGACAGAACATTCTGGGGTTAGGTAAAATGCTTTCCTCGTTCATGGGCCAAGGGAATGGGGAGGTCTCCCAGTTCTCGAGGGAGGTTATGAAGAAGTGTTGCTCAGTCTAGGCCAGGAGACACAAAATAGAAGCCTTTATAAAAGACTGAGGAAGCAGCAGGCTCTGAAAAAGATTTGGAAATCCTTAATACTAGAAATAGCAAATCTGAGGGGGGTTTTTGTTTAGTATTTAGAGCATTTCAGAAACTTTTGCTCAGCAAAGTTCTGCTGGTACGTTATCCATCTTTTATGAATGCTTCTTTTACTCTGCTTATGTTATTTACCAGTTTAAATGTTCAAATCCTTTGTGGATGTATCTGAGGATTAGAGTAGACACTTTCCACATCCATCAGTGCAACTAAGGGGTGAAGCCAGGTATAGCAATGTCAAGAATTGAACAGCTGCAAGGATCAGAACCTGGAGAAGACCTGGGAACTGAGCCCTGACTGTTCCTTGGGACAATCCTGACCCCCCCCCCCCTTTAAACCTGCCTATTCTTCCATCCCTTCATGTCAGAGCAGAGAGTGGATCCTCATTCCAAAAAAGTTTGAAAGGGTGGGAAAGAGAAGGAAGGAAGGACATAGGAGATAACTAGTTTATGGCTCATTGTTACAAGAAACTCAGCTCTTCCAGGTCCCATACTATCATTTCTGAACAGATGTCCTTATTGTTGCCCTCTTAGCTCCAAACTCTTCCCACTCTAGGAGAGACAAAGCAAAGGGCTGTACTGTATTTTTAAAAACAGTGACTTTGTTTAATTTTAAAATATAACAAGGACAAGAGTCCTGAGATGGATCTCAGGTTAGAAAATCATTCATTCATGGGCACAGGGGACAAACATAGTAAAAATAGAAAAGCAAAGGATGAGGAGAGGCCCTCTTTGCTCCCAAGCCCCAGGACATTAGTGCTTCCTCATTCACAGCCATAGACTCACAGTCACACTAGACAGTGAGGGCCACCCAGGCAGACTTGGAGCTGCAGTCTCTCTTCTGTGTGGCAAGAGGTGGGTGCTCACTTGGCCCTCAGGAGCTGCTTCCTCTGTTGATCCAGTAGTGCCTCGAGGTGGTCAGCCCGCTTTACAGCTGCCTGGGACACAGATACACAGATCCTGTAAGGTCTAGGGCCTCCCAGAGGATGTCATCACTGAGACAGATCAAGAGTTATAGGTTGGAAGAAACAACTTACTTCATACTGTTTTCGAAGGTTGTTCACAGTCTCTTCTTTCTTCATTATAGCCATCTTGACCCTGTGAGGAGAACAGACACTAGGTTGAATAAGAGGCTACAATTACCTCATACAATTACTTCACAATGGCTTGGAAAATTATGTATGGAACAAACCCCAGAGTGAAAGTCTGAAGATTTGGCCTGGAAAGGTACTTCGGCAGTAATTGAACTTTGTGACTGATTAAATAACGAAGCTGCTCTAGGCCTGCTTCTTCATCTGTAATGGGGAGGAGATAGATATTCCCTAAAGTCCCTTCCAACTTTATTATTTCATGGTTCTAAATTGTCCATTACTAGTTTATTTTTTTTTTTGGAGATAAGTCATTTGTGACTGGGTGTAAAACTCAAACCTCTACTAAGGAACAGTCTCCACATAGCCTACTAGGCAAATCCCCATGATGCCAAATCACTAAGCAGCCTTTCCAAGGACTCAGATCCTTGATGCTTCCTATCAACCAACCTCCCTAGGAAACTGAAGGTGGCTCCATACTGACCTACCCTTAGGAATAAATGTTCCTGCAGTACAAGATCCTGACTAGCCTGCTAAGTAAGATAATGTTGAGCAACCCCTGATCAACTACAAATGGGCATTGCTATTTATTAACAAGTGAAGACTTTGGTGCTGAGCTATCTCCCTCCATCCCAATACAGCCCAGGGCATGACCCAGGGGAACCTTGCCTCTCAGATGAATATCTACAGAATAATTTACTTATTTTTGGCACAGATACACATCTTCTCATAGAATCCTTTCCTAGGTCCAGTGGCTCTACCCTTTCTGGCCATCCCTATGTTTGGGGCGTGTGCTTAAACAGTATGATATCATTCCTTTGACTGCATTAGGATCAGTGATATATTGCTTTACTAAGATGGTTTAGAGGGTTACGCTAAAATTGTAACTTGTTCTGGTTCCCCAGACCACTACCCCTCCCCTTCCAGTCAGTATAGTTAAGTTAGTTTATATGTAGTTAATATAAAGGGGCAATGAGATTGCAAAGGGAACCTGGACATCACAAACTTTCTCATAATTTACAAGAACATAATTTATAGATTGCACTATCCTGATGATCTGTGTGAAGCTGGGGGAGCCAACTAGTTGCCACTGTCAAGGATTTTGATACTATGATATGGAAACCTCAAATAAGTTTCAGACATTCACAGAACAGCAAAAAAAGTGCTGAGAATTTTGAGATCATGTGACTTTATTAACTTTTACTGACAAATTTGAGATGACCTGATGCTAACTAATCCTAAAATAGTACAAATAAGACTCTGTTGCCCCCAAACTCCAGTCCCAGTGCCAATCAAAGTTCCCTTCTCCCACAGGTTCATGCTGTTGAATGCTCTCATATCTAAACCATGGTTATGTGAGTGATACTCTCTGCCTTTCCCCCTCCCTGTCCTCTTCCCTCCACCATCCCATTCCCTTCACCCTATGTCATCTGCCTCTGTACCCACTTTGTGTTTGTCTTAGCATACTTTGGGCTTAATTAAAGTGTGACTGCAGTGACATTTTCTGCTGTTTTTCTGGTGAGCACTCAAAGAAGTGGACATGCTTGCCCTCATTTGAAATTTCATAAAATCATGATCAGAGAATTTTTATGTTTCTTTTTTGGGGGGGAGGTTTGCAAGGCAATGTGGGGTTAAGTGACTTGCCCAGGTTAGTTAGTTATTAAATGTCTGAGGCTGGATTTGAACTCAGTGTCCTCCTGACTCCAGGGTTAGTGCTCCATCCACTGCGCCCCCTAGCTGCCCCTGGTTTCCTTTTCCAGGCTATTCTGCCAGTAATTCTCCTGCTATGTCCCTAGGTCCCCTATGGAGAGTATACTTGACCAAGAACGACAATGTACTATGGGTCACTTCTGATGTGCATCTGGGCTGAGCAAAACTGGAAATTGAGGGGATGCTCATCAACTGGGGAATGGTTAAGCAAGTTAAGGCATATGAATGTTATGGAGTACTATTGTCCTATAAGAAATCATAACCTTCCAGATTAGAAAAGCATGAAAAGAGTTCCATGAACTGATGCTGAGTGAAGTGAGCAGAGTCAGTAGAACATTGTACACATTAATAACAAAATTGTGAGATGATCAATTATGATGAATGTAGCTCCTCTCAGTTGTTCAGTGATCAAGGACAATCTTGAGGGCCCTGTTATAGAAAATGCCATTCACGTTCAGAGAAAGAACTATGGAATCTGAATGTTCAGTAAAGCATATTATGTTCACTTTTTAAAACTTTTATATTTTTGCTCTTTCATTTTTTTCCCTCTTCTGATTTCTCTTTCACAACATTACTAATATGGAACTATATTAAACACGATTGTACTTGTACAACCTATATCAGATTGCTCACTACTATAGGTAAGGGGAGGGTAGAAAAATGTGGAACTCAAAAGCCTGCAAAAGAATGAATATTGAAGACTATGTTAGCATGTAATTGGGGAAAAACAATTAAAGAAAAAAGTGAGCTGGGCACCAGGGGATGAAGTGAATCAGTGTTAAATAGTTGCTTTCCAGTATCCATTTAACATTTTTTCCCTAAAGAATTCTCTATCATAATGGAATATTTTAGGGGCATCTGGGATGTCCCTAAAATAACAGGGACAACTAGGAATGGGAATAGAAGTGGTCTCCCTCTATTTTCTGGCCTTCATTATACCCCATTCCTTTCCTTTCACATATCACAAGTCAAAGCCAATTCTTCCCCTTGTTTCCTAGTACAATGATAGGCAGTGGCAGAGCATTAAAAAATGTAGGTTCTGCAAAGATTTACAAAAACTGATGAAAAGTGAAATGAGCAGAACCAGGAGAACACTATACAGTAACTGTAATATTGTATGAACCAACTGTGAATGAATGAATTATTCTAAAAAATTCAACGAAGTTAGGCAATTTCAAAGGACTTAAAATGAAAAATTCCATCCATCTCAGGGAAAGAACTGATGGAGTCTGAAAGCAGATCAAAACATATTTTCTTTATTTTTCTTGTTTGTTTTTTCTTTCTTTCATAAAGTGATAAATGTGGAAATATGTTTTACATGATTACACACGTAGAATCTATGTCGCCTTCTCAATGAGGAAGCAGGGGAGGGAGGGGATGGGAGAGAACTTGGAACTAAAAATGAATGTTAAAAATTGTTTTTAGGGGTGGCTAGGTGGCACAGTGGATAGAGCACTGGCCCTGGAGTCAGGAGTACCTGAGTTCAAATCCAGCCTCAGACACTTCATAATTACCTAGCTGTATGGCCTTGGGCAAGCCACTTAACCCCAACTGCCTTGCAAAATCCTAAAAAAAAAAAAAAAAAAAAAAAAAAAAAGTTCATACATGTAACTGGGGGAAAAAATAAATGATTAAAATTTTTTTAAATGTAGGTTGCTGATCCTTCAAGGAAGCCTTCTTAGACAAGAATCAACCTATTTATCAATGCAAACAGAAAGACTGATTGGCTGGAACCACAATACTCTCACCTCTTATGCACTTCTTCCAGTTCATCATCTTTGTCCCGATTGATCTTCTCTATTTCTAACTGTTGACGAGTCCGTAGCTCTGATATTTCTACTTTCAATCGCCTGTTCTCCTCTTCAGTTGCCATCAGTCGGTCTGAGAATTCCTGGCGGATCACCTCTGACAGGCTGCTCCTCTCTTCCATTAACTTGTCCTTCATCTGACAGGAAAATATAAGAATCAGAGGTAGCTTGAGAATGTGGGGAGGGGGGTAAGAGCCCCCAGGCTCACAGCACCTCCAGGAAGCTTGGGCTCACCATTATCACATCTTCCACCTCTTTCTCCTTCTGTTTCACCAGGCCTTGGAGCCGAGAGTTCTCGCCTTCAGCCTCCCCTAGCTGGCCCTTCAACTCTGCACAGCGCTCCTGCAGCTTCCGCTCTGACTGCTCCAGATCGGCGACTTCTGCCTCATATTTGTCCCGTATACGTTTGATCCTAAGGGTGGGAAAGACCAAAGGATGAAGAGAGGACACATTGAGAACATCACAAGCCCCGGCATCTAGGACAAGTCCTGTTGCTGACTTGCTGTTGGACTTTCAACAAGTCACCAAAGTCTTCCCAATGATGCTGCATTATCACTGGTATCTATTATACAGCATCATGACCTCTGGAATACACTGACTTAGGTCCATGTTTTGCCAGTTTTCATGATTTCTCAGGTCACATTCAACAGTGGATCAAGTCAAGAAATCTGGGGTTTGACACCTATCTCTTACACTGATTGTGACCTCATGAAAGAATCACATGCACTTTCTTGAGGCCTCAGGTTTTTCATCTATAACACTGGAGATAACAATCATAATAGCCAATGTTTACAGAATGCCCTAAAGTTTACAAAATGCTTTACCTGTGTATCTTACTACATCAGTTAATCCAAATGCCAAGCCCTGGCAGAGTTCACCCTCTCATGACCAGAACTCCCACCCTGGGACTACTATGCCACCTGGTGGCTGCCTCATTGTCTGCTATGTAAAAGCCTAGTGTCCAGGCACATTTCATGTTCCTCTGTACCAGCTTCTGAACTTAATACCCCTCCCAGTTTTGAAACCACCATCAGCTCTGGAAAGGGTGTGTGAATATGTTCCCCAATTGTTCTACTCACCACCTTTTAACTTTCCAAACCATATATCCTCCTGAGATACACATTTTATTATATGTGTTGTCTTTCTCAACTAAAATGCAAGCTCCTTGAGGGGACTGTCTATTTTTATTTCCAGCAATTAACACAGTGCTCAATACACAGTAAGTATTTAATATTTTTTCATTCATTCATCATCTATTATTCCTATTTTATAGATGAGGAAATTGATTTTGAAAAACCTAAGGGCTGGGGTCAATTGTCAAGACAATACCCTGTGGCTTCTCAATAACCTAAATTACCCGTTTCCCAGAATTGTGACAAACTGAGAGCACTATCTAAACAGGAAAAACTATTATGTGAGACAAGTTGCCACCCTGGGCAATGAACCCCTATGAGAGGTATCAGGACCACTAGTGTCATCACAATCAGGTCCCTTCACTTTTCTGCACATTCATTTCCTCATCTGTAAAAAAGAGGAATTAAACATGGAACCAGAAGATCTGGGGCCGAGTCCTAGTTTCTGTACTTACTATATAACCATAAACAAGTTAACTGCTGTAAGTCTCGATGTCCTCTTCTGCAAAATGATAATGATAAGAATTTGTACTACTTGACTTAAGGTTGCGGTAAGGGGAGCGCATTGCAAACTGCAGAACAATAATGTAGATGTTGGCTATTTATTTTACTCTGCTAGACTATATGGTTCGTGTGGAGATCAAAGAACTTGGACAGAAAGTTTACATCTAAATTTTCACTAAATGTTGGTTATTTTCTAATCTTATATAATTTATTTTATGTATTTAAAACCATTCTTCTGAGGAGTCAACAGGCTTTACCAGACCATTCCTGTTACTCTTCCTGGTCTCATTTCCCAGCATACTCCCTTCCCCTCTTAATCTCTCTATTCCTCTGAGACTAAATTCTTGACTGCCGAAGAATATCCCTTCAATCTCTCTCATACTTAATCCCCCAGTTTTACCCTCTGGAATCACCTGCTCTAGAATGAACAAAATCGTTTCTATCATAATATTTCTTTTTCACTCTTTCCATCTTTTGGCCCTAATATCTCTTTTCCTCAAAAGCCTTTCTAGTTATAACTGTGCTTTAAACTAATATCGTAATTCATATTAATCACTGATGGTAACAGTTAGTAAGTGTTTGAGGCCAATTTGAACTTAGATCCTTTTGACTTCAGGGTTGGTGCTCTCTCTACTGGGCCACTTCTATTCCACTCCACCTCAACTACTGCTTGGAATAATTGTGATCCTGTTATCATCAAAAGGGTGTCACTTCCATGTTAAAGAAGTATGAATTTCCTTCTCTGGTGATAATTCATTAATTTCTATTCTTCTTATGCTTCACTCCTCTTAAGGTTATTCTTCTGTTAGATTCCATCCCACAAGACTATCCTAAACCCTAGAAATCTGTTCTCTCCATGTTCCCAATTTTGACCCCATGAAGTGTCAGTTTAATTGCATACTACTTTCCCCTCGAGTCCCTTGTTCCTTTGTTCCCATCCCAGATCGTATCTTGCCAAACCCAGTCCTGTTTTATTAATCCTTCCTCCTTCATTCACCTTGTTCACCCCAACTCATGTACCGCTGAACTGGAATAAGTCACAAAACCATGCCAACTATAAATCTAATCTCAACAACACCTTCACTATAGCAAAATAACTTGTCTATAACCGATCCCTAACCCATTCACCACATCAGTTGTTCCAAATTTTTTCTTCTCTAAGCCTCTGAGATACTTGCCTTTCACCATCTGTTCTGAGGACAAAATCTCACACTTCACTGAAAAAACTGAGACCATCTGCTGAGTGTTCTTTTTCCCCCTCTTTCTCACCTCATATCTCTCTAATACTGACCCTTGCTATCTTCTCCTTCATTCCAGTCTATGTTTAAGTTACCCTTTTAGCTCACCAATTCTAACTACTCTAAAGTTGCTTTGGTCTCCATCACCTCATCTTCTCCAGAAAACTGTCCCCATCATGATTTCTCTGTTGGGAGGGTGTCCCCATCATGACTTCTCGGGGTGGGGGCATTGAGATGTACACACCAATTTTCAGCCTTTCCTTATTGACTTTTTCTCTGATGCTTATAAATATGCTCAAGTCTATTCTATTAAAAAACAAAAACCCTCATGAGATCTTATCATGCTCACTAGCTATCATCCTATATTTCTCTTTAACTCAGCTAAACTCCAAGGGAAAAAAAGTGCCACCACTTTCTCTCTTCTCTTCTGAATGGTAAAAAACATCCATAAATATGGGGTGGCTAGGCGGCGTAGTGGATAAAGCACAGGCCCTGGAGTCAGGAGTACCTGAGTTCAAATCCGGCCTCAGACACTTAATAGTTACCTAGCTGTGTGGCCTTGAGCAAGACACTTAACCCCATTTGCCTTGGAAAAAACCTAAAAAAAAAACCCCTCCATAAATAATCCAAGAAGCAATCTGAGGATTTCAGCCTCCACTATCTTCTAAAGCTAAACATTCTGCAACCTGGCTTACATCTTTATCATTTAACTAGAACTATTCTCCATAAAGTTATCAAACATCTTAGTTTCCAAATATAATGGTCTCTTCTCAATCCTCATCCTGCTTTACTTTTCTGCAGCATTATAATGTTGTTGATCATCTTTTTCTCCTCAATACTGTATCTCTCCTTGATGGGTTCCCATGACTTTTGGTTTTCCTATTACTCAAATGCTCCTACTACCTAAAATTCTCCTTTGCTTGATCTTCATTCATGTCACACTCAGTAACTGTATACCCCAAGTCTTGTATTCTTCACATCTTTTACTTCTATATTGACACCTCCTCAGGTGATGAGGATCAGCTCATTGCCTTGACTACTATAACAGTTTTTAATTGGTTTCTCAGTTCATATCTTTTCTCACTCTAATCCATTCCCTATATAGACACCAAAGTGATTTAAAAAACTTTTTTATTTAAGGCAATGGGGTTAAGTGACTTGACCAAGGTCACACAGCTAGGCAATTATTAAATGTCTGAGGTCAGAATTTGAACTCAGGACCCCAGGGCTGGTACTCTATCCACTATACCTTAGCTGCCCTACCAACGTGATTTTGATGATTATTTTAAAGTTTATTAAAATCTACAATAGATTTGGTTGACAGTTAATCTTGGCTGAAGATGGCAAAAGATACTGAAGAAATGCAGATGTCACAAAGCAGGAATGGAACCAACAATATCACCATTTCATCTTGTACAAAAAAGCCTTTTTTTTTTGCCAGATACAATAATTTAATCACTGACACTAGCACCTTGGTGCTTTTAACTTTCCTAATTTTTTCTGTTCTTTCTGTTTTTCTAAAAGATAAATCTTCTGCATCCATGTCCTCAGATTGCTTCTTTGATTACTTATGGAGGCTTTTTACCATTCAGAAAAGAAAATTCTTGCCCCCCCCAAAGTCCTTAGTACTGTCAAAAAGGTTCAAAATCAGAAACCAATATGATTTTATCAGTAGAGATGACATTAGAGAGGTATTTCTATCTGCTTTGTTTCTGTACCCTAAGACTCATGGAGTTTTTCCATAGGACTTGCAACTGAAAGCTTCCATCTGTGGGATTCTTTCCATTAGAACATGACCTTTCCCCTTCCATTCCTTGTGTCTCTTACCTCACCCCCTATTATTTCAAGATTCAAGAAAAGACAATCAGCATGTGGTCAGAAGTTGAAATTATTTTTTTCCATTTGCATTACATTATTTAGTAGAATAGTCTTTATTAACATCTGCCCAATTTCTACTGTTCTCTTATCTATTTTATCTATTCAGTTATTCATTCATTCATCCTTGCAAAAGAACATAGTCCTGTCACCTTCTCCATCAATCAGAGTTCCTCAAGTGTAAATCTGACCAGGTCACACACTGCTCAATAAACCCATGGGCTTTCTATTACTTCCAGGATCAAATATAAAGTCCTTGACACTTAAAAGTTCTTCACAACCCAATTGTGAATTCACCTCTTCAAGTTTCTATTTCCTTTTCTATAAAATGAAAGTGTTAAACACATGATCTCTGAGATCCTCTATAATTCTTGACATATCATGACTTAAGAACAGAGTGAAAGAAACTGAAGATCAGATCACTTCAGTTACTTCCCTTAGTAGAATAGTCTTTTACATTCAGTGATCTACTTTGGTCTAACTGCTATTCCTTGCTGCTGTAATGCTTAAAACATTTCCCTTCCAAATTCTTTTTTTTAAATTTTTAATTAATTTATTTTTTTTAGGTTTTTGCAAGGCAAATGAGGTTAAGTGGCTTGCCCAAGGCCACACAGCTAAGTAATTATTAAGTGTCTGAGACCGGATTTGAACCCAGGTACTCCTGACTCCAGGGCTGGTGCTTTATCCACTGCGCCACCTAGCCGCCCCCTTTCCAAATTCTTAAGATTACTTGACTTCCCCTCTTCCAGGAGGCCCCTTCTTTAAGGTTATTTTCCATTTACACTGTATTTACTTTAAATGATTTGTGTGTATATGTATGTTTTGTTTTTTGTATTTTACGTGTTTAGCAGAATGCTTCATGGACTATGGTAAGCACTTAAGAAATGCTTAACTGATTGAAACTCCTCCCTCTCATTCACCTCACATCCTGACTCAATTGCCAAATCCCACCATTTCTATCTTAGCAGCATCTGTATATAGCCCCCATCTAGCCACTCCCAAAGTTGTAACTCTGGTTTAGGCTCCTCACCTCATTTCTGGAATAGCTCTCTAGATGGTCTTCTGTCTCAAAGTCCCTTCCCCACCTCAGCTCAGTCTTCATTTAGCTGCTAAAGTGATTTTCCTAAAACTCAAGTCCTCCCTAATCCTGCCTCTCTCCCAACTCAATGAGCTCCTTTAATTACTTTTAAGATTAAATTGACAGTCTTCAGTTAGGTTTCCCTAACTCTCACCTATTCTCAGCAGTTTGCTCACACTCCTCCTTGGTCAGGGTCATGTCAGCTTCAAGCCTCTGGATAACCAGTTCGATCTCCTTGTCCCTGACTTTCAGAACTTCATCCTTCAGCTCCCGCTCCCTTTTCAAAAGCCACGCTTCCTGGGAGAGAACAGTAGAGATTGGGCAGATGTTAATGAAGACTATTCTTCTAAATAATGGAATGCAAATGAAAAAAAAAAATTCAACACCTGACCATATGCTGATTGTCTTTTTTTGAATCTTGAGATGATACAGAGTGAGGTAAGAGACACAAGGAGTGGAAGGGAAACATAAGTACTGGTTTTTACCTCTTTCTTTAAGTAGTTGGCTTCCCAGGCTTCCTTCTCCATTTCCAGCTGTTCCTTCAGAGCTTTCATATCCAACTAAAAGACAAAGCAAGTCCTATCATACAGGCCCTAGTGATCACTCTCCACTCAGCCCAGGACCTGAGCCTCTGTCTGTTAGAGTTTGACATGTCGCATATCTTGAAGAATAAACCCATGATTCTGGGAAAGGCTCAGAGCTCAAATGGGGGAAGTTTTTAGATGTTCTCAGAACAAGTAGAGCTGCTGGTGAGGGAGAAGAGGGGGACCCAGGGTTTCCCAAAACATAGCAGAGTCTAAGGAGAAGCAGCCTGGCTGGGAGTCAGGAGACCTAGCAAAATAAAACAATGCTCTGAAATCTGAAGTGCCCTCTGTATCCCTTTGGATCTCAATAGAAGAGTCAACATGTGGTTGGAGGGACCTGTTTAAAGTGTCTTAGGGTAAAACAAGCTCATGTTAGCTACTATTGTGAAAATAGTGGAATACACTGGGGGTACACTGGGGGGGGCGGTCAGGAGGGTCTGGGGTAGGGCCTCAGGAGGAAAGAGAGAGAGGAAACCTGGTGTCGCCTTTCCTGCTCCTCTCTCCCCTTCTCATACTCTTCCCTGAGGGCCTTCGTCACCACACAGCTGTTCTCCTCAAGCTGCTGCTTCAGTTGCTCCAACTCTGCCCGTTGCCTGAAAGGCACAGGCAGGAGTGGTCAGGGCCAAGGAAAGAGTGGGGGAAAGAACATTACAATCCCACAGCTGCTGGACTGCTCCTGGCTAACTTTTGCCTGCCTGCCTCTCTTCCTCCTGGCTACCTGGCAGCCTGCTGGCTTAGTCGCTCCTTCTCCTCTGCCACCTCACTGTAGAGTCGGCGCCGCTGCTGCTGGAGGGCCTGTTCCTCCTCCTCTAAGTGCTTTTCATATCTGTTGGGAAGAGAGATTCTTCTGATTACACTCATTTCTGCTTAACTGCTGATGGGAGGATGCACTTCCCTCAACTGGATTGATTGTATACTACCAGCTAAATCAATGCAAACCAGGGTAATGTGTGTGTTGGGGTAAGTAAAAGTGAGGCAACTGCTAAGGTGAATTGATAATGAGATGTGGAAAGAGGAAGTCTATTACTCCTCCACCCCAAGGATTTGCTTCTATTGGTGGGATCCATGGAGTAGGATCCTGACCAAACCCTAAAGTTTGATTTGGGAAAATACTCCTGTTCTAGAAACCCTGAGCAAGAAATAAAGATCGAAAAACAGGGGATGTACCGAAGGAGAAAAGAACAAGAGTGGTAATAATAATAGTTTTAATTTTATATGGTATGCCACAGTTAACAACATACTTATATTATCTGATTTGATCCTTACTAAAATAGTTCAGCTCCTTCTGTTCTGGGTATACATTTGCTACTTACGTGATGGGCATTCTAGATTCTACTGATTCCACTCCCCCCACAGATCGGTTGTGAGATGAAGCTAAGGTGAAAGGAGCCTGATCCACTATGCTGTGCTGGTAAAAGGACATTAACAATTACAAAAACTAACATTTTCTTTAGAAAGGCAAGGTCTCTGAGATTCTATATTGGAAGGAAGCTTCGACTACTTTTAGAATAGCAATGAATCTTTCCCCTCTAGGAAAGATATCTAGAACTTGGAGGGGGTGGGAGTGGGGAAAAAGAAACCATACCAATTTCCTCCACTATCCTCTTCCCTCAAGTTTTTTTTTTTTTTAGGTTTTTGCAAGGCAAATGGGGTTGAGTGACTTGCCCAAGGCCACATTGCTATGTAATTATTAAGTGTCTAAGGCTGGATTTGAACTCAGGTACTCCTGATTCCAGGGCTGGTGCTCTATCCATTGCACCACCTAGTCACCCCTTCTCTCAAATAAATTTTTTGCCTTAAATAAATTTTATTTTTTATTCTCATTTTGTACAAATTTTTTTTACATTAATAAAAGTCTTGTTTAAGAGGAAAGGAAATACCCCCTCCCCCATAAATATACTTATTTGAGCGATAAAGTAAAGGGGAGAGGAAAAAAATTAAAATAAAAAAATAGTAATAATTGTAGGTATGGCCAGGTGGCACTGTGGACTGAGCACCAGCCCTGGAGCCACAAGCACCCGAGCCCACATCCAGCCCTGTAGACCCAACAATCACCCAGTTGTGTGACATGCAAACCACCCCAAACCCACTGCCCTGCAAAAACCAAAGAGAAAAAAAAGACCCAAAATAAAATAAAATAGTAATAATAGTGGGGGAGGCTGGGTGGCGGACAGAGCACCGGCCCCCGAGCCAGGAGCACCCGGGTCCAAATCTGGCCCCAGACAACCAACGATCACCCTGCTATGCGTCTCCAGGCAGGCCACCCAGACCCATCTGCCCTGCACCCATCACCAAATAATAATAATAATAAAAAAAATGTGCTTCAGTCTTTGTTCCAACACCAACAACTCTATCATGGGTGGATCACATTCTTTATGGTAAGTCCATCGCAAAAGTTATTTCCATATTTTTCCAACGTTGCCACTGCTGATTGCAACTCCCTCCTTTCTTATTTCTCCACTACCATGTACTATATTTTCTCTCTCCTTTCACTCTGACTCTGCTGTAGGGTAGCTGAGTGATGCAGCAGACAGATCCCTGGTCCTGGGGCCAAGAGGCCCTGAGCCCCCATACCACCTCTTAGGCCTAGTATCCACCTGGCCCTATGGTCCTGGACAGACCTTCCAATCCCAGCCCCTTGCAAGAAGTAAGAAAGAAAATGTGTTATATCTGACCACTCTCCCCCCATGGTCCATCCTCTCCTCCTTTATTCACATCCCCACCCCTTCCCCCTGCTCCACCTCCTTCTTACTCCAGATGTCTATACCCCATTGAGTATATATGCTGTTTCCTCTCCTAGCCACCTCTGATGAGAGCGAAGATTCCCTCATTCCCCCTTTCCATATCATTGCAATAGCTCATTGTAATAAAGAAAAATCTTATTATATGAAATATCTTGGCTTATTCCCCCCCTTTTTCTTTCTCCCATTCCATTTCCCTTTTTTTCTATTGACTCCATTTTTACACCATATTTCATCTTCGAATTCAGCTTTCTCCTGTGCTTTCAACTATAAAAGCTCCCTCTACCTGCTCTATTAACTGAGGACGTTCATATGAGTATTATCAGTGTACTTTTCTATGAAGGAATACATGCAGTTTATCATCATTAAGTCCCTCATATTTTCCCCCTCTCCTCCAATCTCCATGCTTCACCTGAGTCCTGTATCTGAAGATCAAACCTTCTGTTCAGCTCTGGCCATTCCAAAAGGAACATTTGAAATTCCCCTGGTTCATTGAAAGTCCATCTTTTTCTCTGGAAGAGGACATTCAGTTTTGCTGGGTAGTTGATTCTTGGTTGCATTCGAAGCTCTTTTGCCTTCCGGGATATTGTATTCCAAGCCCTACGAGCTTTTAATGTAGTTGCTGCTAAGTCCTGTGTGATCCTGACTGCAGCTCCACGATATTTGAACTGTGTCCTTCTGGCTGCTTGTAATATTTTCTCTTTGACTTGGGAGTTCTGGAACTTGGCTATAATATTCCTAAGGGGTTGGTTTTTTTGGGATCTCTTTCTTGGGGGGGATTGGTGGATTCTCTCCATTTCTATTTTGCCCTCTGCTTCTAGAATACCAGGGCAATTTTCCTGTAGTAATTCTTTGAAAATGATGTCAAGGTTCTTTTCCTGATCATGACTTTCAGGTATTCCAATAATTTTTAAATCATCTTTTCTAAGGCTGTTTTCCACATTAGTTGTTTTTTCAATGAGATATTTCACATTTTCTTCTAATTTTTCATTTTTTTGGTTTTGAAGTATTGATTCCTGATTTCTGGTAAATTCATCAATCTCCCTGAATTCTATTCTTTGTCTGAAGGATTTGTTCTCCTCAGGGACTTTTCTTGTCTTTTTCCATCTGGCCAATTTTGCATTTTAAAGCATTCTTCTCCTCAATAACTTTTTGAACTGTTTTATCCATTTGACCTAAGCTGATTTTTAGCATGCTATTTTCTTCAGCATTTTTTTTGATTTCCTTGACTAAGCTGCTGACTTCATTTTCATGTTTTTCCTGCATCTCTCTCCTTTCTTTTCCCAGTTTTTCTTCTAACTCCCTCATTTGATTTTCAAAGTCTTTTTTGAGCTTTGTCATAGCCTGAACCCAATTTCTATTTTTCTTGGAGTCTTTAGATGCAGGAGCTTGTACTTCCTCATCTTCAGGCTGAGTATTTTGATCCTTCTTGGGCTCATATGCAAAATATTTCTCAATGGTCTTCCTCTTGTTTCTGTGCTTGCTCATTTTCCCAGCCTGGTCCTGGTTTTGGGGTGCTTCCTGAGCTTTTGGGACACTCCCACAAGGGTCTCAGTGTGTGAGGCTCTGTCCTCCCTTCTGGTCTGTGCATGACCATATGTGCCCCCCTCTGCCACAGGGCTGAGGTGGGGGGGCCTGCTGTTCTATGGGGGGGCCTAGACTGCGATCAGGATCTGAATGTGGTCAGAGCCCCAGAGTCCTGTTCCAGGGGCAGAGGACAGAGCTTGGCAGTCTCTCTCTTCACTCCCCTCCCTAGGTTCAATGGCTCATGACCTGGGGACTCCTGCTTACCGGCTCCAGTTGCTTGCATTTCTGGATCTGGGCTGTGGAAAGACCATGCTGCTGGCTGTGTGCCCTGAGGGCTGGGCTCCATGTGCTTGCTCTGGCAGAGGTCCCCCGCTGTTCCCCCACTTTGTGGCCGGTGCTCCCCCCCCCCTCAAGTCTTAATGTTTGTACCCTCACAGTTCAGAGTTAAGTATAAATATTAATTGCTTCTATTTTGGTCAGAACCCCTGAGGGTCTTCCCCTCTGAGATTGATTTTTTTTTATTAGATAAAAGACTTTCTTTGCCTCATTTCTTACCTAAACTTTATCACTGAATGGGTGTTGCACCTCAGTCAAACTGAGAAAAAATATAGCTTAAAAGGGTCCACTATATTCAGGGTCATCTCCAATTGTCCAGATCTATATCTGGCCACTGGACTCAGATGGCTCTGGGGTAGAAAGTGAATAGCATCTGCTCACTTAAATCCAATTCACTTGCAAGTCATGATATCATCTTCCAAATTTCATGGTCCTCTTTAAGAACAAAGGACAAAGGAGCTCAGGTTTAGATAACCATCAGTTTTGTGAAGCCTTAAAGGAAGTAACTGAAGTGGTCTGATCCTCAGTTTCTTTCACTCTGTTCTTAAGTCATGAAATGTCAAGAATTATAGAGGATCTCAGAGATCATGTGTCCAACATCTTCATTTTAATTTAATTTTAATTTTTATTTATTTATTTATTTAGTTAGTTTTTGCAAGGCAATGGGGTTAAAGTGACTTGCCCAAGGCCACACAGCTAGGTAATTATTAAGTGTCTGAGGCTGGATTTGAACTCAGGTACTCCTGACTCCAGGGCTGGTGCTCTATCCACTGTGTTACCTAGCCACCCCACAACACCTTCATTTTACAGAAAAGGAAATAGAAATTTGAAGAGGTGAAGCTATTGTCCAAGGTCACATAGTTAGCCAGGTCTCTTGATTCCCCATTCAGTGTTCTTTACCCCAATATTCTCAACTATTTTGTTCCAGAATTACCCTTCAGCCCCTTGGAAAGCACAGTATTAAGTGGAGAGGGAAGAACCCAGTCTTTACTTTTGATTTGAGATCCTGGTTCTATTTCAGATCCCTTTTGTAGGGACTGAACAAACCCTAATTCTGCTCCAGGTTCATTTGCTCTTTGCTTTAGAACAAATGATATACCACTCACCCCCTGACCCAATTTCAATCATGTTAGGAGTCACATAATAATCATAATCATAAGCCAACATCTACGTGTGTATATATGTACATATATGTCACTCTATACTGATCTACTCATAGCTATCTATACTTATATATGTATGTGTATATCGTGTGTGAATCGCTTACTAATTACAGTGCCAGTCACTGTGCTAAAATTGCTTTACATTTATCTCATTTGATCCTCACAACCCTGGAAGACAAGTAATATTATTGTCCCCATTTTACAGATAGGAATACTGAGGCAAATGGGGATTAAGTGGTGCACCCAGGATCACACTAGCTAGAAAGTGACTCTGGGACAAGATTTGAACACAGGTCTTCCTGACCCCTTGCCTAGTATACTCTCCTACTCTTTTCCACCAGAAACCCTTCCATGTACCTCTGCCTGGCCAGCTCCCTCTCCCGCCGTCCCTCCTCCTCTTTTTCTCTCTCCAGGTGTTCCCGCAGTTCTTCGGTCTGCTGTACATAACGCTGAGCAGCGCGCTGGTCTGATTGCAGCAGTTCAGCCTCATGCAGGGTCTTTAACTTCTTAATTTCCTGCTTGTGCTTGGCGATCAGCTTCTGGATCTCTGGTTCCAAGCCTAGAACAAGGGGCATGGAACAGTCACCCCAGTCAGAAAAAGGGTCCTATGCATGAGCTCAGGACCCAATCTCACTTCTGGGGATAAAGAAAATACTCTTCTCTGTCACCTTCAGGCATAAAAAGAAAGCTTGGGCATTCTGTCAGGAAATGGGATCTTCCCCAACCCTCCACCCTCAGGGGCAATCTAAAGAGGGATCTGTCACCAAAGAGAGAAAAACAGCTAGTTAAAACTAACAAGGTTGGGAAGCATGAACTGTCTTGTGTTAATATCAATGCCCCTATTTTTCTCTCCTTTTAGCTGAAAGGCATAAAGAGATGGTATCAAAGCCTGGGCAAGGGTCCCACTCTCTCCAGGGCCTTAAAAGACTCAGAATCTAAATTCAAAGGGACCTTGGAAGGTTTTCTAACCCTGCAGTCTTCTCTTCTACAATTCCACTTTAGGCTCTTCTTGAATGATGGGGACTCAGTATTGACTAGGAGGCCTCTCCCCCTGCTGGATAGTTCCTCTACTAGCCAGAGACATGCCTCTGTCCTAACTCTCTACTGTGCCAGTCCTTTCTTCTAGAGCAGCACTTGAAACAGAACCTTTCAAATATGTGAAAATAGTTATGATAACTTGCCTTTTTTGGCCTCTTTTCCAGGATAAACAGACCCAATTCTTTAACTGTTCCTCCTAGTATATGGTTTTCAGATTGTTTTTCTTTACCCAGGAATATGACCTTGACAGTTGCCCTGGCAGAACAGGGAGCTGTACCCTTGTTGACTGAGATCAGAGAGAACATCTAAGTGTCCTTAACAAATATGTCACTGGCCTTCATGAGTCACATTCACACTGAAGTGATAATTCCTGAGAATTGGCCTTCTGGCTACCCCATACCTCGGACAGTGATCTCTTTGATCTTTTTGGTTTTCTCATTGATCCACTTCTCTCTGCGGATTTTTTCTGTGGCACTCATCAGTTCTTTGAGTTTCTTAATCTCCTGTGAAAAAAGGATGCTAAAGAACAGCCCAGGAGAAGTAGAAGACGAAACCCACATCTATTCATTACCACCTATTTACAGACTTCTTAAACGGGTAGAGAGTGCTTCTAGGATCTAACAGCAGAACAAAAATAACAAGGGCTATTAATACATGCAAAACAGCCAAAACTTCAAGAAAGTGACACACCAAGGTCAAATTATAGGCTGCTGACTTTTACAAGGATTATCTTCCCCTCACACGTGTCTATTTTTTTGTGGTGCCTCACATCAAGTTTTTTTAAAATTTTTTTTAGTTTTTTTTTTTGGGGGGGAGCAAGGCAATGGGGTTAAGTGGCTTGCCCAAGGCCACACGGCTAGGTAATTATTAAGTGTCTGAGGCTGGATTTGAACTCAAGTACTCCTGACTCCAGGGCCGGTGCTCTATCCACTGCACCACCTAGCCACCCCCTCACAACAAGTTCGAAAGGACTTCTGAGCAGATGTATTCACATAAGATGATCTTTCTGGCAATGTCAACAAAGTTGGGCATAAACTTGCTAGTGTGTCTACTAGGCAAACACTATCTGCCTCAGTGTTCCCAAGAGAGAGGCCAAGGGATAGCTATTGAAATAGGATTCATCTTGTTACTTTAAGAGGTAAATGACATAAAGATACCTCAGGTACTGAGAATTGGCTTTAAAAGGGACTTATTTTCAATGGGCCAATCACCTCTTTTACCTCTTATGGTTTTGTTTTGTAAACTCTTTTAAAAAATCAGCTACTTTCCCCAGAAGGAAGGCAACAGAGAGCAGGGCACCTGCTTAGCAGAAAGAGAAACTAAATCAGAAAAGTTCAGACTGAAACAAGGTCTGGGAAATAAATTCCAATTTTCTTTTGTCCCCTCACTGTTTTACTGCCCTGAGCTCTGCATTTTGCTGTCTCTTCCCTAAAGCAGGGTTCTTTCATGGCCATGTCTTTGTCTCCTTTAACCTCTTCCCAAAGGTTGGCAAAGGGAAAATTCAGAACAGTTTTGTAGAGTACAAGGTTGTGAGGTTTTTTCCCTTACTTTCTGTGACCCCCTCTAATAGTTGGGCCACAAAAGAAAACCAATAAAACCACTCCAGGGTTTCCAGGTCCCATATGGAGTTACAAGTTTAGGGATCAGGGGTTCTTAACTTGGAATCTGTAAATCCATTAAAATATATATATGTATATGTATGTATATATATATATATATGTGTGTGTGTGTGTGTGGTGTATATATATATACACCACACACACATATACTTTAAAGACTGTATTTCAATATAACTGGTTTCTTTGTAATCCTGTATATTTTGTTTTGCATTTAAAAACATTCTTCTCAGATCATAGACTTCATCAGACTGCCAAAGGGAACCAAGGTTAAGAACCCTTGTTTTAAGCAATGGAGAGATAAAGTGAGAAAGTGGGCTCTAACAGCCATTCCAATAGAGTCACATCAGGAAACTAAAAGGCAGTACTAAGTTTTATGAAATACCTTAAGAAAGATTCCAAGTATATCACTATAAATTTGAATACATCTACATAAAGCATACAACTACTATTCAGCATAGATTGAAATTAAATTATTATAGTCTCTTGAAATTTGTCTTTCTTAATTTCTTCTCCTGATTTCTTCTCCTCTAATTCATTTCCCCAAGTAAAAAAGATTGGTTTATCAGTACGCAAATGAGTTGTAAGCTCTCCTTATTCACCCATCATCACATTAGGATGTGAAAAAGTTCCAGCATTCCTCAGGTAATATTTATGAAACTATCTGAGCAAGCTCTCAGCAGGCTTTGGCTGCAATATATATTATCCAGGGCAGTGCTTTAAGGTTTCCTAGGTGCCACTCTCTCAGGCTCTCCCCTTGCCCCTTCAAATCCCTCAAGAATTCTGGCTGAGATATGACAACAGAAATTTCCCTGACACAAAAGACTGAAGACACACCATACCTAAGGAAATAGAGGAAGAGAAAAAGGGAAAGGAGAGATAAAGAAGTCGATGAAATTAAAGCTTTGCCCAGACAGAAGTAATCCAGTCAAGGCAAGGCAGATGAGGAAAGGAGAGGTCAATGTGGGCAGACCCACTGCTTCACCCATCGTTTAGTCAAAGAATCCCCCCCTTGAATCTCTCACCAGTTCATGTTGCTCCTGCACTTGGGTGATTCTCTTTGTGTATTTTTGATCCACTTGCTTCAGCTCAGCTACCACTGCCTCGCACTTCTCACTCAGGACCTTCTTGTCGTCAATCAGCTGAGATTTGAGGAGGGGACCAGGTGAAGCCAATGGATAAAGTTGCTAACTCAGGACCTAAAGGTACTAAGGGGATACTCCCCTAATTTCAGGATTAACTCACAATTGTTTCAGGAGGAAGGGAAACCCAGGAAGCAACCCCAGCAGAGAAGACTGGAGGGAAACCAATCCTAGTGAGTTTCACAAACAGAACTGTCTCCTCTCCCTGGGGGTAAACAACCTGAGAACAGTCCTTCCACACTATCAGGAAGGGATGAATAAACTGGGACCTGGGAAACAGGAAGAACAGAGGTATCAAAACAAATAACTGATTGTGGCATGTGAGTTCAGGAACTCATGTGATGGTGTCTGAGCCTGACAAGAGCTGGGGATATGGGACTGCATCAGGTATCCTATAGATCCTCAGCAAATGAGGCCTCAGAGCCAACATTTCCCTTTCCATTCCCTGCTTCCCCCTAAAATGACTTTCCTATTGTTTCCTGTCATAACCCCTTTCCTCTTTTCCAGAGTGACCAGTATTTGTGGGATTATTTCAAGTCTGAAGCATTACATGACTAAACCAGAAAACTTCTTCAGGGTCCTATACTACTAGCATCTTCAAAGGGATATTAAGTAAAATCCTTAGTAGGGTTTTACAGACAGACAGGGCCATTCTCAGGGTACATATCTTAGACCAAAAAAACCCTTCTAGTTAGTACAGCTTCTGCAATTGGCCAACACTTCTCTAATCATAAATATTTATATATACTTGACTCTTTCCAAAATTTGACTTCCTGTGCTATCTTGACCTATGGAATGTGTGTGTGTGTGTGTGTGTGTGTGTGTGTATGTATGTATATGTATATGGTCAGGATTAAAGAAAAAGGCTACGAGACACAGTTAGTCATTATATGTAAAAACAAAAACAAAAAACCAAAGCCCTCTAGTTTCATCTCCATAGGCATCCAATCATTATCTTATATCCCCACTTCAGATTTCCATTCACTCCAGTCTATCTGCCAAAATGATGTTCCTGAAGCCCAGGTGCTTCATTACAACTGAGATTACTTCCCCTTTCAAAAAACTCAATTCTTGGCTCTCTAACATAAAATATAAACTATCTTTTTTGCATGTAAAGCTCTTTACAACCTGGTCCCAACTTGCTTTTCCAATCTTATAAAACATTATTCTTTTATGAAATCCATGGTTTTCCAACTTGGCCTTCTTACTGTTTGTTCTTCAATACAGTACTTCATTTCTTCCCTCCACACCTTTGCACAGGCTGTTCTCCATGGCTGGGCATGTATTCCTTTCTCATCTCTGCCTCTGAGAATTTCTGCTTTCTTTCAAGGCTCAGTTCAAGCTCCACTTTCTACAAGGCATTTCCTGATCCACCCGACAGTTACTATCTTCCCTTCAATCACTGGGTATTTGTATACATCTATATATGTTCATGTTGTCACACCCAACAGAATGTAAGCTCCTTGAGGGAAGGGACTGTGCATCTTGTCTGTGTATCCCCAGTGCCCAGCAGAGTGTCTGTGATATAGTTGGCATTTAATAATTGCTTCCATATTGACTGAATGAAGCAGGAACAAGAATCACCCTCCCATTTTGCAGGTGGGAAAATGAAACTTGGAGAGGGAAAGTGACACAGCTTCCAATCAACACAAAAATAAAAGGCAGAGTCATGAGTTTCAAATCCATGAACTACCCCCTAAGTCCTGTTCCTTGCCCTGAGCACACAAGGTTACCTGATCAATGAAGGTCAGGTGTCTCTGGATAGCAGCTTCATACTGCTCCCTCTGTAACCGGAGCTGGTGGTTCAGCTCCTTCTCTGTCGCCTTCACGTTCCGCACAGTAAGCTCTCGCTGCTGAGCCTGTCAATGGGGTTTCAGGGGAAGAGGATGGGAGGGGAAGGAGGGTTGGCTGGTACCTGGGTTCAAATTAAAGGAGCAGAGGCCAGGATCAGAGGAGACAGGGCTGGTTGTGGGGCAACTATAGAGTTCTAATTCTACTGGAGCTCATAGTGGGAGGAAGCAATAAAAGAAATCCAAGAAATGTTGGAGTGGGAGGGAGGAGACATCTTGAAACAGACCCAGATCTGATTCCCTGCTTATGAGAAGCAAGTAGTTAAAGTGTTGAGCGAGAAAGGCAGGCCTGCAAGACATAGTACTCCTAACCTGCTTCCAAGGAAGGGCAGAGGATGCCTTCCACTGCAAATCTTCTCAAGCAGCAGCATTAAATCACAAACCTGGTTAACCACCCCAGATGTTCAGTCTTTCCCACAATGGTCTAAGCACCCCAGGATTTGAGTTAGAGCTCTGGTTAGGCCTCCCTGGGCAGATGAGCCAGAGATGAGAGAAGCAGGTTTACATGAAAGCAATAAAACAGTAAGCAAACATGTATTAAGTACCTATGTGACAGGCCCTGTGCTAGTTGTTGGAAAGATCTGGGAGAAGACCTCCTTCGAGGTCTGGAGCAGGCCAGGGGGGTGGGGGTGGAATTTCTAGAATTCTCTCAGATCAGGACATAGCCCACCCTGTCTGAGGTTAGTTAAGCATAAGCCTGATTTCTTCTGCTTTAAGCTACAGCCAGAGGGGACACATCTCCTTTTTCACATTTCTTCAGAACACCTGTCACATGGAGGGAAACAAATTCTTATCCAAAATTAAATACTCCCTTCTCACAGGGAAAACCTTAGCCCAGTCCCACACTAACCTCCCCAAAACTGCTTCCAGAAGACCTTAAGAATGTTGGTCATTTCTATCTAGGGTCACCCACCAATGCTGTCTGCAGCAGGGTCATGGCTTGCTTCTTCTCCTCCACCTCCAACTTCAGTCTCATGATAGAGCTGGTGACCTCAGTAGCCACAGCTGATGCCTGTTCCAGGTGAGTCAGCTCTTCTTCAGTCAAGATCCCCTGGGGCAAGCAGTAGGGATTAGACATACCAACACCATCTACTACCTGGCTCTAATAGAAACTGATTATTTCTCATGAAAATCTCTCCTCAGAACCAGCTGAGCATGTTACCTGCCTTTCCCAAGTACCCTTCTTTATCATATCCCCCCCACTCCCAAGTAACTCCCTAAATCAGAGGTGACTTAATTAAACAAAATTTAGAATAGAGAAAGACTAGGATTTAAGGATGGAGAATGTATGTGTGTGTGTATATATATACACAAACATATATATATGTATATATATATATACATATATATATATATATATATGTATATGTATATATGTGCCCCAAACTTATTCAACTCGATTATTCACTTTAGAGAAGCAGGAGAAACAGTGGCAGCATAAATTAAGATAGCCTATCTTTTTAAAAGTGCTATTTAACTTTGAAGTATGTAATAAGTCTCTTACTCTCCCTCACTTAACTTGGGTTACTAATAAGATGACTATATTTTCTGAGCACACACCAAATTGAGCTATATCAGTAACTCCATCTTTTAATACACTACCCTATGAACCAACTGCTCTGCCCTTGCTACATGGGGAAGGAATACACTTGGTGATAATCTTCCACTGGACCCAACCCCAGAGAAGAAACAATGAAATTCATGCAGTCCTTGGTTTGGACTTTGGCCAAAGGAGACTGGTGGTAACAAAGGCTCACCTCCCGAGGAGGGGCTGAGGCTACAGAATGAGGTCGTTCCTGTTCCGACTTCTCCATTTCATCTAAAAAGTTCATGATACTCTGAAGTTTGGCCTCAGAAAGCAATGCCCCATCTTCTGGGACTCCATGTGGTGGATTCAATTTCCCAAATTTTTCTAGGTTGTCAGCTGTTAAGGAGTTAGAGCCAACTTCCTGTAGAGAAGGAAAGGAAAAAAGGATAGAAATTAGAGTGGCGCTGATAGTATTGGATTTTTTTTTTCAATAGATCACACCAGAGTAGTGTGGAACTCCCAAGAAGAGGGCATCTGCCTGCTGGTCTGTGAAGTAATGCCCCTTTTGTACTTGCTTGTGATGAAGGAGAAGGGCAGGGAAGCAGCTCTAGCATACTAGAGATTGGCTTTTGGAAGGTCAAATTACTCAAAGCACCTCCCCAGGCAGAGGCAGCCAGGACCTAATGGAAAAGAAAACTGTTTCCATGTGAGTAAATTCAGACACTGCCCTAGAAGAACTGCCACCATTAATGTGAGATGATTGGACAAGGGAGGAAAACAAAGTTGATTCAATATCAGTGTTAGCATTAGAAGGCTGGGGACCAGATGACTGTCTCCTAAGACATGAAGAGCTTCAGTAACAACATGCAGAATGAAACCCCTCCACATATGAAGAGATGATCAACTACTGGTCAGTCTTCTAAAGGCCTAATTAGATCGATCCTTAGATGACAGACATACAGTCCAAAGCCTTCCAGTCTGAAAGGACCTAAAAAAACTCGTGTACTGTTGAGAACCTATGCAGAGGTATTGGGGGACTTCATTGAGAATTTCTTAATAGAGATGATCCAGTGGGAAGCATTTACGTGTATTAGGAAAACAAACTAAGTCATCATCATGCTTTCTTGGATCAACCTTATAAGGCTAGCCCCATCTAGCTCTCTGCTAAATCAGATGCCCCCAAGCCAAAGATGAAAGATCAGTGATAGTTTTATTCTAATTTCAAATATCTCCTCCCAGAGTCTGTCCTCTATGGTCTTAGAGCAATTTATATCTTAAGTGGGATACACAGTGCTTTCAGGTGATCCACCTGGCTCCCTCTAGTTACCCCATCAATCCAGGAATATTTTTCCTTTTTATTAATCATGGGTTGGATCAGCTGCTCAGGTTCCTCTTCTAACAGCTTCAGGGTTTCCAGCAGTTCATTAAGAGTCACTTTGGCCTGGGGTCTGCTGGTTGTTGTGGCTGCTGTATCCAGGGTCTCACAAACAACCTCTTGGGAGGTTAGGTCCTAGAGTCCAGCAGGGATGGAATGGAGAAAAGGGAAAGAAAACAAGCATCTAGTTAACCAGCCAAAAGCATACCATAGCATTGAAGCTAAGTACTGCCAGAGGGGAGAGAGCCAGAAGTCTGCTGTCTTAATTTGGATGGATAGAGTTGACTTCTTGAACAGCTCAGTATGTACCATCAGTCTGAAGATTGGGTTTATCCCTTCACTAATTTTCTCATCAATTCCTAGGTCAATAAGAGGCATTAGGGTAGGGAAATGGAAAGAATACTGAATTAAGAGTTAAAAGACCTGGCTTGTAGTCCTGGCTTAATAACTGTAGGATCCTGGGTAAGTCCTTTAAAACTTTAAGCCTCAATTTCTATGTGTATAAAATGTGGATCTTACTGGTCCTCACTCCTGACCTCACAGGGTTGCTGCAGGGCCAGATGACAGAGCTTTAAAAAATGAAGCACAAACATAAGCCATCATCAACATGGCTGCCATTTCTTAGAGAAGGACAAACTCAGCACCCAGGAGTGGCTATGCTACCGTAGCTTCTGCTCTCTGGCTGGACAACAGCACCTGTCATAGACCATGGGAATCTTATCAATGTAGCAAAGGCAGGTGAGAGGCTGAATGATGAAGGCTGGGCTTCACCAGGAGGAGCTTCATGTCACATGATAATCAGCGGGGAAAGAGAAGGATTGACCAAGAGAAGAGACCTGTGGCTTATCCTCTGGAGATTTGCTAAGATCTGGGGAAGAGTTGGGGACTGAGTGGAAGTACTCTTCTGTATCTGTAGCATGGAAATTGGCACCTGAAAAACAAGAAATAACTTCATTAAATGTTTAGAAAGAGCTACCAACATTCAGATTTGTATTACTTTTGTATTTCCTGCCAGCCAGGTACCTAAGGCTTTGTCAGAAGAAGTTACAGAGAGGGAGCAGGGCACCATGGATGCCAGGGAGATATACACTGTCATGAAACATTAATGTCAAGGCTTAAATTAAGTCAGGGTCAAGGGAGCTTCAATGTAGGGTCCCCAAAGCTTCCAACTTCAATGAGGTATTGCTTTTCTACTAGCTCTGAAGTCTGCCTGAGGAACCCACCTGTGTTGTTGGCTTTGACAGCACTGTTGGCCAGGCTCCCGTTCTTTGGGGAGGCTGCCTGAATGGGCCTTTTTCTGGATGCCTTCCTGATCTCCTTCTGCTGCCCCAATGCAGCGTCTCCTGCCTTTTGAGTTGCTCGTTTCTGCTGGAGTTCCTGGTAGGGTATATGTGAGCAATTCACAAATCAGGGAGAAAGAGTTCCTCCATTTCCTGTGTGGAGCATTACATTGAGATATATTCTGGTGCATGTTTGGGAAGAAAAATGGAGGGTTAAGAAATCATCTTTTATGATTATGGTAAGTCAGAGAAGTCACCACTGAAGGCGACTTCAGTGAGAACAAACGCCCAAAGGATTAAAATTCTGACCAAAATATCTCAGAAACTGTCTTTTGGTTAAGAGGTAGAGCTTTGAAAAAAGATGTCCCAGTTTGTCTGTAGCTATCACCTATTCTCTCTTAACCTTTCCCTTTGAAACTATCACTTCTAGCTATCGTGGGTAGATTTTTCATATGCTGGGAATACCATGCTGAATGGTGCCCCACAAGATCAACCTGGTTACCAAAGCAGATTAGAGACTAAAGGGTTTACACTTTTGGACTCTGCTCCATCCTGTAACTAGGTTACCTGAATAGCAGCTTGTCTGGCCTGCCGGGCTTTCTCTTCTCGGATTTTCTTTCTCTCTAAATCTTTCCGTGGCTCCAAATCAAGGACATTCTCTTCCAATTGTTTTTGTTGTCTTTCCTGTAGAACAAACAGAACCAGAATTCTTGAGGCAAAGTCTCTTGAGAACAAATTAAGTTTCTAATTAATATAACAAGTAATGCAAGGATATTTGAGGAAACCTACCCCTAATCCTACTACTCTTTTGACTAAAGAAGAAATGAGCTTCACAGAGGGTCTTTACAACATCAGAGGGTCTGAAATGCCTTATAGGTCTAAGATGATCTGTGATCTCTGAATTGAAAAAATTCATTAGAGCAAAAACAAAAATTTGTGTCTTTCTAAAGCAGTCTCTCAGACAGCCCTCACATAAATACATCAAGAGCGTCCAAGACCTAGATGACTATTATTGTCCTACAGAGAATACTGGGGCCAAGCAGCCTTATCCCACCTACCCAGAGCTTGTCCTCCTCCTCATACAATGCTGGTCCTATTCCTTCAACTAGAATCAGACTCAGCAGGAAGGAGAGGGGATGGTAATGTAGGCTGTGACTCTGTGGTGGTTTAACACATGGTACTTCTGAATTTCTGTTTCTCATCTCTAGAATCTGCCTTTTTGAAGAAATGCAGCTTCTACCATTGATATTTGGGGTCTGATACATCCTCTAGGATTATAAATGATGTGTGGATGGACTCACATTCATCATCCTTCACACTGACCTTTCTCTTGGATGTTAAGAGTTGTTCTAGAAGAGATGCACCAGCTCTATGTCTTTGTGCATGATGTCGGTACCAGCGCTGAATAGTGACAGCAGCTAAATTTACCTGATGGATAAACCTGTAAGAAGGAAAAACAAGGTCTGGATCAGATGGGATGTTCTTTGGCTTTCCCATGTTAGTGACACAAAAAGCTTTCAATGCTATGATTGCCTTTCAAAGTTCTCCAAGTATAGGAAATATGCCAGTGTGCCACAAGTCTAAAAGCATGCCATCTATATGTGATCTACCTAATCTAATGTAGATCACAACGGTCTATTCTCAAGGACCTGATAATACAGTGCAAATTATATCTACATAGAGAAGATGCAAACAAAGTAATTATCAGAATTTGGTAGGGTAGGTGAGGAAAGGTTTGTTTCTTAGAAGAAGAAAACTATCATGTCCTAAGCATTCTCTCAAAGTTAATAGCTAGATCTAGGGATTACTGAATAAAGTAGGATCACCAAAACTTCTGATTGTGGGCCTCAGACAGACAACACCCTTTGTCTTCCCAATTTCCAAGACTCCAACGCTTCTCCTGCCACTAATATAATTTCCCACTCATCAAGAATCTTCTTCTTGCTATTTCCCAGAGAACTTGACTCACCTTTCAGCTTCTTCTTCTGTTACCTCCTTTCTTTTAAGTGATCCCGCTGTGCTGCTAGTATTGTTCCGAGTCACATTATTATTGCTGGATAAATTCTTCTGAGATTTCATGAAACTGCTGCTCTCACTGTCTTCATTGGTGGTTGCCTTAATGATGTTGCTAAAAGAAAAAAAAAAAGCATCAAGTTTTTCATGGGTCTGTCTCCGTTTGCCTTAAGGAAGCTCACTGTAGCTCAGACCTGCCTGCAGGCCAATAAATGTAAGAGGAGGTAAGGATGGGCTGGTTGCCTTGCTGAGCTTTTCTAAATGGCTGAGCTAAAGAATTGAGAGAATGAATAATTACTAGATTAGTAGCTAAGAAAATTTTTTTTACATTATAAATTTAATCAACAAGCATTTAGATATGATAGCGTGAACTTAAGTTTTTAAAACATATTAATATGCTCAATTTGTATCCTTTTCCATACTTATTTTTGGGGTTTTTTTTACATACGTAAAAATTTTTCTTTTGATCTTGATAGTGATATCACTAACTTATCCCCTTCTCCCACAAAAAAAAACCACCTCAACACTGTGGAGACCTCAAAAGACTCTCCTTCTATTCTCTGATTCTAGATCACTAGTTTTACTCTTTTGCTTTTAGCCATGAGAAGACAATGCCTACCAATAGCAGGTTTTGTATGGCCCATAGTAAATTTCAAGGACAAATTGGTCTCTCCATATTTTTACCTTCCAGTCATAATGATGAAACTACAATCAAAACAGCAAGGTAGATGAGATATACAAGGGAAAAAATCGATGATCATCCTCATTCAAAGTCCTGTACAGATAATCTATGCCTGGCAACCTTTAATTGCTATGACTTAAAAGTGGACAACATGAGGCTTTGTAGCTCCTAAAAGTCTCTAAAAAGAAACTAGGATAAATAAGAAGCATGCTTTTTTTTTTAAGGTTTTTGCAAGGCAAATGGGCTTAAGTGGCTTGCCCAAGGCCACACAGCTAGGTAATTATTAAATGTCTGAGACCGGATTTGAACCCAGGTACTCCTGATTCTAGGGCTGGTGCTTTATCCACTATACCACCTAGCCACCCCAGCACACCTCTTTTCAACATCAACATTGTATAACCCCTGTGAGTCATAATACAAAAGTAACACTTTAACCTTCAGACTGTCATATGATACCTCATATTCAACCTAAGGCCGAAGGTTCTAAGAGCTCAGGCAGAAAGTAGAAGATGGAGATAGTAGTTGTAGTCTCTATGATGCTGGTCAGCATCTGATCAACTTTTGGGTTTTTGCCAGCAGGAGCTCCTACTGGTAGCTGCTACTATGGTTAGGGAAGGGACTAATCTCAGGACAGGTTTTTCTTCTGTCAGATTTCTCCTCTCCTATTCTGTATTTAAAAGGAGAGTTAAGGAATATATACTTTCCTAAGCATCTTTACAGACCCTTTTATGAATCCTTCATTTAAATCTGGACTGGTCACCAGTGCTTAAAAGTGTCTGATCAATCAGTCAATTATACTGAATTGTATTATGCATAAATTCAGTGACCAAAGTGATACAGGAGAATAACCTTAGATCTTAAATGAGGAAAAAGAGGAAAGAGGGGCTCTAAGAACAATAAGATTTGAGGGATTGGTTTTCTCCTCCAGCAAAGGGGTCTGAGGAGAAAAATCTTAATACTCATTTGAAGGGGTGGAAGAAATGGATAAGATAGGAATAAAGAGCAGAGGAAAGAGAGGAAAAGAATGTTAAATATCAACAAGCCCTCTTTATCCTCATGGAACACTGGTTTTAAAGGAGGCCTGAGAGGTTGTTTAGTCCAATGTGTACCTAAGAATCCTTTCTACAAAATCTTTTAGGAATGGTAATCCTGTCTTAACTTGAAAGCCTATAATGAAAGGAATCCATTACTTCCTGAGCAAGCTTATTCTACTCCAATTGTAGGAAGATTTTTCTTAGATCCCATCTAAATCTACCCCTCTACCCCATTTTTTCCTATATCTTCTTTTTGTGGCCAAGCAGAACAAGACTAAGTCTTTTTTCCCATGTCAGCCTTTCACATGCTTGAAGACAATTCTTATGTCTTCCTTAAGTCTCCAGGCTCAATATGTAGAGCTCCTTCAACTGATCCTTGTATAGCATGGTCTCCAGGCCTTCACTATTCTACTTTGCACTTTCTGGATGATCTCTTGCTTGTCAATGATACTCTCAAAAATCAGACCTGAACACAATATTGCAAACTGGAGCTAATCAGGGTAATACCATGGTCTTCTATGATCTGGACACTTAAATGTCTAAGTTTGCATTAATGATTCATCTTGAACTTTGCAATCCACTAAAACTCCTAAATCTTTTCATATAAACTGTTATATGTCAATACCACTTTGATATCGTACTTATTAGAATGATTTCTTTTCTAACAGAAATATAGGACTTTACACATTTACCCCTATTGAATTTCATCTCATTAGACTCGAACTATCATTTAAGCAAAGTGATATTGGTCCAAATAAAAACAATGACCCAATTCCTATTTTCTATGACTATCTCTGTTTTCAGCTCTTAAAAGAAGTGGTTTGGATCTTAGTGATTCTAACTAGAAACTATTGATCATCATAGTACCTGCCTTTATGTTACTCAGTGATCACTGGATAGCCTGATGGCTGACCTTTCCTCAAAGTAGGAATTTCCTGGAAACAAAATTATCTGACTTATTCCTCTACTACAGCTGGACTCTCCTTTCTCTGTGCCTGAGCTTAACTACATACTCCAGACAGGGTTTTCTTTTCTTCCTTGGGCATAACTCTTCCTTGCTTTTCAGGAAGTTGTCAAGGATAAGAAGAAAGCCTACTTGAGGGATGAAGCAGCCTGGTTGGAGCTCTTAGGTGGAGGAACTTTGTCTATAGTGCTGTAGTTGTTATGTACCATGGTGGTAACACAGTTGCCCACGGCTCCCTTGTTGCTCCTAACAAAAAAGAGAGAGAAACATATTACTTCTTACTGGACTATTGACTATTGTGCATCAGTCAACATCACAGACCAGGCTTTTTGTTTTGTTTTTTTGCAAGACAATGGGATAAAATGACTTGCCCGGTTCCACACAGCTAAGTATTAAGTGTCTGAGTCTGGATTTGAACTCAGGTTCTCCTGACTCCAGGGTCAGTGCTCTAACCATTGAGCAACCTAGCCATCTCAGGCCAGGACTTATTAACTCTTTTTGTACTATGGACCCCTATTCTCAGACTAAATGTGAAAAACAGACAAGATTACAAAGGAAACCAGTTATAATGTTCATGGACATCAGGTTTAGAACCCCTGCCACAGACCAAGTGTCCACTATGAACAAATTTTATACTAGGCATTATGGGAATAGAAGAGACTATGCAAAAAGAATTATCTTGTGCCTCTCTATGGTGATGTCCTAAGGGTCCAGGATCTGAGACAACCTCACAGAAAAGACTGCTTTTTGCTACTGCACTAATAACCATGATAGTATCAAGCACAGACTCACCTTATAAACAGAACTCTACTTTGTAGAAAATAGCATTATAGGGAGATTCCAGTGCAGTGGACTCTGCTCTACCCTTTAGGAATTTAGTCTAGTTGAAAAGCTAGAATATGGACATATAAAAGACTTTAAAAATAATTATCAAGTAATATATGAACAAGTGACTGTACCATAAATGATGTACCTCAATACTATCAAGATATCAAATAAGAGAGAGATAAAGTCTCCCAACAGAAGAACCATAAGATCTCAGAGGTGGAAAGATATGGTCTTTCACTTGTCTAACCCACTTGCTACAAGTAGGAAGTCTTTTTATAGCATCCATGAAAAAAAAGCACAAATGACAAGGACACCAAGCTTCCATTAGGAAGGGGATATTTAATCCTAAACATTTCTAATTATCATAAATTCTTTCTTATATTAGATCTAAGTCTGTCTCTAGAAAGTTTACTCAGTAACCATGGTTATATCCTCTGGAGCAACAGGAAATAAAGACAACATGCATTTGATGTGTGGTTTCTCAGGTAATGGACCCAAGTGACAGTGACTGCAGGCTCCTTAAAAAGCTACTGCTCAGGAGAAAAGCAAAATTTGGCCAACATTAAAAAATGAAAAAAGAACTCCCAAATAAGAAAAGGGGAATAAAGGAAATTATCAGAAACTATTTTGAATACTGAGATCTTAAATAAAATGGATACTTACAAAAATATAAACTGCCCACATAAGAAATAGAAAATTCAAATAACCTAATCTCAAAAAAAAGAAATTCAGAGAAAAGTACAAAGAAATTCCTAAAGAAAAAAGAAATTCAGGACTAGGCCAATTTATAAGGAAATTCAGAATACACTTTAATTCAATATTATATAAACTACTTGCAGAAATAGGGGAAAAAGTCAAATATGGCATCCTGATAACTAGAGAAACAAATCAGAGAAAGAAATTTATAAATTAGGGCAGGGCTGTCCAACCTTACTTTTAAAAGTTTTATTGAAACAATAGATAATATATTTTGATTTGCCATTTTAGGCAGAGCTCTGTGGTAGCTCAACTTCCTTTTCCACCTGCTGCATTTTAGACAGCCCTGAAGTAGGGGTTCTTAACCTGTAGTCTGTGGACTTTAAAATAAAACCAATTGTATAACCATATTTCAATATAATCGATTTCTTTGGTAATCTCTTCAACTTTGGTAAATCTCTTCAACTGACCAACTGATTTAACTACACAAGATAAAGAAGCAATTGAGCATAGTAGCAAAGTAAAAGATTCACTATTTAACAGAAAATGCTGGGAAAGGGAGCAGAGTGGTTGAGGAATAGGAAATAGTGCATTCCCCATAAAAACTCCTCCACACAGATCTAGCAATATACCAGACTGAATCCTCATGGGAAAAATCCAAGAGAAAGTCACAGTGAGTGGTTTTTCCAGCCCAATTTGGCAACAAAAAAACAGACAATGAAGTCTGGGGATGAGTTTGACCACAAGCCTACCATGAAGAGCACTCCAACCCTGAGACAGTTTGTGCACCAAGGAAAGAAGAGTCTCAGTCTCATACCAGAGGCTCATTTAAGGTACAGGAACAATTACCAACTTGAAACTTTTTCACTCACTCTCCATTTCTGGGTCACAGATTGGGTAATTGAGGAAAAAGCCTGCACTCAGGAGTGGTATTCTGGGGTATGGAACAGTTGCAGGCTATATACTTGTACAAGAGAAATGAGTTCAAAAGCAAACAGCAGCAATGTGGCTCAAGTAGAGCAGGTCTCAGTTCCAAATTCTAGCCTAATCTGAAGCCTACAGAAGAATAATCAGAGGATCTTAAACCAAATGGAAGCCTTCAGTTCTTTCACTGTGAATCTGCAGTTTCCCTGTTGTCAGATAGAGGCTAAGGTTAATGGCTGTCTACTGTTGCTCAGACCCCAAACACCCCAAGTTTTTGAAAATATAAAATCATTGCAATTAGAACCAGAAGGGAAACCATTAATAGGGGGATGGGTGACATTTTTGCAACAAATTTCTCTGGTAAAGGTCTGATATCCAAAATATAATTGATGCAAATATATAAAATGAAGAGATTTTCCATTCCTCAAGGGATAAGAACTGGCAGTTCCCCAAAGAAGGTAAAGTATCAACAACCATATGAAAGGATAGTCCAAATCACTAATAAAAAAAATACAAAACAAAAATTACCCCAAGGTTCCACTTCATATCCACTAGTTAGCAAAGATGACAAAAATAGAAATGGAGGTTGTTGGGGAGATCTTGTGGGATAAGAGATACACAAATGAACTACTAAAGTAAGAGAGCTGTGAACTGGTCTCACCACTTTGGAAATCAATTTTAAACTATGCCTTTTCTTGATAAGATATTCATTCAGCTAAAGTAATTAATATGAATATTTCAGTATGCTATACTGAAAGCAATAGATACTTAGTTTTTAAATTCTTTTATTTTTAGTTTTTTGCAAGGCAAATGGAGTTAAGTTGCTTGCCCAAGGCCACACAGCTAGGGAATTAAGTGTCTGAGGCTGGAGTTGAACTCAGGTATTCCTGACTCCAGGGCTGGTGCTCTATCCACTGCGCCACCTAGCTTCTCATTGTTTTTAAATTTTTAAACAAAAATATTTGCTTAAATTCTCATCAAATAAAACAAAATGCAATGCATGATACATTTCAGCAGGTAAAAATATTTTGATTTAGTAAAACTATGCCTTTGCTTTTGATTAGAAAATTGATTTTTATTAATTTTTCATACTTAACTAAAATGAAATGAATCCAATGAAATTTTGAGTTATGTTGAAGGTTATTCTAAATAACAACTGAAACTATATATATTTGTGGTTGTTGTTTGCTGTAACATCAAAGAGAACCATGACATCTGGAAGATGATGTCACAATTTGCAAGTGGATTTAAGTGAGGGAAGACAGTGCAAAATCACCAGCCTCACTCACTCCTCTGGAGTCATCTGGGTCCAGTAGCAAGATATAGATCAAGATGGATGGAGATCGAATGAAGTGGGAGACATTGTCCTTTTTAATTTAAGATCTTTCCAGGTCTCAGCTGGACTGGGTCAATGCCCATTCACCGATTAAGGCTTGGTAAAAATGAGGCAAAGAATGACTTTTTTAATCTAGTAAAAAAAAAATCAATCTGGGATAGGAAGACCTTCAGAGTTTCTGATGAAAACAGAAGTAACTACCATTTACATTCACTCTGAGTTACCAGGGCCCAAATAAGGACCAAGTAAGGCCTGGCCTAGGACCTATTATTGGCCAATCAGTGAGTCTGAGTGATTCCAGCTTAAGGATATGGTCCTTAAGAAAAAAATGTAACCCAGAGACCCCGAGATATTTTGTTGAGGTTTCAATGATCAAAATTTACATTCCTTTGGGCAGAATACTTGCAGTGAAGGGTATGATATTCTATATGCACAGAGGGAGAGAAGGGAGGAAGAAAAAAGTGAAGTCAGGAAGAGAGGGAAGGATCAAGAGGAGGAAGGGAGGAAAGAAGGAAGGAAGGGAACTGCACTGCCCAACTGAAACTGGTCAGTTGGGTCACCAGTGGGGAAGTTCCTACCCATCACAGGTTTTTATTTGACCTTCATTCTCGAAGAGGACCATGACATCAAGGTGAAAAATCACCAGTCTCGCTCTTTCCTCTGGAGTCATCTCACTATAAAAAACTTTTGAAGACAGACATCTTGTCTTTTTAGTCTTTCTTAATTCTAAAATTATTCAATTTTTCAATATGTTCCTCCATTTAATACAGTTCACAGATCTCTTAACAACTTGCCTGAATGTACCCTAGTTTATGAATGTTCTTTTTTAAACCACAATCAGATATAATGTGACTACTGCAGAGCCCATTGAAGATTCTTATTTTCTATACTCAGAATTAATCAGTACAGTAGTTCCAGGTAAACTGGAATAGTCTTACTCCCCAAAGCTTAGTAAAGTAGGAAGAATACCCTATGGAATCCTCTCCTACCTCATTTCCACCTCCTCACTTCCTTCAGGTTCCAGCTAAAATACTACCTGCTGTAAAAAGTGTTTACTGTTTCCCCATAATTATGGTGCCTCCCCTGTTGTTTTCTATTTATCTTCTCCATAGTTTGCTTGTACTTTGGCATTTGCTCACCATCTCCCCCATTATACTGAGAGCTCCTGGAGGGCAGGAGCATCTTTTACTTTTCTCTGTATTCCTAGTGTTTAGCACAGTATCAAGGCTGTGCTTAATAAACGTTTACTGAGTAACTGATTGAAGTTATTTCAAAAGTAAGTCCATGAGTCTATAAAAAATGTGTACCTTAGATTTGAGCCATAAAGGAAAGGCTGAAAGAGTAACAAAGAACTTTCTAGAGCCCCATCAAGTACTCAAGCTATGCTAGGGAGATGGCAAGCAATACCTACTCCCTGAACACAAAGCAACATATCCTTGATTCAATTGGTCTCCCTTGGATGAGAGAAAGTCATCTGTTCTCATGATTTGCTCCTACCTGTTGTTGGCTGTAAAGTTAGGTGCCAAGGATATTGTGCCTTCTTTTTTCCTCAGACCAACTGAGGAGTCAATTGTGTTGGAACTTCGAGCACTGGATGGGATGGGGAACACTCTGGGCTGGTCATCCTGTTATGGAACACAGAAGCAACCTAAGTAAGGAGATAGGATTTACATCACTAACCTCAATTCTGCCTCAACTATTTGTATAATACTTGGCACATCATTTCTTCTGGGATCAGGTTTCTCATCCACAAAATGGAGTAGGTTATAATTGACCCTCATGTGGTGAAAAGAGTAGCCAAACAAGGTGAAAAATTCCAATAATAAAGACTTGATAAAAACTATCTGAAGTGTATTTGTTTTCCCTTTTCTAGAGGCAGAGATACTACAAAGCAAATTACGGTCTTCCTCTTACCTCTCTAACAACAAGCCTTTTCAGGGAAGGAGAAGTAAGAACCAGATGGACCAACAATTCTATTTCATCTCTGACTCAAACTCCCAAGAATCCTCTTACCAGAATGTTCCATGTGGTTCTCTTCTCAGGTGAAGTTTTGCACAGACCTGCCAGTTTCTTTCTCCCCACAGTGCTGCTGTCAAAGAAGGTCAGGAAATCTGTGGGCTGGTCAGTGCTGGATTCAGAAAAGGAAGAAGGGAGAAAATGAACATACTTAGATTTCAAACACAAAATGAAAACTAATAAGCAGGAGCCAGTTGCTACCCTGAAACATAGCCCTTTGTACTCATAGTTTAAGGAGTTGTTTCTTAGCTTTGATGTAACAATCCAGGCCTGGCAAAAGGCCTTAACATATGACATCTACAGGATAATAATAGTAGTCTACACTCTTGACTCAGGATTTCAAGCTCAGCCCCAAACTTTGGCATAAAACTGGAGTTTCCCATGAAAATTTATTTTCTTTCTTTTTTTTTTTGTGGGTGGGAAGGTCAGGGAAAATAGTTCTAGGTCACTAAGAAAAAGAAAAAATAAATGAAGAAAAGAGGATTATTGGAACTTTCAAAAATTTTGCAAAAGGTAACAGAAATATAGCAGGGAACAGACAAGCACAGTCTCTTTGAAATTTACATGCTGGGGAGACCAAGATGGTGGTAGCAGAAAGAAGTACTTCAATACTTGATCCCACCAAAAAAAAAAAAGTACCAGATTCAATCCTGCCTGGGAGAATAGAAAATCAAAAAATCACAATGAGTTATTTTCCTAGCCCAGACTGGCATATGAAGCAAGACAATGAGGTCAATAGATGCTAGAAATGGGATCTAGCTGGGAGCACACTGCATGGAAACTCCTAGCTGAAGGATTGAACAAGAGCCTGTCCTTTCAAGAACAGAGTCCAAGATTCACATAAAGAAGTCTCACTTTGTTCAGGGAGCAGAAACTGTGTGTGTGTGTGTGTGTGTGTGTGTGTGTGTGTGTGTGTGTGTCTGTCTCCCCTCCCAATCCCACCTCAATGCAAAATCACAGATTCAATGTGGAACTGAAAAGGGGACCTGTGCTTAGGAGTGGTAATCTGAGGACTCTAAGACTATAAGCAACTAACCAAAAGAGCAGAGAGAGGGTTCTTAATTCTAGTTCGTAACCCAGTTTGAAGTCTATAGATGAATAATCAGAATGAGAATCCCAGACCAAAGGGAAGAATGCAGGTTTCCAGCTTCCAGTAGTTGAGTCCAACAGCAGTCTATGGTTGCTCAGACCCAAGTCCAGGTCAGATCAGACCTCACCCTGGATCAGATCACTAGGAAAATACTGAAAATATGTGGGTCCTCAATCTGACTGCTCCCTGAAATCCTGGAATAAAACAACTCTCAATTCCTCTAAGAAAGCTGGAGCAAGTTCAAGAAGCCACAAGCACTGTCCAGAAATTCCTTCTAGTTCTAATATAAAATCTGAAGTCAGGAAGTAGGTTGGTAGAATCAGCAATCAAAAAAAGAATTCCATCAAACAGTTATTAGGGTTACTTAAGACATAAACCTCAGAAAAGAGATTGACTCCAAAATATCTATAAGACATCAAAAAAAAGACAACTTCTAGAATTATTAGAAGAGATGAAATAAAATTTTAAAAGTTTAAAAAAATATTTTTACAATGAAATGAGAGCACTAGAGGAAAAAATAGAAAAGAAATAAGATCTATGGAAGAAAAAGTTGGAAAAGGAATTAACAACTTGGCACAAGAGGTAAAAAAGCTTACTTAAGCAACTGATTTCCTAAAAATTAGAATGGATCAAAGAAGATAATGATACCAAGAGACAATAAGAAATAATTAAAACACAGTCAAAAGTTGGAAAAAAAGAAAATAAGATTATCTTCTAGTAAAACAGATAATCTGGTAAAATATATTGAGGAAAGATAATTTGAGAATCAGTGAACTATCTGAAAGCTGTGACCAAAAAAAACCCCAACCCTTATACATCATTTTTAATGTAATTTTAATGCATTATTATCTGAAAAAGATGAATTTAATATTTTTTATTTTCTGCATTTTATTATGAGGTTTTATGATCTAATACATGGTCAATTTTTGTGTAGGTATCATGTATCACAGAAAAGAAGATATATTTCTATCTATCCCCATTCAATTTTTCCCAGAGGTCTATCATATCTAACTTTTCTAGAACTCTATTTGCCTTCTTGACTTCCTTTTTACTTACTTTATGGTTAAATTTATCTAATTCTGAGAGGGAGATTGAGGTCCCCCACTAAGATAGTTATGCTGTCTATGGTTTCCTTTAACTACTTTAGCTTCTCCTCTAAGAAAGTGGATGCCATACAGCTTGGTACATGTGTTTAAAATTTATATTACTTCAATGCCTATGGTATCTTTTTAAGAAGATGTAATTTTCTTCCTTATCCCTTTTAATTTGGTCTACTTTTGCTTTTTCTTTGTCTGAGATAAGGATTGCTACCCTTGATTTTTTTTTTTCACTTCAGTTGAAGTATAATATATTCTGCTTCAGGCCTTTACCTACATACAGTCTGTGTGTATCTTTCTGCTTTAAATGTGTTTCTTGTAAACAACATATTGTAGGATTCTGATTTTTAATCCACTTTGAGATCTACTTCCATTTTATGAGAGGGTTCATCTCATTCAAGTTCAACATTATGGTTCCTAACTCTGTCTTTCCCCTCTATCATATCTTCCCCATTTGTACTTTTCTCTCTCCTTTCCCTTATTCCTGTTCACCAGTGTTTTGCTGCCTCCCTCAATCTGCCCTCCCTTTTATCAACCCACTTCCCCCTTTTGTTCTCCCTTCTCCCTGATTGTTTATAGCTGTCCTGTACCCACTTCCTCTGTCAAAGTATAGTCCTTTCAAGTATCCTAATAAAAATATAATTTTTTTTGTTTTAGTTTCTGCAAGGTAAGTGGGGTTAAGTGGCTTGCCCAAGGCCACACAGCTAGGTAATTATTAAGTGTCTGAGGCCAGCTTTGAACTCAGGTACTCCTGACTCCAGGGCTGGTGCTCTATCCACTGTGCCACCTAGCTGCCCCCCAAAATATAATTTTTAAGAGCTATAAGCATACTTACATCACAATCAATTTATACTCACACCTTCTTTTCAAGTACTATCCCTCCAAGTATTCCAATATAATTACAATCCTCAAGACTTAAGTTTTAATCACATCATTGTCAATTTATACCCACACACTTCTAAGCATGCTCCTAAGAAAAATACAAGAGTTACAATACTGTAGACTTATGGAGGAAACTGAATGGGGACAGAAAGGAATATACCTTTTTCTCTGCAGTACATGGAACTTATAAAAAAAATTGACCATGTACCAAGGACATAAAAACCTAATGATCAACTGCAGAAAGGCAGAAATAGTGAATACATCTTTCTCAGATCACAATGCAATAAAAGTCATATGCAATACTGGGCCAAGGAGATATAGACCCAGAACAAATTAGAAACTGAATAACCTCATTTTAAAAAATGAGTGGACCAAAAAACAAATTATAGAAAGAATTAACCATTTTATCCTAGATAATGATAATAATGAAACAACATGCCAAAACCTATGGAATTCATTCAAAGTGACTCTGGGGATATATTATAGCTCTAAATGCTTACATGAATAAATTGGAGAAAGAGAAAATCAATGAACTAAACATGCAGCTAAAAAAATTACAGAAAGAACAAATCAAAAAATCCCCAATTAAATACTAAATTAGAAATTCTAAAAATTAAAGGAGATATTAATAAAAGCAAAAAACTATTGAATTAATAAAACCAAAAGTTGGTATTATGAAAAAACCAATAAAATTGATAAACCTCTGGTCAATTTGATTAAAAAAAAGAAAGAAGAAAACCAAATTGCTAGTATCATAAATGAAAAAGGTGAACTCACCACCAATGAGGAAATTAAAGTAATAATTCAAAATTACTTTGCCCAACTCTATGCCAATAAATTTGATAATCTAAGTGAAATGGATGAATATTTACAAAAATATAAGTTGCCCAGGTTAAATGAAGAAGAGATTAAATACCTAAACAACCCTATCTAAGAAAAAGAAATTCAACAAGCCATTGTTGAACTTCCTAAAAAAAAATCTCCAGGGCCTGATGGATTCACAAGTGAATTCTACCAAACATTTAAGGAATAACTGGTTCCAATTCTATATAAACTCTTTGGAAAAATAGGGAAAGATGGAACTCTGCCTAACTCTTTCTATGAAACCAAGATGGTTCTGTTACCTAAACCAGGAAGAGTTAAAACAGAGAAAGAAAATTATAGAGCTATTTCCCTGATGAATATAGATGCAAAAATCCTAAATAAAATCTTAGCAAAACAATTACAACAAGTCATCACTAGGATAATACATTATGATCAAGTAGGATTTATTGCAGGAATGCAGGGTTGGCTCAATATTAGGAAAACTGTTAGTATGCTCAATTATATCAACAACAAACCCATCAGAAATCATATCATATCAATAGATGCTGAAAAAGCTTTTGACAAAATACAGCATCCATTCCTATTAAAAACACTAGAGAGTGTAGGAATAAATGGACTGTTCCTTAAAATAATTAGCAGTATTTATCTGAAACCATCAAAAAGCATTATATTCAATGGGGAGAGGCTAGAGGCATTCCCAATAAGATCAGGGGGGAAACAAGGGTGTCCATTATCACCACTACTATTCAATATTGTATAAGAAATGTTAGCATCAGCAATTAGAGAAGAAAAAGAAATTGAAGGAATTAGAATTGGGAAGAAAGACAAAACTCTCACTCCGCCCCCCCCCCAGGTATTTATTTATTTATCATTTTTTAAAATTTTTATTAAAGATATTATTTGAGTTTTACAATTTTCCCCCAATCTTGCTTCCTTCCCCCCACCCCCGACCCCACATATAGCACTCCATCAGCCTTTACGTTGTTTCCATGTTGTTCCTTGATCCAAATTGGGTGTGATGAGAGAGAAATCATATCCTTAAAGAGAACAGAATTCTCAGAAGTAACCAGATCAAACAATAAGACATCTGGGTTCCCCCCCCCCCAAATTAAAGGGAATAGTCCTTGTACTTTGTTCAAATTCCACAGCTCCTTATCTGGATACAGATGGTACTCTCCTTTGCAGACAGCCAAAAATTGTTCCCAATTGTTGCGCTGATGGAATGAGCAAGTCCTTCAAGGTTGAACATCACTCCCATGTTGCTGTTAGGGTGTACAATGTTTTTCTGGTTCTGCTCATCTCACTCAGCATCAGCTCATGCAAATCCCTCCAGGTTTCCTTGAAATCCGGTCTCTCCTGGTTTCTAATAGAACAATAGTGTTCCATGACATACATACCACAGTTTGCTAAACCACTCCCCAATTGAAGGACATTTACTTGATTTCCAATTCTTTGCCACCACAAACAGGGCTGCTATAAATATTTTTGTACAAGTAATGTTTTTACCCTTTTTCTTCATCTCTTCAGGGTATAGACCCAGTAGTGGTATTGCTGGGTCAAAGGGTATGAACATTTTTGTTGCCCTTTGGACATAGTTCCAAATAGCTCTCCAGAAAGGTTGGATGAGTTCACAGCTCCACCAACAGTGTAATAGTGTCCCAGATTTCCCACATCCCTTCCAACAATGATCATTATCTTTCCTGGTCATACTGGCCAATCTGAGAGGTGTGAGGTGGTACCTCAGAGAAGCTTTAATTTGCATTTCTCTAATAATTAATGATTTAGAGCATTTTTTCATATGACTATGGATTGCTTTGATCTCATCTGTAAATTGCCTTTGCATATCCTTTGACCATTTGTCAATTGGGGAATGGCTTTTTGTTTTAAAAATATGACTCAGTTCTCTGTATGTTTTAGAAATGAGTCCTTTGTCAGAATCATTAGTTGTGAAGATTGTTTCCCAATTTACTACTTTTCTCTTGATCTTGATTGCATTGGTTTTATCTGTGCAAAAGCTTTTTAATTTAATGTAATGGAAATCATCTAATTGGTTTTTAGTGATGTTCTCCAACTCTTCCTTAGTCATAAACTGTTCCCCTTTCCATAGATCTGACAGGTAAACTAGTCCTTGATCTTCTAATTTGCTTATAGTATTGTTTTTTATGTCTATGTTCTGTAACCATTTGGATCTTATCTTGGTAAAGGGTGTGAGGTGTTGGTCTACTCTAAGTTTCTTCCATACTAACTTCCAATTATCCCAGCAGTTTTTATCAAAGAGGGAGCAAAACTCTCACTCGTTACAGATGACATGATAGTCTACCTAGAGAATCCCAAGAAATCATCTAAAAAACTACTGGAAACAACTAGCAATTTTAGCAAAGTTGCAGGTTATAAAATAAACCCTCATAAATCCTCAACTTTTCTTTATATGTCTAGCAAGATACAGCAGGAAGAGCTAGAAAGAGAAATCCCATTCAAAGTAACCTCAGACAATATAAAATACTTGGGAGTCTATTTGCCGAAACAGACTCAGAATCTTTTTGAAAACAATTATAAAACACTTCTCACACAATTTAAATCAGATCTAAATAACTGGGCAAATATCAACTGCTCATGGATAGGTAGAGCTAATATAATAAAAATGACAATTCTACCAAACCTAAACCATCTGTTTAGTGTCCTACCAATCAAAATTCCAAAAAATTACTTTAATGAGTTAGAAAAAATTGTAAGTAAATTCATATGGAGAAATAAAAAGTCAAGAATTGCCAGGAGCTTAATGAAAAAAAGTGTAAAAGAAGGTGGCTTAGCCCTACCTGATCTAAAATTATATTATAAAGCATCAATCATCAAAACTATTTGGTATTGGCTAAGAAATAGAGTGGTGGACCAGTGGAATAGACTAGGTGTAAAAGCAGGAGATGATTACAGTAATCTGCTGTTTGATAAACCCAAAGAGTCCAGCCATTGGGATAAAAACTCCCTCTTTGATAAAAACTGCTGGGATAATTGGAAGTTAGTATGGAAGAAACTTAGAGTAGACCAACACCTCACACCCTTTACCAAGATAAGATCCAAACGGTTACAGGACTTAGACATAAAAAAACAATACTATAAGCAAATTAGAAGATCAAGGACTAGTTTACCTGTCAGATCTATGGAAAGGGGAACAGTTTATGACTAAGGAAGAGTTGGAGAACATCACTAAAAACCAATTAGATGATTTCTATTACATTAAAAAGGTTTTGCACAGGTAAAACCAATGTAATCAAAATCAAAAGAAAAGTAGTAAATTGGGAAACCATCTTTACAACTAATGATTCTGACAAAGGACTCATTTCTAAAACATACAGAGAACTGAGTCATATTTTTAAAACAAAAAGCCATTCCCCAATTGACAAATGGTCAAAGGATATGCAAAGGCAATTTATAGATGAGGAGATCAAAGCAATCCATAGCCATATGAAAAAATGCTCTAAATCATTAATTATTAGAGAAATGCAAATTAAAGCTTCTCTGAGGTACCACCTCACACTGCTCAGATTGGCCAATATGACTAGGAAGGATAATGATCATTGTTGGAAGGGTTGTGGGAAATCTGGGACACTACTACACTGTTGGTGGAGCTGTGAACTCATCCAACCTTTCTGGAGAGCTATTTGGAACTATGCCCAAAGGGCAACAAAAATGTGCATAACCTTTGACCCAGCAATACCACTATTGGGCCTATACCCTGAAGAGATGATGAAAAAGGGTAAAAACATTACTTGCACAAAAATATTTATAGCAGCCTTGTTTGTGGTGGCAAAGAATTAGAAATCAAGTAAATGTCCTTCAAATGGGGAATGGCTTAGCCAACTGTGGTAGATGTATGTCATGGAACACTATTGTTCTATTAGAAACTAGGAGGGATGGGATTTCAGGGAAGCCAGGAGGGATTTGCATGAACTGATGCTGATGAGCAGAACCAGAAAAACATTGTACACCCTAACAGCAACATGGGAGTGATGTTCAACCTTGAAGGACTCGCTCATTCCATCAGTGCAACAATCAGGAACAATTTTTGGCTGTCTGCAAAGGGGAGTGCCATCTGTATCCAGATAAGGAGCTTTGGAGTTTGAACAAAGTTCAAGGACTATTCCCTTTAATTTAGGAAAAAAACCCAGCTATCTTATTGTCTGATCTTGTCACCTCTTAGACTTCTCTTCTCTTCTTTAAGGATATGATTTCTCTCTCATCACACCCAATTTGGATCAAGGTACAATATGGAAACAAAGTAAAGACTGACAGAGTGCTTTCTGGGGGGTGGGGTGGGGGGGAGGGAAGTAAGTTGGGGGGGAAATTGTAGAACTCAAATAATATCTTTAATAAAAATTAATAAAAAAAAAGAGTTACAATACTGTCTCTCTATGTAGGGATATATACAGTTTAGTCTTATTGACTAACATTTCCCCCCTTTTTGTTTACATTTTTAATGCATCACTTGAGCCTTGTATTTGAAGATCAAATTTTCTGTTCAGTTCTAGTCTTTTTATCAGATAAGTCTGAAAGTCTTCTATTTCACTGAAAATCCATCTTTTCCCCCTCTAAAGAACATGCTGAATTTTGCAAGGTAATTGATTCTTGGTTGTGATCCAAGCTCTTTTGCCCTCCATAATATTAAATTCCAGGTCCTTTGATCTTTTAATGTTGAAGTTGATAAATCCTGCATAATCCTGACTGTGACTCTTTCAAGGATTTTTTTCATCTTTTTGTTTTAGAATTATTAGGGCAGTTTCCCATGATAATTTCCTACAAGATATTGTCCAGGCTATTTTTCTGATTTCAGCTTTCGGGGAGACCAATAATTTGCAAATTATCTCTCCTGGATCTATTTTCCAGGTCAGTCATTTTGCTAAGAGGCACTTTACGTTTTCTTCTATTTTTTTCCAGTTTTTTGGTTTTGTTTACTAGGTATCTCATATGATCATTCATTTCCATTTGTTCAATTCTAGTTTTTAGGGCTTTATTTTCTTCAGTTACACTTTGTGTTTTCTTTTCCAATTGGTTAATTTTACTTTTAGAAGAAGAGTTGATTTCTTTTTCTATTTGGTCACATTTACTTTTTTTTTCAGGTTTTTATTTTTTGCAAGGCAAACAGGGTTAAGTGGCTTGCCCAAGGCCACATAGCTAGGTAATTATTAAGTGTCTGAGACTGGATTTGAACTCGGGTACTCCTGACTCCAGGGCAGGTGCTTTATCTACTATGCCACCTAGCCGCCCCCACATTTACTTTTAAAGTTACTGTTTTCTTCACTCAATTTTTCATAAAAAGACTCAATTTTTTTCTCCATTCTTCTTCTTCCTCTCTCCTTTGGCTTTTAAAATTCTTTTTGAGCTCTTTTAAGAGGTCTTTTTGGATTTAAGTCCAATTAAGACCTTTGAGATTTCACATGTAGACTTTTTTGGCACTGCTTTCCTCTTCTGAGATGGTATTTTTATCATTCCTATCAGAATAGTATCTGTCAATGGTTAGCATTTGGGGGTGAGGGGTTTTGCTCATTTTGATAGTTGTACTCTACTCCTATGGGATAGGGTATACAGTACCAAGTTTTTTTGCTGGGGGCCAGGGGTCTGGTCCCTGGCTTTCCACTCTAGTGTTTATGTTGCTCTCAGTTTGCTGCCTGTACCAGGATAACCCAATGCCACACTAGAATTCTCAGGGTCCAAACTTGTTCTCTGAGCTGGGGTTGGGACCCTCACTGTTGGCTGGAGCTGGGACCCGAGCTGTACTATGGCTGAGAGTCTCTCCCTGGTTTTCCAGCTCTCCTGCCTACACTTTTTCCCACATAAGACAGACCTTTTCCTCCATGATATCCTGCTGAAAAGTTGTTATTTTGTTGGTTCTGTTGCTTTAGTATCTCTTTAGAGGCTTCATTCAAACTTGTTTTGGGAAAAGCTCTGGGAGCTTCCAAACTTTATGCCACCATCTTGGTTCCACCCTAGAATTCCCCCTACATGTTGCATTTCAAGAAAACTTCCCAGATATCTTAGAATCAGAGAACAATCTAGAAATTTAAACAATCCACTAGTCACTTCCAGAAACAAATTATAAAATAAAAACTCCAAGATTATTACAAGCAATTCTGCAAACAGGCAAAAAGAAAAAGAATTCAATTGGAAAGGAACTATTGATAGCACACAAGAATTAGCAGCCACCACTATTAGAGGAATGGAGGACTTGAAATATCATGTTCAAGAAGGAAAAAAACGTATAGCCTTACAATCAAGAATAAATTATCGGGGTGGCTAGGTGGCACAGTGGATAAAGCACTGGCCCTGGAGTCAGGAGTACCTGGGTTCAAATCCAGTCTCAGACACTTAATAATTACCTAGCTGTGTGGCCTTGGGCAAGCCACTTAACCCCATTTGCCTTGCCAAAAACCTTAAAAAAAAAAAGAATAAATTATCCAGGAAAAAAACTGAGTATAGTATTACTAGGGGAGTGTGTTGGGGGGGTGGTAGGAAGGGGTGGAGAGAGGGGGGAAAGGAGGAGGAGGAGACAGGGGAATGGACCTTTAATGAATAAAAGACTTTCAAGCATTCCCAATGAAAAGATCAGAACTGCAAAGAGTTTTGAAATATGGAGAGAAAAATAAAAAAGCACCAGCTCTAGAGTCAAGAGGACCTGAGTTCAAATCCAGCCTCAGACACTTAATAATTGCCTAGTTGTGTGACCTTGGGCAAGTTATTTAACACACTGCCTTAAAATAAAAAGTAATTATGAATGAGCAATCATAGGGACTAAATATGGATAAACTATTTACAGTGGAGAGATAATACATGTGTCTCCTCTGAACACTATAATCTGAAGACACAGAGAGTCTAATAAGAAAGAAGGTTTGAGAGTACCCAGAATTTTATTTTGTTTTGATAATCTTCAAAAAGAAAGGAAAAGAAGAAAATGAATATACAAATGGGAGTAGGAGGAAGGAGAAGGAGAAGGATGGAGGAAATTATCTCATAAGTCTATAAGCAAGGAAGAAGGGGTGGTGGGAGTAGGCAATACTTGAATATCACTTCCATTAATTGGTCAAAAATGAGAAAAATACATATAAATCTATACACATAGTTGGTACAGATATACATTTCATCAACAGGGAAACAAGATGAAAGAGAATGAGGGAGGGGAACATGCCTTGAGCTTCTCACCAGGGCAAGAATTCCAGGCTTGATCTCGTACCGATGGTTGAAACAAGTCAACTAGCATCCTCTCTCTCTCTCTCTCTCTCTTTCTCTGTCACCCCTTCTTGTCCCCTCCCCTCCTCCCTCCCTTCCCACAACCCCTCCTCCCTTTCCTTCATCCCATGGAAGGTCACAGATCCTGTGCAGGAGTGAGAAGGAAACTGTGCGTAGGAGTGGTGATCTAGAGAAAAAAGAAGCTGAAGGCCTTGAGTTATATACACTAATGAAGGAACAGGGATAGAAGAAAGGAGCAACTATGTGGCTCTAAACCAAGGAGCATAGAGAGGTCTTCTAGATCATACGCCTATCTGAAGATTGTAACAGAATAACCAGGGCAGGAATCCCAGACCAAACCTGCACAGCTTTCCAACTATCAGACAGTGGATGAATCCAGAGGCAATCTACAGGACCTCTAAGACCCAAACCAGATCTTGCAGAGGGAAGTTAGACCAAAGTAGGAATTGGACCTAAGGAAACAAACTCAAACTATTAAAAGTTGGTCCTGAAGAGGAGTTGACAAAAGTTTTTTCTTTCTTTTCAATGAAAAGCAGAGGGAGTTGGGGGCCCCATGGGGGAGGTTAGAGAAGGGTAATGGAGAAGTGGTATAGAAAGAACTTGAATTCCCAAACTTGAAACAATCACAATTTCTTTTTACAGGAAATGCTTATTTTCTTTAATGTTTACTAAATTCAGAATTTTAAAAATCTGAAGAGATGTTACCATTTAAAAAATCCTAAAAACCTCATATTCTCATTCATTCAGTCAAGTCCTGTAAAATAGTTATCTAGTTAGAATGTTGACAAAACAGCTAAGTCTCCCTGCTCTATTCACCTTCCATGTCACCTTCCTAGACTGTCAAAAATTCTAGGATTTATCATTCTGCAACTATCTCAATGATAAAAAATTGGGGTCCAATGGCATAAAATACTATGAGAATATGTTCCTTTAGCCCTCCCTCCCTTATGAATAAGATTCTTTTGGGAGAAAACAGAGACAAACACCATAAACATATATGAAGATCATATAGCAAATGAATTCTCTGCCATTAGCCCTAGGATAGCATTTCTCCTTCTGGTTTGAAAAGCAGCATCAGTGGAAAATAAGGTCCCAGGGATGGTACAGGATTGTTGATCATTTCTTGACTCTTCATTATTAATAAATCTGATAAACTCTCCTTACATCCCAGCCACCAGAGTAGCAAAACCAACATTCTAAAGGTAAATATAGATTGGATATTTTCTTGCTATCTCACATTTAGAGACAGAAAGCTGCTTGTCACAGACTTTTAATACAGGTGTGATTAATTAGATGAGCAGTTAAATATTTGGGGGAAATATTCTGGCAACCTGCCTCATCACCCAGAAAACAAAAATCACAAAACAATATTTGACCAAATGTTTCCTGGGGAGTATAAGGAATGGGCCCATGGTGAGTGGGATCCTACTTCCAAGTGGTTTCATAAATAGCTTATATTTATTTGGAATTCTAGGTTATAAAGGATTTCTACACATTAGCTCATCTGATTATTATAACAACCCTATGTCATGGCACAAACAAGATCATATTTTTCTCTAACCCAAAGATGGTTCAAACTTATTTTTTACAGTTACAAAGTCAGGGAATCCATTCCCTTTTCATAACAATAATCTCACAAGTGACAGTGATTATGACACACACATCTCTACAACAACAGATACAAGGGAGCTACACCAAGGAGAGGAAGCAAGCTTTGAATGAGGGAGAGTGAGAGGAAGAGTTTTCTTTTTCTTTTTTTTAAAAGGTTGTTGTAAGGCAATGGGGTTAAGTAACTTGCCCAAGGCTACACAGCTGGTAATTATTAAGTGTCTGAGGTCGGATTTGAACTCAGGTACTCCTGACTCCAGGGCCAGTGCTCTATCCACTCTATCCATCTAGCTGCCCCAGGAGGAGTCTTCAAAGACATATTTGGAACTTATCCTAGGGGACCACAGTACTGGAAACTGGCACTGAATAGGAGAGGGGTTTGGGACATAGTATATAATTCAGGCACCCAGATTAAATAACAGCATCTGAATAACTTTGGGAATGAATAGAGGTGAGGAAGGATAGTCATATCTGAAAGATAGGGTCCAAACTATTAAAAGATAACATTTATAGGAAGTAAAAGAAAGGCCATTACCTTGGTTAACTGGAAAAACAAAATAGTTCTGCCAGCTTTGCAATTTTTCATGTAATAACAAATTTTTATTTCTTCAATCCCTTTTCATTTCTAATATAAGAAAAACTTCTTGTGCTTTAAGTTAAGACTATGATGTCAACATATAAAACACAAAGCAACCAAATATATGAGAAAGCAGGTAAGGAAGATTTAAGGTCTAAGTACAGAATTCTTTTTCTTTCTAAACTTGTATAGTCCAAGTATTGTTAAGCCCATTTAAAAATGCGAAAACTGAGTCTCAGAGAAGTCCACAGGCACATGAATTTAAACCAAGGCATGTCCCTCTACAATATTCACACAAAGGTCTTGTGCACAGCATCCCCCCAAGACCTGACTTAGTTGACTTGGTCTTGTTATCATACAGCTCCAAAGGATTATTTTTTCCTAGAGTTCAAAATCTCTTGAACACTACCCCAAATGTCTCTGCCTTGTTCTGGGGCAAGCTCCTTCCCTCTCTCCCTAAAAGAAAACTCCAATCTTTGGCCCCTAGCCCAGAATTTAATTCTCTATAGATTCCATCAGTCCTCACACAAAAGAATTCCCTTGACTTCTGTAAACAAAGCATTCCTGGAAAGGGGTGACAGGAAGAAGAAAGACCTCTTTCCCAAATGAAGAGAAGTTTTAAGAACAGAACACAAGAAGGGTTCATTAGTCAAACTCCAGTTCATTTGGATGAATAGGCAGCTTTTCCTAACCAAAAAAAGAAGAATTTTAACAGGCTTCCTTTCTCAAAGATTAGAATGTGAAAAGACTGGGACTATTAATGCCTTCTGGAATCCTTTTTTCATATAAGAACTGCCAGCACATAAAGCAAGAAAGACAGGAGGACTAAGATCAATACAGATAAGGGCAGTTTATGAAGAGGAACCCAAGACAGTCAAGAATAGAGCCCAGAGGGGTGGCTAGGTGGTGTAGTGGATAAAGCACCACCGGCCCTGGAGTAAGGAGTACCTGGGTTCAAATCTGGTCTCAGACACTTAATAATTACCTAGCTGTGAGGCCTTGGGCAAGCCACTTAACCCCATTTGCCTTGCAAAACAACAACAACAAAAAATCACCCTAAAAAAAAAAAAGAATAGAGTCCAGAGCAACTCATAATACATAAATATCACCGAATATGGTCACTGCTTCTTTTTTCCCCCTTACAGGTCAACAATTGCCAACATCCATCTTAGAAGGGAAAGAAAAGAACATCAAGAATGAAAGATGATAGGGGCGGCTAGGTGGTGCAGTGGATAGAGCACCGGCACTGGAATCAGGAGTACCTGAGTTTAAATCTGGCCTCAGACACTTAATAATAACCTAGCTGTGTGGCCTTGGGCAAGCCACTTAACTCCATTGCCTTGCAAAAAGTTAAGAAAAAAAAAAAGAATGAAAGATGCTCAAAGTAGCATGACCTTTGACTATCTCATTTTTTCAGTGCTTCCCCTTCCCATCCCCATCCCCATCCTCTTCCACTGTTTTGTTGTTCCTCTTTTGAAAGACATAAGCTAGCAAGGAAGGAAAAAAAATGCCCTAGCCCCAGCATCTGTTGCGCTTTTTAACTTTGTCTCTCCCTCAAAGAGGGACAAAAGCTAAGCCCAGAGTCTGAAAAGACAGTATTTCCTCTTGCACAAAATGGTAATGAAAGTTCTAACTTATTTCAGCCAAACCACTGAAGCAACTGCTTTTTTCTTTATTGATGGAATTCCCTGGGGAAAAGGGGACTGAATTGGGGGAAAAAGTCAAGAGGATTACCTGAGGGTACCATTCAACTGCTGACTGACTTGAGTTGTGCTGTTGGATCTTCGAAGATTATTGATAGCTCTGGAATTCCCTAGTCCTGTACTCTCCTGAAAAAAAAAATCAAGCAAGCAAGAAATATTTATTGAGTATCTATTATGTACCAAGGACTACAGTAGATCCTGGAGGAAATACAATTAATATATCCCTGACTAGAAGGAGCCTACAATCTAACTGGGAAACTCATGAAAAAAAAGTAGAACACAACACATGATACATACAAATATGATTAAGTGCTAAATCATGTTGTATGAACTCTAAATGCTAAAGAAATTCACAGAATGGGAGAGGTCAATGCAGGTTAGAAAAGTTTTTGAGAAAAATCTTCAAGAATAACTTGAGTTGTGTCTTACAAGAACAAGTAGGATTTTTGGAAGGAAGAGAGGAACAATATAAGAGTTTGGGAAATAATATAAGCAATAGCAAAGAAGAAAATATAAACATGACATGTTTGTGGAATAAGCATCCAATCTGACCAGAACAGAAAATATATGTTGGAGAAGAATATAGAAAATGGAGTTAGGGTTAGGGTTGATTCAGATTACAAAGACCTAAAAGTCAGACAGAAGAGTTTAGATTTAAGGCAACAGGTATATAAAAGTTTTGAGCAGGGAGTGATATGATGAAAATAATACCCCAAAAAAAGATTAGTCAGAAGAAAGATTAGTCAGATAGTATTATATAAGATGAATTAGATGAGAGAAAAACTGAAAAAGTGAATGGAAGGGAGGTCAACCAGTAAGCTATGGCAGTAGCTGAGGGAAGGTCTGAATTAAAGTGGTGCCAAAATGAATTGAAAGAAGGGGGAAGAATATTAACAGACAATTCTTAAGAAGAATAAGTAGCACTTGGTAACTTATGAATAAAGGATATGAAGGAGAGACATGAGCCAAAGGTGACTCTAAATTTTCAAGTCTTGATAACTAGTCCTATGGTGGGGTCACCGACAGAGAATATGGCAAGGAAAGCCTTTTGGAAGGCCAGGGATGGGAACAAAAATGAATTTTGTTTCAGACAGACTTTGAAAACCTTTTACTTAGAAATGTTCATTATGCAGCTAGAGATATGGAACTAAGGAACTGAGGTTTACAAGGTTAACAGGTCAGATATAAATATCAGAATCATAGCATAGAGATAATGGTTGGATTGATAAAAATGCATGGAACAAAATAACAATTTATTGTATCTTATTGATTTTTACAATTATTACTGCCCTCTTGGTTGAGAACTTTACCAAGAAAAATCAAAGTAACTCACCTTGACCTCCATTTCTCCTCATTCTCCTCAACATAATCTCCAACTATATTCTCCTTTATTCCAATCTCTGATTAAAAAGTGACCTTATTCTCACAAGAAACAAATCCTCTACGTGTACCTTTGATCTTATCCCTTCCTATCTTCTCCAGTAAATTGCCCCCAACATGAGCTGTTTTTCTTTACTCTCTAATCCCCCCCCCCCCACTATTTACTAGGTCCTTCCCTGCCATCTAAAAACAACAAAATACCCTTGGATCCTAAAAAAAATACTCTCCCTTTAATCTACTTTCCCCTCAAACTATATACTATTTCTCCTCCATTTCTCAAAGTCTATACTTCTTTGTCCTTATTTCCTCTCCTCCATCTCTAAACCCTTTGCAATATGATTTCTGATCTCATCAGTCAAGTGAAAGTGTTCTCTAAGTTACTAATGATCTCCTACTTGCTAAATTTGTTGGCCTTTTCTCTTTCTTCCTCTTTCTTGAGTACTCTGCAATATCTATCATTGTTGATTCTCTCCTTTCTTGATTTTCATGACACTGCTGTTTCTTGGTTCTCTTACCCATCTGGTGACTACTTGTTCTCTTTCATTGGGTCAATATCTTGCTCCCTAACTGTGGGTGTTCCCCCAAGACATTTTTCCTGATACTTCTTGTATTGTCACACTACATTCTCATTTGGTGACCTCATCGATTCCCAAGGGTTCAATGATCATCTTCATGCAAATAACTCATCTATCTATAGATTCAGCTCTGGGCATGCTCTAACATCTCCAAATGTCTTTTGTGTAATAAATATCTGGGAGATACCACATCCACACTTCCAAAACAAAACTGTTAATGAAAGATAACTCCCTCCAAAACCTGTTCCCAAATTTTCATGTTTTTGTCCAGGGCATCACTATTCTTTCAGTCACTCAATTTTCTTTTTTTTCTTTTTTGCAAGGCAGTGGGGTTAAGTGGCTTGCCCAAGGTCACACAGCTAGGTAATTATTAAGTATCTGAGGCCGGATTTGAACTCAGGTACTCCTGATTCCAGGGCTGGTGCTTTATCCACTGCACCACCTAGCTGCCCCCTCAGTCACTCAATTTTCAAGACATTAGTATCATCTTCAACTCCTCATTCTCATCTCACAAATCCAAACAAAGGCCAAATCTGATTTTTCAATCTCTGCAGTCTCTCAAACCTGTTGCCTTCTTTCTATTCATTCAGTCATTCCTTCTACCACCCCACCCCCAGTTTGGGCACCCTAGGTTCAAGTTTCTTCACACTTAATTTTCCACAAAGCTGCCAAAATGCAAATCTGACTGTGTCAACCTACCATGCAACAAATCCCAGTGATTCCTTCATCTCTAGGATCAAATATAAACTCCTTTTAGGGGACAATGAAATTTCTTCATACTCTGGTCCCCAAACCCTTGCAGTCTCATTAGAAAACAGTCTTCTTGCTTTTCTTCTCTGATCGCTGTGCCTTTGCACTAGCTAACCTCCATGGCTACAATGTCCTCCTTTCTCACCTTCACTTCTTGAAATCCCTGATTTCCTTCAAAAATTAACTACCTTCTGAATTTGGTCTTTCCTAGTTTTCCCAGTAATATAGCCCTCACAAAGTTTATTTTGTAGCTATTTTTGCATATACCAATACATGAAGAGGGCAGGACTGTTCAACTTTTTGTCTTTGTACCTCCAGCATCTGGCACAGAATTGGGCCTTAATAAATACTAGTGTTTGATCACTGCTTTAAAGTTTAATAAACTGAGGCTCAGATGGAATAAATAACTTTTTTCCAAGTTATAAGTTAGATCATAATCTTAATTAAAACTTGACTATAAGTCAAGCACACATTCCTACCTGACTCTCAAATTATCGTGATTCTAAAAGGTTGAAGCATGACATGATTTGAAACCAAGGAAATGCTGATATTAAAAGGAATGGGGGAGAGGCTTCAAGTACGGAGTTGGAAAACAATTTATGTACTTGGGAAATTTCCCAAGTGCAACCCAGCCATCTCTCATAGTTAATTCTGGGTCAGTACCTGTTAAAAGTCAGAAGGACAAACCAATGGTCAATGGGACCAACTGAATGATGGCTAGTCTATCAACCTGCACAGCATAGCCTTCACCACATAAATTCTTTATCCACTTAGTTTTTCCTATGTGGATTGAAAGCTAACCTACTTTGAATAGCAGTGGCTTTTACATGACAGAGGAAGTCCTGTAATGTTCCAGGCTTTAATTCATTTAGAGCAATATCATGTGCAAACAAAAATATCTGGAGAATGTCATAATCCACTGGTAAGCCCTCTTCCATTTGGACTTCACAAAAAGATTTCCACTGTATCACTGACTGGCATTGAGCATAAGTCTCCTGCCCTTGCTTGATACTGAAACTTGGGAGATTGCTGAACAAAAGTATCTTTGTAATAGTACCTATAAAGCAATCTTATACAATCAAAACTACAGGTAGCTCAAAGAGCAATGCAAAGGTATATGGTAGATTTAATAGGTTATAGCATATTACCAATGATGGCTTGCATGAAAGAAGAAGAAAACACTATCTCACAATTTTATATAGTATTTTAAGATTTATCAAGCATTTTCTTTAACAACCATGTGCAAGCATCAACTCTATTTTATATATGAGGAAACCAAGCACCAGTCCTGGAGTTGGGAGGACCTGAGTTCAAATCTGATCTCAGACTGTGTGATTCTGGGCAAGTCATTTAATCTCCATCGCCTTACCCCCCACCCCAAGACTCTTTTCCTAAGCAATAAATATTGTTGGGCCTGGAGTCAGGAAAATCAACATTTGAATCCTGCCTCCCTCTGAGATTTCTTTCCATTTGTACTGTATAACTTTTTTTCTTTTTGCAAGGCATTGGGGTTAAATGACTGGCCATAAGTCATACAGCTAAGTAAGTATTAAGTATATGAGGTTGCATTTGAACTCAGGTCCTCCTTACTCCAGGCTGGTGCTCTATCCATTGCACCACCTACCTGCCCCCTACTGTATAACTCTTGAATGCATATAGTTGCACTCCATTTCCTCCATTAGAAGGGCAGGAATTATATTTTTCCTTGTCAATCAATATAGTGGATGACTATAAAGTAAGAATTGAACCTGGGATTCCTGGGCTTAAAGCCAGGACTCTTTCCATATCATGATCCAAAGTAGAGGCAAAAAATGCAATCCAGGCATGTAGCAGGAATGAGAAAGATAGCCAGGTAGAAAGTTACAGTGTTGTACTAAAATCTAATCACTCAATCCTTAATCATTGATTGTGATTACATAAGACTTTTAGGAGGATGCATAAATCCTCTATGGATGATTTATGAAATAACACAGCAGACAGGAATCCTAAAGAGTAAGGTATGAATGGTGCATGGTTAGAGGGCATATTGACACTGATGAGACATGCAGTTTGATAGACTGACCGTCACTCAATTGGTCCCACTGACCATTGCCCTCATAGCCATTCTCTCCTTTCACCATCACCTTGTTTTAGGTTCTCATCTCTTCTCAAGCAAACCATTTAAAAGCTACTTAATGGCCTTTTTTCCTGCAATTCACAGCTCCTCTCCAAGTCACCCTCCCCATCACTACCAGAATAAGCATCTTAATGTATACCTATGATCACTTCACTCATTTGCCCAGAATCATTATTTCCCCACTAAAATAGTATAAACTCCTAGTCTTATAATTAAATGTTTCAGGGCAGCTAGGTGGCAAAGCAGATAGAGCACTGGCCCCGGAGTCAGGAGCACCTGAGTTCAAATCCAGCTTCAGACACTTAATAATTACCTAGCTGTGTGGCCTTGGGCAAGGCACTTAACCCCATTTCCCTTCCAAAAAAAGAACCTAAAAAAAATTAAATGTTCCCCATAACTTGGCTCAGGTCAGTTCTTATTACTCCCCTTTATGTGTTATTCTATACTGCAGTCAAAGTGAATTTTTTTTCTGCCATTATTGTTACTGTGTACTGTAAATTCAATTGCAGCACCCTCCCCCCTTAAAACCCCCTGTTTTAAGATTACTTTCTTGAGGCAGCTAAATGGCATGGTATAGTGGATAGAGCACCAGCCCTGGAGTTGGGTGGATCTGAGTTCTCAGACTGTGTGATTCTGGGCAAGTCATTTAATCTCCATTGCCTTGCCCCCCCCAACCCCCCAAAGACTCCTCTCTTAAGCAATAGATAATGTTGGCTTGGAGTCAGGAAAATCAGCATTTGCAGATATTTACTGTGACCTAGGGTAAATCAGTTTCCTTATCTGTAAATAGTACCTACTTCACAGAAGATCAAATGAGATGACATTTGTAAAGCCTTAAAGTCCTACATAACTGCTAGCAGTTTTATTATTATTAAAAAGTTTGTATGAAGTGTGGTTTATTGTCTTCCTTTTGCTTTAGGTATTAAGAGTTAATTTCAAGCACTGTAGCTATAGCTCCACTCAAGGACATTCTCAAAATATTTATTAGTATCCAAGTTGAAAAGATTTGTACATAACTGTCACTTTCCAAAGTCACTATCATATATAATCTTTATTTTAATTAGGACAACCAACAGATCATAAGTTCCCTTGGATAACAGGTACCTACATCTGAGGCCGGTGAAAAAACAGAGACGCACCAAGAATATAGATACTCTGGTCCACACCAGGCTCTGGCCAGTTAGCATACTCACAGATCTTTAAGAACAATTGAAGAACAAAGACCTCATTGATTAGGGGTAGTAGGGCAGATAAAGGAGAGCAATGCTAAATAAGAGGTGGTCCTAACAAGCAAGGAGCTTACCATATCTATAACATATAGTTAATAACTTAAAAAAAGAATGAAAACAGAATATAGTGCCCAAGATATACCCCTGAATAGAGAAATCAGGGAAGATCTTATGAAAGAGGTTGCATTTAAACTAAACCATGAAAGATAGGCACAATTTGAAGAGAGAGGAGGCATAGAAAGGCACGAGCAAAGAGGTAGGAAAACTTGGGACATTTTTTGAGGAAGAATGGTAGAAATTGGCTAGAAGATGCCTTAGAATTCTGCTTGAATTTATTTAGTATTAAAGGAGAGTGACTGAAGGGCTTGGAGTAGTAAACATTCAAGGTTGGAATGCAAAGAAATTAAAACTCTTTTCAATTTACAGATTTGGAAGGATTTGGTTGGCTGTTCAGAGGATGCTGCTAATGCTGCCAAGTTCATGGGCTCAATTCCAACATAGGACAGCTAGGTTTTGTACAGACTGTTCAATGATCCCTGACTATACACCTAAGCTCAGTTAACCACTCTGTAAATATGTATCCTTGGTTGAGGGGTGAGAGTAAAACAAAATAAATGAAAATAGCTCTGATGATAAATGAGACAGTGGACAATGCAAGGTTAAGATAGATCTCAATAAATTAAATTTACAATAGCCACAAGGGAGTAAAGGTAATTATAATATTGGAGGGGTGTGTCCAATACCACCTAATCTGAAAGTTACCCTTATTCCCCCCAAAATCCAGATGAATGTCAGTTGAAAAATCTCTCTATCTAGCTTAATACTGGAGGGAGTGAAAGAAGTATTCTGTAAAATATTTGCTAGCTTTGGGCACTCACCAGGGCATTCCTCCTAGGTTTGCTTTCAGTGATAACAGAGACAGAACGGGCAATGGGTTTTGCAGGGGATGCGCTATTGGGACGTCTGGAAAAAAGCAGGGGAAGACCTGTCAAGCTCAGTTCCATTCCTCCTTCTATGTTGTCTTCTGGATAGCAGGTTGGGCTACTAGAGGCCCGGGTACTTTTCATTGTGACTAGAGCAGACCTAAAGCAAGAAAACAGATATAAGGAATCACTATGTAAAGATCAAATCTTCCTCTTTGTTCTTTCTCCACAAAGGAGTTATCATCTGACTCTGACTTAGAACAGCCCAGAAACATTAAATGTCTATTCTAGAGGCACAAAATTCTAGAGTAGAAAAGCATTTCCTGTGAGCCCAAATTAAGCCATTTGGTTTCCTATTTCACTTCAGTAAGTATTTACAAGGTGACTGCTAAGTGTTCAGCACAAAGTCCTTCAATCCTAACACTTAGAAAGAGATAGAATACCTTGCATTTTATGAGGCAACAATTGTTTCCATTTGCCTAAGTCTTTGTTTAATACTTCAAGCCATCAGAAATTACTGTTATCATTAGACAAAGTATACAGTTACTTCCTGCTGTGCAGTGAAATGTAACAAGTTCATAGGCAACATCGGGTCCAAATGGGCTCTCCCTATGAGACTTCTCACAAATACATTTGCGATTTGCCAGGCTGTTGGATGGTAGCATAAACACAACCCTCACTATGGAAACCACCATACCAGCTTCTTTATACTGCAGGGAAGTCAGGGATCCTATTGAGGCTCAACAGGTGATGGAGGAGGGAGAGAAGAAGGAAGCAACAACGAAAATAGTAAAAACTGGCTTTCACCAAGCTTAAAATCCTTCACCTTAGGAAAAAAGACTCTCCCCCTCCCAGGGGGGACCTGATGCGTCTGTTGAGACGTGCTATACAAACAAAATAAGGCGAAGTCAAGAAGGCCCCGTGCAGGCGGCTACAATAACACCAACTACCATCAGCAGAGGCATAAGGGCTCGCCGAGCGCTTCACGCAAGTTTTCTCGTGGGGGACCCACCCGAGCCCGTGCGCAAGCGGGCAGGGCTGTGCCCGCGCCTCGGCCGGGGCTCCAGGCCGCCGCTGGCGCGCGGGCACGACTGGGGCCCACGCCCGGGGGTCTGAGCCTTTCAATTCTTCCCCGCGGCGGCTTCCCGCGCCACAGCCCCCACCCAAGGGCTGGAGCTCGCCCAAGCTGCGGCCGCCCCCACCCCGCTGTGTGACGGGGCCCCGCCGCGGGCCCCGGCCGCCCTTTACCTGCTCGGCTCCGCGGGGCGCCAGGCCCCCACCCCGACCCCCGAGGAGCCCGCCGGCGGGCAGGCTGCGCAGCGCCGGGCCGGGCCCGGGGGGCGCCCTCCGAGGGAGGCCGGCGCGGGGCCCGGGGCCCGGCCTTCCCGCCGCGGCGTGCCGCCGCTCCCCACCCCGCCCCGGAACAATGAAGCGGGCGGGCCAGGGGTAACGGGGGCGACGGCCGGCGGAGGAGGCGGGGGGCGAGAAGAGGGGCGCCGGCAGCTAGCAACCCGCCCGGCACCGCCCACCGCGTCGGCGCGCGGAGCCCGCCCCCCTCGCCCCCGCCGCCTCCGATTGGCCGAAGCCGGGCCGCCTCTGGAGAGCGCAGGAACTCACTGGACCGCTCCGCCATCCATTGGGGGGCCGAGGGGGCGGGAGAGGCACGCAGAGAGGGAGGACCTGCCATTGGCCGAGGGGGAGGGGGCGTGCCCCTGGCGGCAGGGGGCGGGGCCTAGAGAGGGTCACTGTGGGAGGGAGGCGGTGGTGACCTGCGGGGCCCAGGGGTCGGGGAAAGGAAAGGAAAGGAAAGGAAAAAAGGAAGATGGGAGCGTGAGGCAGAGGGTGGAGAGAAAAATTAAGAAGCAAAGGTCAGAGGATGGGGACAGGGATACCTTAAAAGGCTGAGGAACCTGGGAGGTTTTAAGAGAACCCCAGGTCCATTTCAACAACTGGCCTCTGGAAGACCCCAGGGTGGCTGCTGCCTTTGTTCTGGGGAGGAAAATCTCCACGAAGCCTTCTCCATCAGTGCGCCAGAAGGACTGATTTTGTATTCTGGTTCTTCACCCGGCCAAATTAAGCTCTATTTAAAATTTTTTTTTAAATAGCAGCATATCTGGGTATTTTAAAGTTAGATTTTAGTTGATGGATAGATGCACAAGAGTACAAAACTTGTCAGAAAAGCCAAAGTACCATCGATACCACTAAAGGAGAGGCTATTAAGCCCTTTTTCATGTCAGGCAAATCCGGTGAAGTCTGTGAACCCCTTTTCTGAAAATTTTAAATGCAAATAACAAAAAAGCAGGATTACAAAAGGACCCAATTCTACCCAAAGTTAGCAAAACTGAATCCTTTGAATTCTGCTCTTCTTAAATATAGGATACAGAACTATGGCCTGGTTTTCCTTTCCTTTTGTACCACTATTTATCCTTCATTCCCTAAGATGACCCCAATATCACTGAGTTGATGCCATGACAAGCACATGAATTGGATTTGAGTGAGGGGGTGCTCTGCTAAGTCACCAGTCTCATTTTTTTCATCCAGAGTCATCTAGATCCAGTGGCCAGATAGAATCATGGATTCAAGGCAGTCAGAGTTGAATGACTTGCTCAAGGTCACACAGCTAGTAAGTTACTGTCTGAAGCTGAATTTGAACTCAAGTTCTTCTGGCTCCAAGGCCAGTGCTCTATCCGCTGAGCCTAATTTTAACTTGAAAAGTTACCATCATTTTCACCCCAATAATTATCCTTTGTAATATAAAGTGAAAACTCCCTACAACACATCTGACAGCACATGAAATACCTTATACTCATAATGCCCTACTAATGCAAAAAAGGAAGAGGTTTTCCTCTTTGGAACCAAGTTTGGTTAATCTATCAATTATTGATTTGCTTTTTTGTTTTTCCCACTTGTACTATTGCAATTGTGCTTAGTTTTCTGGTGCTACTTACCAAAGTAAGCACAAATTCATGTTTTTCTATACTTTCCCATGATCACTAAGTCCTCTATTGTTTTTAAGCAGTGCTTAATAAATGCTTATTGATTTGATTCTTGCAGCACCTATTCCATTACGTTCATGAGACACAATTTAGCTGTTCATCAGTCACAATTTAGCTATTCATCAATTGGTGGGCATCTACTTTTGTTTTTTTTTTGTTATTAAAAAAAATTGCTGCCATTAGTATTTTGGTGTATATGTGTATCACACTACCTTAATAATGTGCCAAACAGATCTTTTATCTTCAGAACAAGCCTTTCAGGTAGGTACTATGGGATCTTGGGATCTTCATTTTATAGATGAAGAAACTGAAACTCAGGGAATTCATGACTAGCCCATCAACATCGTTAGAGGATGAAGCAGATATATTATCTTCTTAATGTTAGACAACAGAATACTCATCAGAGACCAAGGACATATTAAGAAAGACATTTTGGCTCTGTGTAAATATCCAATAGTGTTTATTAAGAAAGTGTAAACAACCAGCACCCTTCACAAGTTCCACAGAGATGGGATGCTCCCTATACCTACCTGTTCTCCCTGACCCTCACAGTTTTAAACAATTTATGGCAAGAGTAAGTATGGCCAAAAAGTAGAGACACATTGAACAGAAGACCAACACAAGAATTTTTTAAAAAGTATCAGAAAAAAAGGAAGCTATAACTTTGACCCAGAGTTCACTCCAACTGGATACTTTCTTATGAAATCTCCATTACTTGGCAGTGAGGAAAGTGGTGGTATAGTCTTCAGCTATTATGATTACCATGTAGCAAGGAAGATTTTCAGCAGAATAGCAAGACATTTAAAGATAATTTTATACACAGACACATGTACATACATACCACACTCATACAGATACACATACACACACATGGCAAAACTGCTAGAGCTCTCTTGTTCTAGAGGTATTAACTCAGTAGTTGGCAAGTGGCTCTGTCTGGCTGGGCTTCAGTAGTATTCAGGGCCACAAAGCAGAGAGTCAGTGTTTCTGGAAGCACCTTTTGCAACCTGCTCGAGAGCACCATAGAAATCCAAATCCAAATGAGCAGGCAAAAGCTAGAGGAAATATGGGGAAGAAAACAACAGAGCAGTGGGCTACATTCCTTCAAATGTCAGTCACTGCCTTCCAAAAGAAGTCAAGATCTACCCAGTTTCAAATGAACTAGAAATTATAGTAGCTCATGTCAAAACCCTGTGGAGAGACTTCTCTGTTCTCAGACTAATGGACCTTAAAGCCCAAAGGCAATCTGGAACTCTATACAACTTCCCTACCCTATCTATTCAGGAATCTTTAGTCTGCAGTGTGACTCAGATTCGAGATATCAGTGCAAAATATAAAGGAAGCATCTGCTGGATCTTCCAGAATGGATTCCCTGGAAGGAAATCAACCAAAGACTTCTCTCCCCAGTTTAAATGGGTTTATATAATCAAACATGATACCTTCCTCTCCAAAACCTTTTGATCATTAAGAAGTGAAGTCAGGCACCTCTTTACAAGGCCTAAAGGACTCTTTTTTCTGCTTAATGAGCTCTTGACAATATTCCACCTCAAACAGTATGCAACTGAAAGCTTTTAAATTGCTAAGAGTACACTCTCAGATGGAGCCAGAAAGGGACTGATTGATTTGTTTAAGCCACACTTAAATTGGCTAAGGGGCCTGGAAACTCACTAACCATAAGCCTGCCTAGGTATAAGCTCTGGGGAGAACTCATACACTGTGTCGGAAAGATGAGTGTAGCTCAAAAAAGCCAAATTTCCTAACCACCATCACCACCTTACCAAATTCCCTTTTCCCTAAGCCAGGAAGGCCCGACAATGTGGTCTTGGATCCACCTTCTCTCAAAAGGTCTAAAGATAGAGTCTTTGATTTCTAGAGAGGGCCAGAGCTCTTTCTGGTGCTAAGGCACCTATGTCACTCATAATAATCCTGATCAGCCTAACTAGCAGCCCAATTCTTTAAAAATTCCATGGGGGGAAACATAGATATAAGGCATGTTTGAAATATGAAACCAGTTCTACTAGAGGTAAACAAACAATAATAGTGGAAAGGCAGGTTTTGAGAAGGGATCAAATCTGCTCACTCAGAATAGGAAGGTTCAGCACTGATCAGAAACTTCCTAGTTTAAGTTCTTCCTGAATAATCTGGAAGCAATAAACAGGGCATTTCCTAAACAACTAAAATAATTTCTCCTTTCCTGTTGCTGATCAAAAAAACCTAAGATGAACACTGGTGCTTTCTGTTTCCAACTTGGATACTGGACATTCCAGTGGTCTGCTTGGTTAGTGTAGGAATTGGTTTGGAGGTGGTGAGAATTCCTCCAGAGGACGGATGCAAACACAAAAAACAGGAATGATAACTATTAAACACAAGAGTAAAAATTATACTTTGGAAGACCCCAGAAGGGATCATGAGCATGTGTGATAACACAAGTTAAGGAAGCCAAAAGACAGTCAAAGGCAGACTTGTGTAGAGTACTTCTCAAGACAAAGAAGACCAGGGACTATGCCCCAGCCTCGAGTGCTGGCCATTCATGCATTTAAGAAGGCAAAGGCAGAGAGTTCTGGGCTAGGAGTCTCCTGGGTGGGAGCTTCTCTGGATGACATCCATGGAGCCTCTGAACCTGCTGTTGGCTGGAGCAGCTCTTCTTTAGCAGCCTCAGTCACAATCACACCTGTGTGAGCCACCAACTCCATGCCAACAAACAAAGAGCAAGTGCTAGTCGAGGGGGTGGAAAGGCTGCTCCCTGGGTTGGGGTTGGGCTTCAGTCTGCCACGTGTAGTATTAGTGCCTGAGACGTCCTGGCTAGATCCAGGCTGCTTACTTGAACCTATCAGTCTAATTTCAGCCTCCTCCATGGCTCCATCAGGGGCCATGTCTCCCAAGGCTGAGGTCGGAGTCAGTTCCTGGTGGGATGGGGATGCTGGGGCTGTGCTGCTGCTGGGCAGGGAAGAGGAGGAACTCACTGGCTGAAGGAATGACTCCCCTCCGGCAAATGGAGCAACATCTGTCAAAAGGTCAGTCGGACAGAGAGACGGGCGAGCTGCCCCAGGACTGGCCTGTGGCAGGGGTCTTTTGTGGGTGGGGTGGTTTCGGCACAGGGCCTCAAAGTGTCTCAAGATCTGGGAGGGGAGAGAAGGCAGTTCTCTAAGGTTTAAATAATGATGGCTCCAAGGAGGGTAGAATAAACAGGTTAATCATGCCCCACAACCAGATGGATGTTTCTATTTCCCACAATCATCACTGCCACCCCCGGGTGCTTTGATTAGAGGGCAGGGTTAGCAGATTTAACCAATAATAACAATCATAATAACAAATTCCTTTTCACTCATTCCTTTAAACAACAAAAGCAAGACAGATCCCTCAGACAGATGAACATGAGAGCAGGGTGGTTCCTTTGCCTGGTACGGGAACCATAAAGACAGGGTCCCTCAGAGAAGAAGCTTTCCTACTGCTGAGCCCCATAGCCATCTTCCAGCCATAAGCAGAACTAAATTGGGGTGCTACTCACCTTGGTTGCCTTGTTGGTCACAGGGCCAGGGCTGCCCTTGCTAAGCTGCAGTAGCTTTGGTTGGATGATAAAGAAGATATGGTCCTGAGAAAGCAGATCTGAGCACATGAGGGAGAAGATGGCACACATGGCTCTCTGAGAAGAGAGAGAGAAGGTCAGCCCACAGCTCCCAATCTTCTCAAATAAGGAGAGTTAGCTCCTAGAGCTTCTCTCCTGTCCCCTCCTCTGGGAGGCTGAGCATTCTCAGTGCCAACCTTATTTCCTACTTGCCTAGCTCCCTTCCCAGCTTGCCTTCTCCCACCTAAGTCCTATCCTATCCCATTCATTTAATCTCTTAAATCTCAGAGCTTGCCAAATGGTAATGAGATAAAGAAGGTTCCAGAAGGGGTCACTGGACAAATCTCCAACTCCTAAAGTTCTCTCCAACTGCTTAGTTTTTTGTGGGGGTTTTGGTGGCAAGAGAATGACAGAGTTAAGAACAAACAGGAATATTCAGCAAAGACTAAGGCCATCAAAATTATAAGGACTCTGATTAGGAAAGGAGCAGGAGACAGTCAGGGTCAAAAGTACCCAGGAGGGAACATATGGGCAGCCAGCAAATGACAACCAGGTGGCACAGTGGATAAAGTACTAAGCTTAGACTTAAGAAGACCTGGGTTCAAATCCAGCCTCAGACACAGTTACCATAACCTCTGCCTGCCTCAGTTTCCTCATTTGTAAAATGGGGAATCATAATAGAACCCATAATAGAACAGGGTTATTATGGGGATGAGACAATATTTGTAAAGCACTTAGTGCATATCCTGGCCCACATCAGGCACTCAACATATTCCTATTCCCTTCTTCTCTTCTCTACCTCCCCCTCCCGCCCATCCCTCTCACCATCTGAACAGATTCACTGGGTCTTCCAAGTTCCCGGTTTAGGAGTTCCAGGACTGCTTCACAGTTGAGCAGCCCACACCTAAAGAAGAATTAATGGTGAGTTGAAAAAGGAGGCTCAGGGGTGCGAGGTGAGGTGGAGAGACAGAGCAAGAAGGGGGACCCAGAGAAAGACAGACTGGGCCTGGTAAAAGCTAGCACAGAGAGGCAATGTGATTGTGGCTCTGACACTGGCCTCTTAAGAACTTTCAAGCCTCATGGGCATGAGACATTGCCAAGGGAAAGAAAGTGGAATATTTAACACAGGCAGGTACAGGGATGGAAGGAGAAAGTTGTGCTTCATCCAGGATGATGGAGCTCAGCTCAGGCTGGGGTTCTAAATGGTTTTATGCTTTCAAAGGGACAGGATTATTTCCCCCCTATTTCCTTGCCATCTCCCTCCAAGAATTAGACAGATCCCCAGTGCAAAAGAACAGAATAAAGGGAAATAGTAGCAACGAGTGGAGAGATGTGAATGGCTTACTCTTTGATGAAGTGCTGCACCTCCTCTCGAGTAAGAAAGACCCGGGGTCCCTGGGTCACAGTGCTCACAAGGCTCATCTCTTGGAGACAGTCACTCAGTTGCACAGCCTCAACCCTGTCAGATAGCACAGCTGCATAGAAACTTTTCCCCAGAAGAGAAAAAATGTGAGTATGAAAAGGTTGGGGACTTTATAGGACCTAGGACACTAAAAGAGAAAGGCTGCAGAATCCCAACTCATTCCCTTATCATCATCGGGTGACCTTAGAGGGCACTTGGTTACATGGCCTCATCTTTAAATTTTGACCTTTACTCCCTAACTCAACTGGGGATACCTGGGATGTGATCTAAGCAAAATAAAATCAAGACAGAGGGGGAAATGAGGGCAAACACATGGTCAATAAGTTGATAGCTTTTTTAGAAGTATGGCCTGCAGTCAGGCTGGGGTAGTCACTGGAGAGAAACAATAATGGGTAGAAAGGGGAGTCTAGGCAAGAGTTTGAAAGGGATTGTCTTCTCTTTCTCAGTCTTATTCTCCTCCTTTAATGGTCAAGTTTTGAAGAGGTGGAACTAAATCCAACATTCAGTTTTAGGTTCCAGAAGAATCCCAATGTCAGTGGAAGAAAAGTTGGTTAAAAAGAAAAGGTACACGCTGGGTAGATTTCCTTTTTTTTTTTTTAATGTTGGGAGACATTCTTTTTATTATTGCTGTTGCCATTACTATTGTCTTTTTCTTCCTAAAGATTCATACACATACACTAACATGGACATTCCCATCCCTCCAACTCTCAAAATAAAAGCCCTCCTTTTGTGACAAATTAGTATCGTCAAACAAAACAACATAATGCCCATGTCTGAAAATGGATGCTTTTTTCTTTCCTATAGTCTGCCATCCCTTTAGTGGGAAAAAGAGAGATGTGCCTCTGCAGGTGGATTTCAAAAGAAACAAGTAAAATGAAAGTAATTTCAACCACCAATCCCTACCTAGGAATTAAAGAGAAACCTGACAAAGACTGTCCTAGTATCCCTCCTGTTTCAGTAGCTCAGCCTGTCAACTTCCCAGATCCTTAGCGATGGCTCACCTTTCTGTTATGTCACCCATCTCCCGGCTGGTTCCTGAGTGGCTGTCGCTGTCGGATTTACTGCCAGAATTGGAGGCTCTGCTGAGTTCCCCATTCTCCTGAGATGAGTTCTGGGAGCTGGGGTCACTGTCCATCTCCTCCCAGCCGCCCCCCGCCTGCCCAGGCTGGTGCCTCACTGTAGAAATGGGGATGTCAGATAAGCCCCACAAAGAGCCTCAGTCCTTCCCAAGTCACCCGCTCCTCAGCTCTATGGGGACTCCATCCATCGGAGACTCCACGGGAGTGGCCATTAAGGGCAGAGCCCCTGAGGAGAAGGGTCTGTGTGGATCTGCTGGATTCAAGTCAATTCAATACAACAAAGATTTATTAAAGCATCTGTTGTATACAGGGCATCGTGCTAGGCAAAGAGTGTGGCAGCCGGCTTTGCTCAGAGGTCTAAAAATGCCAACAGACCAAAGAAGATGTGTGGCTCAAAAGGAGAAAGGGCAGAGGACAGCTCCAAAGCTAGGCCCTGAAGTCTAGGTGCTCACTGAGTCCCTAGGCAGCCTGACACATCACTGATCTTCTACAAGTGGGGCTAATGATAGAAACCTCTACAGAAAACTGTTAAAAGGAGAGAACTGGGAAGGTTTTTACAAATATATTCTAAAGAGCTAAGTAATGAAAACAGCTGAGATGCAAAAGGAGAGGCAGAACATGGGGAAAATCCGACTAAGATCCTCTGAGATAGGGGGTTGCCCAGAGCTCCTCATTCTCTAACCTACAGGATTGGTCATAGCCAGGCCAAGATAACAGGAAGCTCAGGTAGAAGATTCTACTTTTTCACCTTCTACCACTTTGTTTCTTTACTCTCTACCCTTACCCCGTAGAGCAATCTATGCTGTGGCTGGGAAAGTTCTGTGTCTGAGCCTATGGTCTTCTGGTCCCAGGAAAGAAGAAAAATCTACCTGATCACAAAAACTGGGAACTGACCCTAGATTTTCTTCCTTGGAGATGCTGTTCTTCCTAAAGCTGCTCATGATGGGTGACAAGAAAATCAAACAGGAAGACAAGAGAAGTCTCTGTGGGGTCATACCTCTGACACTCTGGGTGGGCCCAGGTGGTGGTTTCCTAAGAGCAAAGTGACCTTGGCCAGCAGAGGGCGCTACGACAGGTTGGTAGGTATCCTCCCTCAGCACCTGGCTCTGGAGAGTGGGACTCTCATGTCCAGGAAGCACAGCATTAGCCACCACCTCAGCAGCCTTCTGGATGGTGCTGAGAAGGGCTTCACCAGCAAAGCCTGTGCCAGAGGAGAGAAGAGATTATTAAACCCAGTCCTAGGTCTCCAGAGAGGGGGAAGGAACAGAAGGGGTTATCTGGCCCTAATGTGATCTGCTCTTTGCTTTTGGAGCTCTGAGGATGAAGGCACACAGCAGGAGAGGTGGAGCAACGAGTGGAGAGAAGATGTGATTGGCTTACTCTTTGATGAATCCCACCACCTGGCATACCCAGACTTTAGTCCCATCTGACCACAAGGACTGGGTACTCTCATACCTCTAGGGAGTATATTCTTGTGCTCCCTACAAAATTTAATCCCTAAATCAGGACTCAGAAGTACGTATTAAGTTCTCTAAAAAAACATACACAGAGACACACAGATACACACAGGGCCTAGAAGTGAGAACACTAACTTTCAACATCTGCTCTGCTTCAAATTAAAGATGTCAACATTCTATAGTCCTAAAAAGAAATGTGAAACTGGGGAGGGGGAGGGGAGAACAGAGTACAATTTCAATTGTCTCAGATTTTATTTACTGGAAGTCAAAACTCAAGTTTCCTCCTTTAGGGCCAATTGAGGGCCGAGTTCTTCACTTTCTGGAATTTAGGTCAAGGGTGCCCAATGAATAGGGGCTCAGATCCCAAGTCTGACTTTAAAGCCTGGGACCAGCATTGCTAAATTCTCATGCTCAAAGTCCTTAGCTTTTACTCTATGAACCCAGTTTCAGGAAAACTAAGATATCCCAGCCTTTTTTTTTTTAAACACTATTTTCATATAACACTTATAAAAAAATTCTTTTCAACTTTATTTCCTTTGATAAGCTTTCCAGAAGACCCTCTAGCAGTCCAACTCATGCCATCCTCAGCAGATGCAATAAGAGAAGGCCCTGAGGTAAGAAAAATGGTGACCCTCAGAGAATACTCACCAGAGCTCCCCCTGTCCTTGGTATAGCCAAAACCTTGGAGGGTGCTATAAGAACCGGACTGGGATCCCATACCTAGGGAGAAAGAAAAATGCTTTGGAGGTGGAAGTGAGGCTGGTTTCCCTAAGGAGCAATTCTACATTCATTGGGCAGAGAAGATCAAGGGGAAAGGATACAAAGAGAGGTCAAGTTTTTCTCCATTTCTGACCCAGCAAGTACTGACTTAAAAAGGTCCAGTAATGAAAGGGACTGGAAACTGAATCAAAGAGGAAGAGAAGAAGGAAGTATCTACATTACCTGTTGAAGAAAGGGACCTAGGAGACTGGGTGGAAGGCAATGGCAACAAGGTATCAGAAAACAAGGCACTTGCCAAGTCCTAGAAGAGGGATAGAACATATGTTAGTGTCCCCTGCTGCTTTGATCCTGCCCTCTGCTCTCAGCTGTCCTCAGGGGGCTCTATTATGGCTCTAGGTCCCAGTAGGATGCCAAAAGGGCCTGACTAAACAATCAATAAGGATAAGACACTCTCTCCCTGAGGCCCAGCCTAGTTAGCAGCAGCAAGTGGACCCTCAAGCACACTCACATTCTTTGGGTGAGCAAGAAAAGGAAAATGGGAGACCAATTCCCTGGCATGAGCCCTGCCCTAATCCTCTCCAAACTCAGAGTGCCCTATAGGGAGGCATCCCTTCATATAATGAAACCTAATCCAGGGTAGATCTCCTTGTTCAAGAGTGCTTAGATTTAACACTAGCTTACCTGGGCAGCCATCCGGACCTTCTGATACAAGCTGTTTCCATGAAGAGGATCTGGGAGGCCACCAAATACTGCAAAATAATGAGGATTTAGGGATTAGGGAGAAAAACATCTGAGGCTCTGAACTCAGATACCTTTTACTCCAAATGTACGGAATGATTTCTTCATTCCAGTCCATTTAGAAATGGCTCTCCATACATGAGCACTACTCCAAAAAGAGCTACTTCCCATTTCCCTCAGGGGCTTCCCCAGAGTCATTGCCTCTTGGTCACTCTGTTCCCTTTTCTAGGACTTCTTCCCTTCAATCATGTGGATGTCTTTCTGAGGAAGCCTCCGGGGAGATTTTTCTTAAAGTCTCTCTATCTTGCCTAAAAATGCCACTTTTCTATTAACATCATGAAGAAGGGATCAAAAGGGAATGAGCTGCCAATGATGAAAGACAGATGTAAGAGACATGAAAGGATGGACCCCAGGCCTGGAAAGGTTGCAAAATTTTGCAGTGAAAGAATTTGTGAACTTTATTGTTCAGGGGGTTTTGGAAAACAGAGAGCTATCTATGACTAGTTGAAATGAGATCCTAATCAAAGGCAGAGACCAAGTAACATTTTGCAGGCCCTTATCATTCCACTTCTTCACTAATAGTGCAGCTGGCTAGAGAGGTCAGCAGCAATGATACCTATTCCTGGGACATTCCACTGATTAAGAGTCTTTAAAATTGCTTCAGGGAGATATTTTCCTATAACTTCTGTCAAAACTTTTCATGCCCCTCTTTCTATGAGGACAAGCAGAAATTTAACTAACTGGGTAACTAAAGACTGATATAACCAAGATCAGGAGCCAAGAATTGATGGCGCAATTCCAGAACCACCTGTTTCTTTGATTCAAAACAAATGTTAGCTGATCTCTTTCCCCAGCTCCTGAGTGGGCTTCTCCTTATCAGTAATTATCCTTGAAGAGTCCTTCAAAGGTCAAGAGAGTCATTCAATTTCCCCCTTCAAATGACTCAGGGGAAGAATCCCCCAGAAAAGTCAGGCCAAGGACCTGAGACTCATGCCCCAAGATGAAGTTCAGACCTTCTCTATACTGAAAACCAAACTTTTATAGTCTTCCCTACCACCCTAGGACCTAAACTTCTGTGAAAAGTCATTAACTGTTAGTCCAAATTCTAAAGTAAAACTGATTGGAAAAGGAAGCTGAATATGCTAAATGAAACCTCAACTCTTTTCTCTATAATCCCCCAATATGGAGTAGTGCTAAAATTCCCAGATACCTGCAGCTTCCTGGATGAAGGAAGAATTGCGTTTGAGTGCAAGAAGAAAGGATGTAGAGCCATGGCTACACATGTAGAGTAAGATTTTCAATGCCTGGGAAGAGAGAAGATACCAAGTGAAAAAACCACAGTGGGCTGCAACACCGACACAGTGACACATATCCAAGACCTGGGAAAGTCCCTGTGCTGCCCTACCATACACACATTCTGACCCGGCATCCCCTCCACTATCCTCTTTCTTCTCCTTGGCCATTCTGGAAACTGGCTCCTGTCTAAACTCTGGCCTGGCTTGTCTAACTCAACCTAGGGAAGCCCTGGGAACCAAGCTAGGGTCCCCACCCTTCCTCTCTCCTGCTTACCTTGAGTTTAACATGGCAGGAGTTGCTCTGTAAGCGGTTCAGGAGGTACTCCAACAGACACTGGCTGCTTCCCACTGACTCATGGGAAATTTCTGGGAGACAATCATGTTAGGGAAAGGATAGACTGCAGAGTGTACTGAAGGGGAGGGGAAAATTGAGCCTTCTGACCACAATGTCCTACATTTTACCATAATTGTTCATTTTGAGGAAAAACTATTATGACTTTGGCTTATCTAAAAAAATAGCAAGCAGGCTTCTTCTGTCTTCCCAGTTACATTACCCAACCACTTTAGTTTGCCTTTTAAGTAATCCAATAATCCCTGATAGGTAATCCCATCAAAAGTCACAGATCTTTCATGGTCTGTCCTAAAACCTGTTTTTCTTGCCCTTTTGGGAAAAGGATACTAGCAATCTCTTCAAACAGGTAACCAGGGCAAGGGACATCATCATCAGAAGTTCCTTTCATCAGAATTGGGAGCTAGATGAGAAGAGAAACCCCCTCCATTGGTAATCTTTTCCCACAGGGATATTACTATATTTATGCATGTTCCTTAGGTATAATTCCTTCCATGCATGAATGGTCTTCTCATCTAAGAATGCAGCTTGGATACTGGTTCTTTAAGGTTAAAGAGACTTAACTTTAAGGTACCATCATATATTTATTGATTTAGCAAAAATGAGTGACAATAACAAAGTCCAATATTGGCTGTGCTATAATAGAAATGTGTTATAATGAAAATATTTACTTACATGCACACATTTTTGGTGGTACCCAAAAATAAATGGTTTCAATTTTTCTAAAGAAAATGTGGTAATATGTCACAAAATATAAACAAAAAAATCTTATATTCTTATCCTTTATCCTGGTAAATCTGTTTTGTAGAATAGACTCCAAGGAAATCATCCAAAGAAGGGAGGAAAAATCTGTTCAAAAATGTTCAGTGTTCAGAGTACTATTTACAATAGTAAAGATTGTCCAGGAATAGTGTAATGGCAGAACACATAATTGGCACTTGAATAATCTTAACTTTAAAATGACAAGGATATTAAGTATAACAGATCATGGAAATGCTCACATGAAATGCTACCTGAAAAAAAAGAAACACTAGCTAGGATGTACAACTATGTAAAGGCAATTTTGCATATTATCAAAGATTTACAGAGAATGAGGTAAACAATCTAAGGCTGAGTCATTATTAGGAATGTAAAAGGGATACCTCAAAAGATGATAAGGAAGACAGAAGCTTGCTGGCTCACTCTGACCCTCATCTACATTATATCAAGATAGATCTCAGTTTGCAACAGTAAAATCATCACTTGGTTTAGTTTCTTAGATCTTTCAACACCCTCCTACACTTCCTGACCTAAAGCCTAAATCAGTTTTGAAGACTGGTAGTTCAATGATATCATTAGGCATACTGGTCTTGACAGGCAATGAAATGATGTAGAGTTAAACCCTTGACATTAACTCAGAGTTATAATCCTACTGCAGAAATCACAACATCATTTCCTTTTAGAAATTATTATGACACTTTGTACAGGTGGGTAATATGAACTTCAAAACAGTTGTAAAAATTCAAAAGAACTTTTACATAATTTTGGCAAAAAGTCTGGTTGGTGACCACAGGAACCAAGGACTGAAAAGTAGAAGAGTCGGATTCCACTGTATGTGTGATTTGGGGGTGTGTGTGGGGGAATGTGGAGAAATTGGGGGGGGAGGGGATGGAGAAGAGAAAGGAGAGTGAAGAGAAGTTTTATTAGAAAATTAGACCTCTATCCCTATTTTATAACAATGTGTTGCAATCATCCCTTCTTTATCAATAGAAAGGGAATTCCAAGAGTTATCAACCAGACAAATAAGAGCCCACGGTTAGATACAAATTAAGCACAGGGTGAGTCTAAATGACCACTTTGGGGAGGTTCCAGATAGGTTTCTTTCTTACTCAAGCAAGGGGTTCTTAATAGCCCAAGGTCCATGAACTTTAAAACAAATTGATAATATTTTTAGATATATTCAACATAATCAGGAGAGAGGGATCACACTGTTTAGAAAAGCTTCTTAACCTTTGGTGGCCTGGTAACCTGGCTTCCTTCTAATCTAAGTTAACATTCTGCCTTTTCTGGTTTTATTTTTTAGATTTTTTTTTCTTCAAGGCAATGGGGTTAAGTAGCTTGCCTAAGGCCACACGGCTAGGTAATTAGGGTCTAAGGTCGTATTTGAACCCAGGTACTCCTGACTCCAAGGCCGGTTCTCTATCCACTGCGCCACCTAGCCGCCCCCATTCTGCCTTTCCTGGAAGAAACCTTTCCAAGTCCCCTTAAACGATAGCGCCTCCCCTCTGAGATTACCACTAATTTATTCTGTATATAATTTGTTTGCCTATGGATGTTGTTTCTTCCTCATCTGATTTGAGTTTCTGGAGGGCAGGAGCTGCTTTTGCCTATCTTTGTATCCCCGGTACTTAACAAAGTACTCTGCACACGGCAGGCACAGTAATAAGTATTTATTGACTTGGTAAAATCTATGGGCTTTTTTTTTTCTCAGAGTAATGTCTACTCTAAACTCATCTTTTAAGAATAATGCCTTTAAATACCAAAAAAAAAAATGGGATTATAAAGGAAAGTAATGTTATCGGAATAGTTACCGGCATATTTTAGAAAGCAAAGCAAGTTCATGGATCCAGGGCTATTAAGAACCTTGAGAAAAGGAGTCTGGGTTGAGGTGAGGAAGAGGCTGACAAATGAGGAGGAATGAAGGGCTCAGAAGAGCGTTCCAGGCCTGGGTAAGGAAGCAGGGGGCGGCACGGAGGCTAGGACTGGGGCCCTGTGAGGAGATGGAGGAGGGCGAGCTGTGGCCGCGGCGAGGGGAGCGGATCCTCCTCAGGAGGATGGGAGGCCCCTGGCACGGGAGGGGCGCTGGGCACCAAAGACCACAGGGCCGGCACAGGCGGGCATCCCGGGCCTTCCGGCCCCATCCTCCCAGGAAACTGAGCCCCGGAGCGTCTGGGCACATGCAGGCGCAGCTGCGGCCGGGGAGGGCGGGGAACGGCGGTCACGGGAGGCCCGGGGCCCGGCCGGGGGTTCTCCCTGAGAACTGGAGGTCAGGCGAGCTCCGACCGGGCCAACCGGGCTCTGGCCGGAGGCGAGGGCGGCACAGAAGCCACAGTCCGGGCCTTTGGCCTTCGGGCCCGGCCAACGGGGCTCGGGTCCTGCCGGTACTCACTCGGTGTAGGAAGCTCAGCCGGTCCCGGAGCTGCGGAGCGGCCATGATCCCCAAAGCTCTTAGCAGCCGGCTCCCATTTCCGCCAATCAACGTGCCGGATTGGGTACCGTGGACCAATCGCTCGCGGCGGGGCGGTGTCCCGAGGACGTCCTTAATAAACAAATTGATCTCGGACCAATCCAAAGTCAGAGAATGGAAACAGACGAGAGATGCAAACCAATGGCATGACTCGGAGAGAAACGAACGAATCCGTCCGGGAAGCCGTTAGAGGTCTTGGCGGGAAGGGGAGGGCAAAATTACCATTACACCAATGAGAGGGCTCCCCTAAAGTTAAAAACAGGCATTCCACCCTATCTGCAGGGAACGGAAGCCGGAAGCAGGCGGACCCAAGATGGCAGTATCCGGGTGGGAAAGGACGAGCGGCTCATGTCGGGGCCCGGAGCTGTGTGGACCCGAGTGCGAAGCCGAATACAGAGTTTCCCGGAGAGACTGGCGACCTGCGGGGTGGAGGTGAGGGGCTCCCTTCGGGGATTCCGCCCGGCACCGCGGAGGCGGCGTTTCGGGGCACTTTGCAGATCTGTCTCTTTCCCGCCTTTCTAGGCCACGGCGTATGGGAAGTGCGTCCAGGCCGCCACGGCCCCCGGCGGGGACCTGAGAAAGAACCAATGCGCCAAGGAGTTCGAGGCCCTGCGGAACTGCTTCATGGCGGCTGTACGTGCGGCCGCCGGGTCGAGTGGCGGCGTCCCCTCCCTCCCTTCCCGCGCTGCCCGCCGGCCGCCGGGGGAGGGGCGGGCCGGGGGCTCAGCCCCTCCTTGTCAGGCCGACCCTGCCGAATTAGGCCCCTCACCCCACCCCCACCCCCACCCCGTTCCCCGGACCAATCCCCCCGCTTTGCACTCCGCTGCCCTGTAGTTGTCCCCCTTTCCGGAGCGGCCTGTTAGTAGACCATAGAGCACACCTTTTCTTCTTTTTTCTGCCCTTGACCTTCCCAGTGACCTGAACACAGCTAGTGCTCAGACTTGTGTGAGCTAGACGGCGCGGGGGATAGAACTCCGTCCCTGGAGTCAGGGGGACCCGAGTTCAAATCTGGCCTCGGGCACTTCATAATGACCTAGTTGTGTGGCCTTGGGCAAGTCGCTTGACCCCACTGCCTTGCAAAAACCTTTAAAAAAAAAAAAAAGGAAGGACTGGATTTCTTCGAGGAGATTAGCCTAAAGCTTCTTGGAATCACAGATCTGGATTCACAGAACTCTCCTATTTTCATAAGTGGCTGAAACCTAAGGAGGTTGAACGAATTGACAAAATTCCCTTAGTAGTAAACAGGGATGAGCACCTCTGGGTGCTTCCAAGGGACCTTGCCAATTCGTCATACAGGAGTTCTCCCCGAGAACTGAGATCAGACTCTAAGCGGGTGGCCTGGTAGCTTGTGCATGCAAACAAAGCTGTGTCCGGGGTGGGGACCGTGCTGCTCCAGCAATGAGTCCAAAAAAAAAGCCTAGTCTGGGATTTAGTAAAAAAGAGTGATTTCTTACTACTAGATAATGCTCAACTCAGTTTCCAGAGTGAATAAACAAATAAGCCAGCATAGCAGTACCTAGGAGGGTAAGGTGGTGTTTTTTCCCCGGGTCTTAGAGACTGTTGCTTACAATACTTTAGAAATGCTTAAAACAGGAAATACTCCTAAGTGCCTATTGACCACCATTTAAAATATGAAATAATAACCTATACTCCTGTTGGATTCTCCCAGGAGACTGATTCTTAAAATATCAACACATATGCTATTTTGTAGGATTGCTGAATAGTAATGTTATGGTAACTCCTCACTGAGAAACTTTTTAAATTTCTGTGTGCTATTAAACACAAGCAAGATCTGCATTTTTAATTAAATGGAAGGTCTGGTGTCAATTACCTTTAAAAGAGTTGTGGATATACTGAGTCGTGGCCAGGTAATATTTAAATTATTAAAAGACTTGTAAAGAGTTGCTGTGGTTAAAAAAAAAAATCAAAACCTTATGGCCAGTTTCAAGTTGAGTCTCTCCAAATTTTAGCTTTCCTTTAGTAACAGATATATAAATCATCTCTATCCTGAAAATTTAGCCTTTATTGCCCTTCATTGTTAGGACCTGATTAGATGAAAGTTGACTATTGTACAAAGTGACTTTTGGCAGTTAAAGTCACATAAATTAGAATACTTTTAAACTATATAATTTTAACCGAACATAAAGGATATTTTCTTGAACACATGAATGATCAAAACACGAATGCTCTGCTGAAAGAGTTTATGTAGTTTCTATCCTTGCAGTTAAAAAAATCTGGATAACCTGGGTCCTTGCCAGAGGTTATATACTGTACTGCTGAAGAGTTTAGTTTTTCTCTCATTGAGTAAATCTATTCTTCATGGGTTTCTTTTTCATTTTAGAGATTACTCAGGTTTCTTTTTTCCCCCAGAGGGACTGGCTATTTTTTTCTCTGTTTTATTTCTCTTTTCTGAAAACAGTTTCACTATTTTGGGTTAGCAACTTTTTGGTGGTAGGTAAAGAAGGAAGAGAAAGAACATCATTCTAATTACTTAGTACTGGAAAAGGCTTGGTGAAAAAGGGCAAGTTAAACCCAACACTACGTTAAAGGCCTCTCTATTGTCTATGCTCAAACAAAAGTCAACTGTTGCACCTGGCTACCTAGGAGGCTTCACTTAAGTAATTATTTTACTTTATTCATCCTGGGAACTCTATATTGAAAAAATTTTGTTCAGAAATAAATTATTTAACCTATTTCCATCAACCAGAAAAGCTTAACATTAAATATTCTATCCTTACTGGGCACTACCCTAGGTAGTGGTATACTTTAATGTTTTCTTAGTGTGAATCACTCATCCATTCATTTTTAACAGATTTCCCTTAGGACCAAAGGTATATGATTGAGGTTAGAAGGTATAGGCTGTAGGGGCAACTAGGTGGCGTAGTGGATAAAGCACCGGCCCTGGAGTCAGGACTACCTGGGTTCAAATCCGGTCTCAGACACTTAATAATTACCTAGCTGCGTGGCCTTGGGCAAGCCACTTAACTCCATTTGCCTTGCAAAAACCTAAAAAAAAAAGGTATAGGCAGTAGATAGACAATAGACTAGGCCTTTCCAAAATGCACCCACAGGCTGCAAGCAATTTTGTGCAGCCCTCTGGATTTACTAAATGCTTTAGTAAAGGAAGGGAAGCTATCACAGAGCTCTCACTAAGATAGCAAATCAAAATATATTGTCTATTGTTTAAATAAAAACTTTTAAAAGTAGGGTTGGGTGATCTTGCTGTAGACCAAAACTGATAAGAATATGATAAACATGGGGCAGCTAAGTGGTGCAGTGGATAGAGCACCAACCCTGGAGTCAGGAGTACCTGAGTTCAAATCCAGCTTCAGACACTTAATAATTACCTAGCAGTGAAGCCTTGGGCAAGTCACTTAACCCCATTGCCTTGCAAAAAAAAAAAGGAATATGATAAACATGGCTTGGACCCCATAATCAACCTAGGGGCTATATACAACTTGATGAACAGATCCATTTATCTTCTTGTTATGGCAGCGTGGGCAAGTTGGCAAATTCTGCCTTTTCCCAACAATGCTTTGGTTTTCTATATTTTCATAACACTATCATGTTTAATAATAAACCAATCCATTGATACCAAATACTTTTTATCATTTCAGGCCAAGAAAACCTTGAACTGAAGCATTAGGATGGACTTTGAATCACTGGAATTTACCTTCCACTCTTGTGTTGCCCGTCAGTATGAAGTCAGATTTTAACAGCACCGAGGCAGCAGTGAATACCTGAAACTCTTAGAAATGAACAAAAGTGGTTTTTGTTATTTTAAGGATGTGTATCACACATTTATACATGATTGTATAGGCATACACAAAAGTAACAGAATTTAGCCAGGGTGATGGTAAAAGTTATTTTGCAAATTTTGGTTAAAGTGGAATCTAATCAAAAATAAAGATTGGGTTTAAGTTTATCTGTATTAAGTATAAACTGTGGCTTGACTTTTCTGAGACATAGTGCCATGTCCATAGGAAAAATTTTTTTTTTATATTTCTTTATTTTTGCCAATCTATTACAACAATTTTGTTATTAACCCCCCCCCCCCCCAGAAGATGAGAAGTGAGAGAGAAAAAAAAATACTTCAGTCTGTGTTCAGATTCCAATGGCTCTATCTCTGGGGTGAGTTGCTTTCTTTATCGAAAGTCAGTGATAGAGAAGTTGCTTCAATATTTTTCCCACAGTTGCTATTACTAGCTATATTTCCCTCCACTCTGATTTATTCTATTCTCTCTCTCCTTTCATCCTGGCCCTGTCCAAAGGTGTGTTGTATCAGAGTATACTCTCCCACAATCTTCCCCCTCTTCCCTCCTCCTGTGCCCCTTTATCCCATCCCTTTCTTCTCATTTTTTTCTAGGGTAAGATAGATTTCTATAACCTATTAAGTGTGTATGTTATTTCCTCTCAGAGCCAATTCTGCTGAGAATGAAGGCTCATTCCACCTTGCCTTCCCGTTCCACTTCATTGAAAAAGCTTTTTCTTGATTCTTATGTGAAATTTCTTAGCTGCTTCTTCATCTCCTTTCCCTTCCTCCCAGTACTTTCTTTATCACCCATTGACTCCTTTTTACTATATCATTATATTCTGCTCCTTATGTCCTGTCTTTATATATGCTCCTTCTAACAAACAGCTCTTATAAATGAGAAAGTTCATATGAATTATCAGTATCTTCTTCCCATGCAGGAATACAGACAATTCAATATCAATAAGTTCCTCATAGTTAGTCCTTCTCGTCCACCCCCTCTATGCATTCCCATAGAAAATTAAACAACCTTCAAGAAAAGTTTTGATAAGTTTCCCACTTATATGTAAGGTCTTGAAAAACAAAAATTAGCTTTAGTCCTATAAAATAAAATTTTTTTTATTATGTACTTAGATGTCAAACATGAACATTTCAACATACAAATGATTATATGTGAAATAGATTTACTTTTTAAAAGCATATTTAGTTTAACACAATAATAAATGAGCTGGGCAGTTTTTCCCTTTCTAAACTATCTTTGTATTTTAGAAGGGTTTTTTTTGATGATCGTTGCTACTTTTGCTGCTCATCAACTCTCACTCTCCCTGCCCATAATAGAAGCCCTATAAGAAATTGGTTTTGGAAAACTAGTTAACTGACCATGGCTGCAAATTTATATATCATTATATTGAGTTGATCGTCTATCTGCCAAATAGTAGAAAACATGATTTATCAGAAGTCTTATGAAGTCATGATTTATCATTGTATTAATCAGAGCTCTATAATCTTTCGGAGATGTTTTCCCTTATATTCTGGCCACTGTAAATCTTTCTGTTTCTGTTCACTTCCAACTATGAATTCTATTAAGAGGATTCTGACACTTTTTTGATAATACTATCTTTTTCACATAATTTATATAACCATTTGCCATTTTTTTGCAGTTGACCAACTAATAAGTGAACCCTAGAAGAAAATCTCCCCTATAAAATTACCCTCACTCCCACTTTTGCCTTATAAAAAAAAGTTATTTCTTTGCAATCTAAAGGCTTTTACCTCCAAGAAAGCTTCATAGCTTCATGAAACCTGACTTCCCTGTTCCAATTCATTCAGGAATGTTGAGGACTGACAGATGCTTTAAAAAGTAGGATAGACATGGAAGAATAGAAAACAACATCCCTATGTGGATGCCAGGGAAGAGACAGGCATTCTATACTTCCAACTGTATTCTTCAGAATCTAAACACTGTCTTGTTTCTCCCTGTGGTAAGAATGGTATTTGGCATAGACTAAAGTGGTTTTCCTTTGAGGTGGAAAGAAGGTATAGTGATAGTGCTGGACCTGGTGTCAGTAAGAGTTCAAATCTGTACCCAGATACTTGGCAAATCACTTCACTTCTCAGTTTGCTCAGCTATAAAATGGAGATAATATCTACAGCCCAGGATTGTCATGAGGATCAAATGTGATCATATTTGTAAAGAATTTAGTACCTAGCTTAATAAATGTGTGTTCCCTTCCTTGGAAGTGGTTGGTCTGGAGGACTCGAATAGAAAAGGCTCAGCTTACATGATTTCTGCACTGAAAAGAATGAGTTGAATTCCCTGTTCGGATTCCTTCTGACTAGTGCCACATTGAATGCTGAAGTGGAAGAGAATGGAGTATATCTGAATTAAGAATTTCATCCTTTTGTCCTACAAAGTTTTATTGCATTTTATGGTCCATAAGTGTTGCACATGCTAATGATATTAAAAGCATTTATATGACCCATTACAAATACCTCACTGGCTCTTCACTGCAACCCTAAAAACCAGATCTTCTGCTGGCCCAGTTCTTTAAATTGTGCCAACAAGCAGTTTCTCATCTCTATCATGAATCGCTGGATTGGCCCAAATTAGGCCTGGCATTTATCAACTTGCTTAGAATGAAATTCATGGCACCATTAGCAGATGGACAATGTGAGGAAAAGATGCTTTGGGCCTTGGGTGACTGAGTATGTGACCAAGTCCAGGAGTTGGGTGTAGCTAGGTTAGGCATCTGGGTAAGGAGGTGGCCTTCAGTGACTAGAACATTGAGAGGAAGAATAAAATGGTAAGGCTTTTGCTAATGAATACAGAAAAGCTGGATTCCCAGCATAAGAAAAAAATGAAAAACTCATTTGCACGGTCATCAATTGAGATATGAAACCACTTTTGGTTTTAAGGTTCATGCCTTCAAGGAGAGGATATTGAATTTAGTAACTTCTTAAATGCTGTGCTGATGAGTGTGAAGACCAACAGCATATAGGAAGCTTTAAGACATTAAAGCTAAGAAGGAAGACAAAAGTAGCCAAGATGTCCTTTAGTAAGAAAGCTGTATTACTAACTGCCAGGATGGTAATCTATTTCCACCCAAAGAGTTGAAGGAGGTTTTCGGCACCATGGAAATGGAGAGATTGCAAGAGAAATGGAAACTGCAAGTCAATAATTCATTAGAAAAATGGTTAATGAATGTGTAATTAATGACTTACTATGGAACTTCTTTCAACTTGAGTTCCATTGACTTAGGAAGTTTACTAAGGATTTTTAAGTATTAAATCAGAAGCCCCAAAGGGAGTTCCTCTTTGCCCCTTTTAGATAAGAATAGGAATTAGTTAAAAAAGGAGAATCCTGCATACTTGGATTCACAAACATGAATCCCCGCTGCATCCAGTTCCCCAGGGAGAATAACAAGGGAAGATTTCTGGTTAAAGTCCTAAAATTAATAACTGGGAAGCATATGTTCATCTGAATGGCATACTTTTAACTATGGGTATACCTTGCTCTTCCTCTCTCCCATCCCCCTAGCAGTTATGTGGTAAATAGGGCTGTCTATAGAAATGGACACTCAGAATGATGGAGGGAAGCACCATGGAGGGTGACAATATTCTTCAACTTTGGATGTGGCTCTTTAAATGAAATTAACAAGAAAACTGCTTTAGGAGAAATTAGTAAAATTTTATCAAAATATCTAGAATCATGACAGAAAGAGTTATGTCCTTTTCAAGTTGGGAAAATCTAAAACCCTTGGCACATTTGTTCAGAGCCATCCAAGACTGTACTAAGGACTGTTGGGATGAATCTTTTTTTCAGAGGAGCCATTGAACTTATTTTTGGAGACCTATTTCCATATAATTGGTTTCCTTTAATAATCTAATTTAATTTACACATTTGAAAACATTTTTCAGGTTTCACCAGATTGCCAAAAGGGTCCATGAGACAAAAAAAAAGATTAAGAACACTTATTAGGTTGTTTCCCTTGAGGGCTCATGAAGGGCCTATAGGTCATTTCACAGGAAAAGAGTGCAGCCAAATCTATAAAGGGCTATTGGTAGTCAGTTTAATGATGATGATAATAACATTTGTCCTTCATTCTTAAAGAAGACCATGACATCAAGGGAGGTGATGCTACACATGAATTGGATCCAGCCTCACTTTCTCCTCCAGAGATATCTGGGTCCAATGGCCAGACATGAATTGGAATGATTGTGGAGATAGCCCTGGATGGGAGGCAATCAGGGTTAAGTGACTTGCCCAAGGTCACACAAAACTAGTATCAAGTGTCTGGGGCTGGATTTGAACTCCATTCCTCCTGATTCTGAGGTCTGAGCTCTATCCACTGTGCCACCTAGCTGCCCCTAGTCAGGTTACTATTAGACCAAGGAACCCTCAATGGGTCCATAGGGATATCCTAGTTACCATTGGCAGAGAACAGGTTGAAAGGAAGAACAAAGGAAAGAGCACCTTTATTCAAGTAGTGGTGGGTGGGAAAAAAATATAAATCTGAATCTTTGGGTGGTTAATCCGAAGTGTCATTGAATATGGAGGGAATGAATCCTTAGGAGTCATAGTACCTTGTCTGTCTAGTATTTATGGTAGTTTTTATCTCATTATTGTGAATAGCTGATGGTTCAACATTATAATAGTCTAAGCAAAACAAAGCAATGGAATCAAATGGAAGCCCTTGGAATTGCCTGAACTATTCTACCATCCTACTGTTAACAATATGGAGGGGGCAGGGTAAGAAAGAGGATGGTGAAAGGTATTTTCTTCCTTGTAATGGAAACAGAGGCTAAGGTTATTCCTACTCCCCAAGTGTGACAGCTAGTTATTCTTACTCCCCTTAGTGGGAATGCTAAAGAAGGTGGATGTTATAGCAGCTTATTGGGAATTGAGTAAAACCATTACAATGATTAATGTGGCTATTCTTAATCTTGCTAATGTGGTGTTCCAGGGGGGTCTACACCCTTAGTGAGTGATATGGGTTTATTGAACTTACCAATGTCTTTAAAAAAATACTATGACTAAGATTGAGAGCAGTTTGCTTTTATGTGAGAATGACTTCAATCTTGCTTCTTATTCATGGTTATTTGACCCAAAAGAGTGGCACCTAGTATTAGGTCTGGAGTGAGGAAAAGTAATTTTCCCCAAATTCCAAGCTCATCTCAGATACTTAGTAGCTGTGTGATCCTGGGAAAATCATTTAAATGTTTGTCTCAGTTTCCCTCATCTAAAATGAGCAAAAGAAGGAAATGGCAGAATCACTCCACTATCTTTACCCTGAAAACCCCAAATGGGTTCATGAAGTGGGGCATGATTGAAACAATTGAATAGATCTGAAACAAGCCCCATTTCCTGAAAGTTTTGATGTCCACCAAGCAATGCTATAACCATGATTCATTCACACAAGAAAAAAGAAATAAGGTTCTATCGTGTGACCCTTGGCTCTTGAGTTTGCCAAATCCTGCACTGGAGAAATTAGGACATTGTCACCAGGGGATGGGATGTAGTCTTTATTTTACATTGGCTACAGTAGCTTCCCCTTAGAGGTTGCTCTTGGGACTTACTTGGTTTGGAATACTTGTGGCATTAAAAAAAAAAACAGACTTGAGAATCATAACTTGAGATATTTGTCACAATTCTCACTTCTCTGTGGGGATTCTTTTCTGAATCAGTGTTGTTATTCCTCTGAAGCTGAAAGGATTAGTTTTATTTGCATTAGGTATTAGACATCATATCCTTTTTAGTCTAATTGTAAATAAAGTTTTGATTGCATGTTGAGGTCTAAGAGTATTTCACTGCAAACTGTCATGGAATAGCTTGAGTTAGGTCTAGCCCAGAATACTACCCTCTTTTGCTCTGTACTGCCCTACCCCCAAGTCTACCTGAGAAAAGTAACAATAAAAAATACAACTAATATATGGATAAACAGAATCTGTTTTCAATACTTGGTGCATTAAGATTATAGGGGAACAACAAAATATATTACCACTAGGTTGCCCGTACCTTAGAGTGTTGTTGTTTGGACCTTTCAGTCATATTTAACTTTTCATAGTCCCATCTGGGACTTTCTTGGCAAGGATACTGGAATGATTTACCATTTTCTTTCCAGTTCATTTTATAGATAAGGAACTGAGGCAAAAAGGGATAAGAGTAATTTTCCAAGGACAGATTTGAACTCAGGAAAATGAGTCTTCATGACTCCAAGCCAAGCCAAAACTATATCACTACTCTTAACAGAAAAGGAGCTGCTTATTTTCTAAATAAAGGAAGAATGTGTGTGTGTGTGGGGGGGAGCATACCAGAGTTCTAATTATACCTTATAGCTATTTGTGTCACCTGTGCAAGTCATTTACTGACTATGGGCCTCACTTTTCTCATCCCTAAAATGAAGGGATTGGATATATGACCTCTGAGGTCCATTTCTCATTCTAGATCTATCAATTGAACTAAATACTGTAAAAGAGCCTCAAAAAAGCTAATTGATGAACATAAAGTCATAATAATGAGTTAAGTATGGTAGCATAGTTCTGGCAACACCAAGGGCTTCCATTTGATTCCATTGCTTTGTTTTGCTTAGATTATTATAATGTTGAACCATTAACTAATCAAAATAATGAGCATTAAAACTATTGCTTACCTTGTGAATTTTTATAGACACTTGGGTATCTCTATTTTAAGAGAAAAGTGGGGTCAATGACACCAACTTAACACTAAAGTCCTAAGCATTTGTACTGAAAGTTAAGTTTATAATTCTGGGGTCCTGTTCCCTTGTCCACAAAAAATATTACTTCAAGTCTTGAATACTTTTTGAATGTGGAAGGCACTGGCAAGGGGAAATAGCTAAGAGAAGGGCCATAGCTCCAGTATAATTCTGAGCAGGATCCTATCACCTTTCAAAGGTTATTGTCATAGATTTCTATCATGTTACTTAGTATCCTATTTCACAGTAACCATAGAAATTTAGAGCTAAAAGATCTTCAAAATGCATTTCTGGGATTGAATATTTGCCTACTCATTATTGATGAGGTAGTGAAAACAGAGCAATTTCAATGAATGGCGCAATGACTATAAATACTGATTTTGGCTTAAGAAGGTAAAGGTACAGGGTACAGTGAAGCTACCAAATTTAGCATCTTCCAAGCCTGATAATAAGCACTGTGATGCTGGCAATCTCCATATACTTTTTTCTGTTTTAGCTTTGGTTAATATAATAAACTGTAATTTTATAAAAGTTCTTCTTTTTCCTCTCCTCTTAGCTGGATCTCAGCCACCTGCTAGTAGACCTGAAGCCAGAAAGAATTGAATTTCCTTCTCTGTAAAACAGGGATAATAACACCTACTTTCCAGGCTGTTGTGAGGAAAAAAATAATTTGTAAAGCATTTTGTAAACCTTAAAGCACTATATAAATTCTAGCTATTATTTCTCTATACTCATTACCTGGAGAAATTCACCTACCAGATACAACTATCACCCCAATATCTCCCAATTTCCCAACCCTATTATCTTAGCATTCAATTCCCAGTTGTCTGGATTTTAATTCCAAAACTCAATTTCTTTCCTTCCCCAATGCTCCCAAACTGATTCTTCTTACCAATTTGTCATTTCTGCCATTCTCATTCTTACTGGTCAATGAAGTTCAATATTTTGGAGCCAGTTGAGCTCTCCACTGGGTTCCTATGTCCTATTATTCCTTTGAAACCTCACATCTGTCCCCCTCCATCCATCAAGTATTAATTAAGCCCCTATTAGGTATTCAGGACTATATCAAGCTTCCAAGAAGCAATTTAGTTATGGAGATAAAACCAGCAGAGGAAAAATAACATATAAAGTGCTAAAGTCTTTAGTCCCAGAAATCAAAAATGAAAGGGATCTGTTATAGCTAACAAGAAAATGGGAGGGCATTCTGGGGAGAGGAAAAATGCATCTAGGGAAGTGGGAAGAACTAAGGCATGTTAATGCCCATGAGTCTGGCTTCTGTGAAAGATATGTATTTGGAAATAGTAATATCATGGGATTTAGAGGGAATGGGGAGGGATTTATAAGCAAGAGCAATGTATTTAACAGGTAATGAAAAGGAAATCAAGGAAGAGGAAAGTCATTCTGGCCCTCTCTCCCTCCCACATACATATAAACATGTTCTACATATAGATATCATGTATGTGTGTGTGTGTGTGTGTGTGTGTGTGTGTGTGTGTCTCTATATGGTATAAAACACTGACAAGCACTTACTCTGGGCCAGAGTGCCTAATGCTTTACAATTATGGCCTCCTCATTTGATCCTCACAGCAACCCAGGGAGGTAAACTCCAGGGATTATCTGTCTTACAGATGAGGAAACTGAGGTAAGCAGGTGGAATACCTTGCCCAAAATTACACAGTTAATGTGTGTCCTGACTTTCAGGCCTGGTGCTCCATCCAAAGGCATCTCTACAAAATGGTGCTCCTCTTGCCTTCTCCCTCAGCTTTTTTTGGGAGGCCCACCTTCCTTCCAGGCACCGAGATTCATCTGCTCCCTACTTTCTTCATGTCACTACACTGTTTCAGGCCTTCATCTTCTGGCACCTGATTAATGGAAATAGCTACTTGGTCCTTTTCTTTTCAAGCCACTCCCAAAACAACCATCCAAGATCACATCTGACTATGTCACTGCTTCTCATGATGGTGCCTCCTCCATGAGGCTTTTCCTGATCACCCCATTGCCTTGGGCCTCCTGTCTTTAACTAGGTTTGCTTATGTATATGCTTATATAAGCATACACAGTTTGTTAAAGCCCCTCAAAGGCAGGGGCAGTATGGTCTTTGTATTCAGTCCCTTCCACACTCATAAAATTTCTCCTGAATTGATAGTAGCTTTCCAATCACCAATTCCTCCATGAGTGAAAAACTGCCTCTAGAAAGGATGGCCATCCCCCAACTAGAGGGGACTTCTGTTCTATTCCACTGAGTTAACCAGGGAAATAAATGAGTCCTCCTGGGGACTGAAGAAAAGAGTTAAATTATTCAAGAAAGTATCAGAATAAAAAATTTCACTGTAAATGATGCAATGATCAATGGCACAATTATAAAAGAAATTGTTAAGGGAATTGAACAACAGGATTGCTTTGGTGTTTATTAAAATATGTACACACATACAACCAAAAGATCTGTTGGAAATTGTGTATGAAAACTAGTTCAACAATTGTTAACAGCTCAGCTCAAAAGACTTTCATTTTAAAAAAATATTCATTTACTAATCCTCAGTTCTTTTTGAAGATCTGACTTTTCCCCTTAAACCTTTGAGTTTAAGCAGTTATAATACAAATGAAAACTAGTAAGATGGCAGGATAGTGGGTGCAAAAATACTGCACACATCAGGACTGGTTGATGGGGTTAATTTTACTGAACTGTAACCTGTCTCTTCTTTTTTATTCTTAATTAAAGGGGAGAAATGGGGATAAAATGGAAAATTAAGGTGATGTAAAAACTAAGTATCAATAAAAAATTTAAATTTTTAATTTTTTAAGTTAAGATTAAGATAAAAGAAACTTTTTTTTAATTGCTGCAAAAGTTGTGGGGAGGGTAATGGATGGGGGAAGGAGGAGGAAAGGAGCTTCCAGACCTTGTCTCCCCTTTGTAAGGCCAAGGCCTTTTCTAAGCACCCTTAACTACATTAAGTTTCTGAGGAATGTTTTAAGTGTCTTTGGTCCTTTAATCATAAAACATCACAATAACCAAAATGGACAAAACAGAAAAAACCCTTTATCACATGTTTTTCCCAGTGTTCCCACAACAAATCAGAACATAGGCATTGCAAGAACTTTACCTAATAACAATGTTGAACCATAAAGGGTGGTGGCAGTATTAAAACAACGCCCCTCCTCCCACTGCTTTTAGAGTTAAGAGCAACTTGTTCTTGTGTCATATTCCATTAGACACTCTGGTAAATCAAATGGCTAAATTGCCTTCTTCATGAGGCACAAAGAACTAGGGGCTTTCTCTAACATCACAAGGATTTTTGCCCCTATAGAGAAAGATGAAAAATTTTAAAGATAACTCCAAGATTAGCTGTGTATTTTTGGTAACAAAACCCCGAGATTCTTCTGGATGAATTTCATAAGATCAAGGCCAAGATAGCTACAATGGCATTTTTTTGTGTTTTTTTTTTTGCAAGGCAAACGGGGTTAAGTGGCTTGCCCAATGCCACACAGCTAGGTAATTATTAAGCGTCTGAGACCAGATTTGAACCCAGGTACTCCTGACTCCAAGGCCAGTGCTTTATCCACTATGCCACCTAGCCGCCTCAATGGCATTTTTTTACAAAGAAAAAAAGATGATTGTAGTTTGGAATGGAAATATACAATAGAGCAAGCAAGTGCTGAAGTGCTTTTTCTAGATGAATTAAGTAGCAGCAATATCCCCTCCCTCCCAAATCATCTTCATTCTCTCCTGAAACAAAGAAGTTGTCTGAGGCATTCCTGTTTGTGAAGTCCTAGTATTAATAGGGAGAGTAACTTTGGATCACAGTACTAGATTTGCTAGTTTAATTGTGTCCTTTTGGATATGTACTTCAATTTAAAGTCTTAGTATACCATCATCTCTGTTCTTAAGCCACATGGAATTATGGAACTTTTTTTTTTTTAAAAGAGAAGTACTTCACCTTAATACTAAATTGACTTTACCTAAGTAGACATGAATGGAATTTAAAAATTTTTAAAACTTGAGGTCACAGAAAGTTTAAGTGACTTGCCTAGAGTGCAAAGCTAGTATGTGTCAGAGGCAACACTTGGGTTGATCTATCCCCTCTGCTATTTTGTATTTTTTACAGATATTTGCCATTATTCATTAATTCAAAGACAAACTCACTGAAGTCTTGAAGATCAAATAGTTTTTATGAGGACACAAGTGCTAGTCTCAAGTCAGATAGACCTAGGTTCATGTCCCATTTTCTGGCATATACTACTTATGTAAGCCTGGTCAAGTCACTTAACCTATAAGTGTACCAGGCGATTCTAACTATAAATTGTGAAAAATCTCTTGATAGAGTACAAACCTCTTGATAGAGAGAATTCTTGTGGGAGCTCCCTACAGCAATGAGATCACAGATTTGGTCAAAAAAATTTCTTAAGGGCAGAAACTTAAAATGTTTCTGATCACAATATGAACTTAAGAGAGAAAAAAGCTATGTGAAATAATGAAACCTTATTACTACAAATTTGGTCAGTCTGATAGATCTCAATATATGAAATGCAATGGAGCTAAATGCAATTAATAATAATACAAGATATTCATATACTGCTTTTAGGTCTATAAAGCACTTACTTTACATGCATTATGTTCAGGACTTCCTTTCTCATACCTGTAAGAATTTGTCTGATGTACAAACAAGGAAAAAAACAGCAGAAACTAGGGTGATTAAGTATTACTTTAACTTAAAGGCTTTAATAGGGGAAGGGCCTCCTTATAAGTCTAGGGATTGTGTAAGATCTCAAGTGGCTAAAGTACAGAGCAGTTTTCCTTCATAAGTTATGAATTCAATAAAGTGCTGTAGATTTGGAAACAAAGTTTAGAGAAGAATTTTTTTTTTTGAAACTTGCCACAAGGCAGGTAGAATAAGGAAAAATTTAAGAAGAAATAATTCTCTGTGATATAGTACCATGAGATCCTTAAGAAATAGCAGCTTAAGGCTTATACAGCATAGCAATCTTTGGGGTCAAAAGACAGATGAGTTTTCTCTGAAAGCACTGAGTACAGGATTGGAGTATGTAAAAAAAAAAATCAAAAGAAGAAATCATTCCAATTATGGTACCCAAAATTCACAAATATTCTCCCCAAATACTTCATAAAAGATAGGGTAGGCACAGCAGCTTGTTTCCTGAATGTTAAAATGCCCATCTATCAGCTTAACAATAGTAAACAAATTTTAGTCATTAGCATGGCCAGATCAAACCTCCTTCTGAGACACTGGCAACTGTTTAATCTGTCTGCTCTGAACAACCTGCAAAACTGGGTGAAGTTGGGTCTCTAATGCACTTCTCAGATTGTCCATATTCACAGCTGGCAAGGAATCAAAGCTAATGAAAACACCATCCTTCTGAGCTGTCTCCTCCACATGATGAGACAAATCTCGCCGTTTCCTACGAAGGTCAGAACCAACTTGAGATTTAAGTTCCCGGTTGAGTTTTCCATTTTCAGACTTTTGATTGGGCAATTTTAGTCCATGCTCAGTATCCTGAATGTTGTCTTCTCTTGGTCTTTGCTGATGTTCCATAATAGGACTGTCATTAGCAGTAAGGACATCTTTTCTTGCCTCCAAATGGCTCTCATGATTTAGTTGGTGATCTTGGTGATTACTTCTAAGGTCATCATTCATGTCAATATCCAAAGTGCTCTGGCGTTTCTGCTGATGAAATAATTCTTGGGGCTGGAGGATGGTTGCTTTTGATCTGTCTGGAGAACCAGCTAGAAACTCTTTGTCTTGGTTTTTTTTGTGGATCTTCACTTCAGAGCCTTCAATCTCAGCTCTATTCTCTTTGAGGATGACTGCAGTAGGAATTACTATTTCTTTCACAGCTTTCCTTTTTTCTTGGGAACTTCTCAATTTTTCTTGAATTTTTCCTGGCAATTCTTGAACTTCAATTTTCTTCTCTTTTAGGTTTCCTACAGGCCCAGCAAGATGCTTCATATCAACTTGTCCTAAATTCTTATGAAGGGTGTCTTCTATGTGCTCTTCATTATTATTTTTGTTGGGTATGTCATGTTGAATATCATCCTTCCTTTTGTCCTGGGGCCTGGTCTTGGGAACCTTGGGCTCTATGCCAGTGATGACACTGGAAGCAGGAGCTCTATTCCTCATAGCAATCTGATCAGGTTCCTCGCCAAGATGATGTTGCTGCTCTCTAAGTTGGGCTGGTCCTTTCAAATCCTGTCTAAGAATGTTTTTGACTGATTCCCCAACTTTTGAGTCTTGCTCTTCGTTCTCTATATTCATAGGAATGCCACCACCTGCTTCAGGCTGCATTTCTAATGGCAGAAAAACAAAACAAGTTAACACAGTGGGTTAAAAATAAACACAGATTGAAGGAGAGGGGAAAAAATCCAATAGCAGGCAAATAAGAATAATTCAATAAAAAAATAAAAGATGCCCCACAGCATTTCAGACAATTGATGCTCACTGTCATTAAATATATCTCTGTAACACTAGTAAAATTAAGGTAAGGAGTTAGAAGAAACCAGTCTATAAAGTTAAGTTCACATGCTAATCAACAACGTTGTTTTTTGGTGCTTTTGGGCAGGAGCTATATGGTCCTAATCATGCATTCTGATCAATAATGCACCAAAATCTGTGCCCATACATAGCCTTACCTTGTTTTGACTTATCATCATCTTCTTCCTGCCTCTGCTGGTGGATTTCCTTGTGTTGTTCTTCAATCACAGCAAGCAGCTTTTCCTGCTGTTCCAGCAGTAGCTTTTGCTGCACCTGCTGTTCTTTAATTACTTGCAAAAGGACCGCATGATCAAGCATTTCTGCCTTGCCAGCTTCTGACGTTCAAACAAAAACAAAAACAGACTGCTGGAGACACGAGAACCATTTCTAGAAAGGTTATCTGTAGAACTTTCTTTGAATGGTATTCCACAAATATTATGTATCTCAGATTTGCAAAATGCTACTGATATATCATGGTTAATAATTTATGCCAAATGAGACCAAAAGAAGTTGTCTTTCTTTTATTAGACATTCTAAATGTAGGCACTCAGTGACTGGCAAGTTGATCATCAGATTAATTTATACTTCCTATAGGTCAAGGCAAAAGCCCAACCCCTAGTAGTGACCAAACTGCTGAGTTTTTTTGTTCTTATTTGCACAACTTGTAACTCAGAAACACAAAATTAAACCCAATTCACTTAACTCCATAGCCTTGCAAAAAAAAAAAACCCTTAAAAAAATTAAACCCAATTGTTCCGCAATCAAAATGAATACTAAGAATGAAGAATTCTCCTAATAAGTTCATAATGTTTTTAATTCCTTTTTTTTCCTTTGACCCACTGGAGAAATCGAAATAAATTTTGAGAAAATCATGGTTCTCTTCTCCAGATAATCTGGGTAGTCTTCAAGACTAAAGAAAATAATGCAATCTTTTCCAAGAGTTCTTGAAAGATTGGACAACTAGCCTTTACCTATGCTACTTTACCACTACTGCCTTTGAGGCTTAGAGGTATCTTACTTGTATTTTTTGGCTTGAGGACCCTATAAATATTGGTAAAGACTGGCTTCTTGCAACTAGGCTCATTTTATTTAGTCCACTATGCTCCTAAAATGTAACTGCTTTAAGTCACGAGGTTTTGAATAAGGACTAGTTGGAATGTGCATTATCTGGGAATTCTGAAGTCTAGAGATAAATGAAACTAAGAAGGTAAAATAATGAGATCTTTCCCACACAAAATGACACTGTTGACAATGATAATAAAACATCTTCTTTGAGTTTTGTTTTGTCTCTAATAGTGGGCATGGTTTTGTACTAATACATACAGTTTCCCACACAGTTCCCTTTCTACTAACGGCATAAATTCCCAAGATTATTGACCAGAGTTAGAAACACAATCTATGTCTGAGTAAAATTAACTGATATGTACAAGATCAAACCTACAACTCTGGTCTCATTAATAATATCCTCTGACCCAAGTTCATTTAAATAAAATCTATCTTACATGAACGATTACAGGGAATATAAAATCCTGATGCCTTGAGGCTCTAGTACAGAACAAAACCCTTTTTCAAAGAATGTCCAAGTAGCTACCCCCTTTCTTTGTATATTTTAAAACAAATGTCTAATTAACATTTTCTTAATTCTTAAGCAGTTGTCAGCTATTGTCACAGTCAACTATTATATCAGAAAGGCCTCCTGGAGGGGTATATTCATAAGTGTGTGTGTGTGTGTGTGTGTGTGTACATACACACACACACACACACACACATATATCTCAATATCATTTCCCTTTTTATTAAAGTTTAATATTTTAAGGTTCACAACCTAGACTCATCTCAAAAGAACCTCACAAAGAGTTAAAGGTAGATTAAGAAGCCAGAAGACAAAGGGCTAGTAGCAAACAATGTATTTGGCTTGACTGGATTCAATATAAGATAGAGATGACAAGCTTTCCCTAAAAACTGGGGCTCTGAAACATGCAGCTCAAGATTTCAACCCAGCAGGACTGCAGAACAAAGCTTTACTGATGGAATGAAAGCCATTCCTGCATATTAATATATAAGCAGAATATATTAATATAGCTCCAGGGACACAGTAGAATTTGCAATTAGGATTCCCTGTCTATCTCTTCTCCAACTATAATCTCTCTGAAACATATCTTAAGCAACTTTGCTTTTAAAATGTAGCCTGTTTCTAACAGGTTCCATTTACAAGCTTGTAACAGAGTCAGTTCTATGCAAGGTGGTAGCAAGAGTGCATTTACCCTTTAAGAAGTGGTGTACTTAATCTACATAGATACAAAAATCTGTTAAGGGTAAAGACTCATAGGGTGTTGGGGAGAAGGACTGCAATTCTGATATTCAAGATGACTAGCTTAATGTTTGTTAAGTCTTTAGGAGGTTCTTATATACATGCTCATGCAAAATACTTACAAGATCATGCACACTATCACCTTTGTAATTTAAGATGTTGTTCTTTCATTTTAAAGTCCTGAGTAAATGTTTTTTTTTTATTTTAACACGGTCCTTTTGCTTCATACCTGCTACTAGCTTTTTAATCTCAGCTGTTTCAGTTCCATTGAAAGGCATAAGGAAGAGAAACAGATTAGGAAACCATGAATTGTCTCTCCCTCTTTCATAAAATAAAAATAAAATCATCAAACAGGCTTAAGATGTTAGTGACAGGAACTGGAACCAATACTATATAACCAAATACCAGATTTAAAATACAAAACAAATGTAAATATGAAGGTATATAAATATAATGCACATATGTATATATATATGTATATATATAATATCTATAGCTATATATTTTAAAAGCTACTGTTCAATTCCAGAAACATCAACACAATTTCTACACCTCTGAAAGATGTAATAATTTGAAGGGTGAGTCAGAAGAGCCTGCATTTATGTCTACATTGCTGACAAAACTCTTAATTGGATCAGAATTAACTTATTAAATCTTTTACTAAGTGAATTGGGGGCCTCAAAATTCTGGAATTATGTTAGGGAACATATTCCAGAGGAAATAAAGGTATATGTGAATAGTATAATGCCTAGGAGGAGTATAGTTTATGATTTCCTAGGTGCTACAGCACTGGACATTTCTGGCCTTTTTGACCCTAGAAAGGGTCAGGGAAGTGTGTGGCTCTGGAAGACTACGAAAAGAGCCAGAGAATTCTGCAGCTGTTCATCAGTCTTACATCCTATCCAGAACAAGGTAGACAAGTCAAGTGATAGAGCAGAGGTGTAAAATACTGCCCAGGACAAATGAATCCAGATATTATTCCTAATCAATAGAAGATGGAAACCAAATTATTTTGAGGATGTCTTTATAACTAATGTCTCAGGAAAAAAAGAAAGAATAAGAAAAAAAGAAATAGAAACTAATGCACCACCAAAAAACTCCTGATATTCTACTGATGGATTTAGTTACTTACTCTCCAGGTGGCATAAGAGAGAGTCCCACAAAGGTATATATTTCAGTGCTGGAATCAGTTCACCTGCAATTCTTTACCCAGTAAAAGTTTATTTAAAAGGTTTTGTCTAGTCTGACAATGAAGATGTAAGAGGAAAAGGAATCAAAGAGCCAAGAGAACAGCTGTTACTCTTAGTTTAGGCAAGAATTGGATCCCACTGTGAGGGATTCCAAGAATTAATGCTGGAAAATGGTTTCAGATTACACAAAAGAGATTGAAACAAAAGTTGTTCACTTGAAGGAAAAGGTAACAGCAGCATCCTAGATTTGAATTCAGGGTCAAGCTATTACTTCTTCACCCCAAGTAAGCACAAGTTTCTTAGGAAGTTGGTCTCTAAAGATGTCAGAAAGAGTCAATTGCTAGAGGTATGTTCAAAAAAATCAAGCAACTGATTAAAAGAAGGAAAAAAAAGAAAGCTTCCACAAGTTGGGTCACCTGGAATTATCTTCCCTAAAATAAGTCTCCTGCATCTGGATGCATTAATTCCCCCACACCTGGTTTGCTTTAAATATCAAGAGTGCGAGAAATATTAGCATATCTGATTTAAGATAAAACAAAAATGGTAATTAAAAGCCATGTGACAGTGACAGATTTTTTTTTTCCCCTTATGAAAATCTTAGGAAGGTGCTGGAGGAAAAAACTGTCAATGGGAATTGGGCAAGGAGAACTATTTAGCATGTTTCCTCAATTGAAAAGACAAATAATTAAATTTTTCCTTTTCTGGATGTAAAACAGATATGGGGTGGCTAGGTGGCGCAGTGGATAGAGCATCGGCCCTGGAGTCAAGAGTACCTGAGTTCAAATCCGGCTTCAGACATTTAATAATTACCTAGCTGTGTGGCCTTGGGAAAGCCATGTAACCCCACTGCCTTGCAAAAATCTAAAACCCCCCCAAAAAAACCCAGATACATACTTGTTGGGCATCAGTGGATTACCAGGGAATCCAAAATCTGAATATCAAAAGTAACTTTTTAGAAATAATCCTCTGTTAAATCACTAATGATAAGAGAAATGCAAATTAAAACAACCTCAAAGTTCTACTTCACACACAGCAGACTGGAAAGGATGACAAAAGAGGAAAATGGCAGCTGTTGGAAGGGTAGACTGTTCATAGACTTGTGATCTGATCCAACCATTCCCTAAAGCAATTTGAAACTATACCAGAAAAATCCCTAAGTTTTGCAGACTCTTTGATTCAAAAATATCATTATTAAGAATATGTCCTCGGGTGGCTAGGTGGCTCAGTGGATAGAGCACCGGACTTGGAGTCAGGAGTACCTGGGTTCAAATGCAACCTCTGACACTTAATAATTACCTAGCCATGTGGCCTTGGGCAAGCCACTTAACCCCATTGCCTTGAAAAATCTAAAAAAAAAAAATATGCCCTCAAAGATGTCAAACAGAGAGAAAAGTTATATTCATGGAGGCACTTTTTGTTGTAATGAATAGCAGAACACAAAGTGAGTGCCTACCACTTGGAGAATGACTGAACAAACTCTGTATAAAAGTGTAAGATGGAGCAGTAGCCTTTGAAGTCAGAAAGACCTGAACTCAAAATCTAAATTCAAATCTGACCTCAGACACTTAATAGCTGTGTGACCAGCAATATTTGAATGCTGTTTGCCTCATTTTCCTCACATGTATAAAGGGCATAATAATAGCACCTACCTCCCTTAGTTGTTGTGAGGATCAAATGAGATAATGGTAAAGGCTTAAAACAGTGATTAGCACTGTAATTGCTATATAAATGTTATCAATCATTATTATCGTTGTTGTTGCATGTAAGACATAAGAAAACAGTAAAAGGAAATCTGGGAAGAATTATATGAACTGATGCATTTTTGAGCACAAATTATATAATGGTTTTAATAATCTAAATAATTTTATAGATTTCCTGAACTGTTATATATACAGTGAACCATTATGATTTCAGATATTTGTTCTTCATTTTCAAAGAAGACAATGACACCAAGGAGGTGACGCCATGACAAGCACATGAATTGGATTTGAGTGAGGGAGAAGACTAATAATAAAATATCTTCCCCACTAGTACCTAGCACCATGCCTAATATACACAACACACTTACAAATTGTTTTTTAATTGACTGGCAGAGAAGTGATGGACTAGAGATGTTTATTTTGGACATGTATTTTCAGACACATTCAATGTGCTGCTGTGCTTTGTTCAGCTCTATTTATTTGTTTTAGAGGAAGTATTACATGAGTTGTGACAGTGATGTAGAACAAAAAAGAAAGCAAAGAAATAAAACAAGAGTTATTGAAGCATTTCAAAACACTCAGAAGAGAGTAAAGCAAGTTCAGAAATGGACACAGAGTCAGAGCAATTCTATCATCACAATGTTCAATTTAATGGGTAGTTTTTGAAAAGAAACTTTAACAGAAGTTGAGTTTCAAATATAATAATTTCTGCTGTTCTCAAGCATTCATGTTTGTTAAGTTCTTAATAAAAAGAAGTTTATATTTTTAAAAAATGACTTACCTTCTAACTTGCTTCCTGGATTACCCTCCTGTTGTCCTTCAACATTTCTTATCTCTCTGAGCTCAGGCTTCTGCCCAATCAGATCTGGTTTTGCTGGGGGGAGAAGAGCCTTCCCATCTGCAGATGTGGAGCAAAAGCTCATTTATTTTGTTATGTTTTTGTTGTTGTTGTTGTTGTTTTTTAAAGAAAAGAAGGTGAAGGAAGAACAAAAGAAGGTGGCAGATGTTTTCTAAAATTACTCTCTCTATATCTCCCCTCCTCCCCTCTGCGTCAGCACAGTTTATATTCAACCTGATGATCACCAGGGAAGTAATAAAAAAATATTTAACAATCTTATAGACTTGTGGCAGCAAGCCAATGTTAACTACCTGAACCAATTAAAATGCAAGAACAGTCCTAACTAGCTTTTAGATGGGCACTTAACAATGTGTTACCTGTCAAATGCTCCCAGCTCTTTGTCCCCAGTGTGCTCCCAGACACACAAGAACAGCATGGCACCTGACATTTAGTAGTCTAGCAAACAATTGTTTGACAGATATTATAGTAGCTGTCAAGCCACCAGATTCTTCGTTTTCCCCAACAGCTGCTGAAGGGGCTGCTACATTCACATGCTAATCTTGTGAAATGAAAAAGAAACACTGGGACATAGGGGACATTTCCCCAAACCAGTTTCTCCCAGTCTTGGAGAATTATAGAACAAGGGGAGGAGAATTTGCCAAGATGAGTCACAAAGGATGATACCTACCAGCATCAATCTTTTCCATGGTCTTAATAATCTCCTCCACTTTTCCTGGCAATGGAATGTCATTTGCATTCTCCCTTTCACCTACAGGATTGGCTTTCTTCTGGTCACTGGAAATTACAACCTGGGCCCCAGGCTGGCGATCTTTATTGCCTGGGCCTTCATATACTGGCTGTATGGCTGGCTGGCCATTTGGTTCTACAATCTTTTGCAGATCTTCAGGGGGATGATTTAAATTTTTTGAGGCTTGATCCTCTTTCTCTTTGTTCTGGGGCTTTTTTTCAGAATTCTCCTGGTCCTTCTGTCCTCCCAGGGCATTTTCATCTTTGGATAAGAGTTTCTCCTCTTCTGGTTCTTCTCTGTCTTGACCCTCATCTACCACAACTTCATCATGGGGCACTGGAGGCTCATGGCGGTGGGCCTCTCCCACAGGTAAAGCAATACCTAAAATGATTTTTGTTAAACATTTTTTGGAAGCTGGTTTGTGTAAGGGGCCACCTAATGCATGGATTGTAGCCTAGAATCAATCTCTAGAAGAATACAAGTCGATGTGTGCTATTAGTTCTTACAAATATAACTTGTTGATGGGTCAAGGACTGATGTTATTTCTAGCAGACCACAGAAGCAGCTACTAGGAAGCTGCTTTGGCTTATAAGGGAGTCAATTACAGCAAAAAGGTGACAATGATCAGAATGCTTAACTAAGCTGAAGAGAAAGTATCATTAAATACTGGAAATCCTTCTTGGGAGTATATAAAACTTCTCCCTCTTTGTTCCCACACTTTCCACTTTGTCCCCTACCTACCCTGATCAGGACGATCAAGTTGCACCTCTTCCTGCTTCTCCTTGAGATCATCCCTTGGGGGCATATTCACAGGACCTTTGATCTGGGGAGGCTCCACTTCATCTTTCTTGTTCAGCAGTTTCGGCTTATCACGATTGTCCTTGGCCATTTCAACAACCGGGTTCTGGACTATAAGCAAAGCACAGTTAATTGAACATGGTTTCCACATGGTTGCACTGTCAATCAACAGAAGGAATTGGGACAATTTTTCTGGGCTATAATCACATTTCACCAGGAAATGGCAGAGGCCAGGCAGCTTCTCTCCACCCTCCTTCAATCATTAGCAGCTATGAAATGAAGAAAACTGTCATTTTTCATGTATATTCACAACAAAAATGTCAAAATGCAATTTATAACTAGCATGATATAGAATGGGCAAATTCCATTCACCAACAAAATAATGTCAGCAGGTGGCAGTATAGACCCATCTTTGATTCTTGGACCAAGTTTCTAAATTTTAATAGAACAAATGGAACAAACTGAAAAAATTGGAACTATTAGAACAAATTTCCAAATTGGTCTATGATCCTTATAATGCTCCAACTTTGGATATAATCATGTCAAAATACTGGAACCTTTCAATGAAATGGGAGGGGGAAAGGGAGCCTCTAGGGGGAGAACCACTAAGGAAGTGATTGCTTAAAGGAAATAATGAAATAGTTTTAAAAAAATTTGTTCTCATTAACTTGCAATAGTAGATGATTTCCAAAAGAGAAGATACAAAAAGGGAGGGCAGGGATGGGAAGAGAAGTAGATAATCGGCCAAAACTGTAATCTCTCTTCTTTCATGTTACAAAGTTACCAAAATAAATACAAGATTCCCAAGGCCATTGTCACTGGTACATCAATCAGTCATTCTTAAGGGAAATAGTCATTCAGTATAGTATCACAATGCATTTTTTTGGAAACTACTTCATATTGAGAACTTTGAGGGGGTGGGACAGGGGCCCATTCCATTCAACACTGTCCAAAGAAGTAATTAGGAAAAGAAATTTAATGCAATAAAACAGGGTAATTTCTTCTAACACTCTGAATATTTCAGAGACATGGCTTGGATGGGAAAGCTCATTTCTACTTTGGAAAGGTAGTAGCTGGAGTAAACTGTCACTAAATCCTGCCCAAGTTCCTAAATGATAGGAATTCAAAGAAAGGCCCTCAGGATGTATACAATTGAATGTCTAATAAATATGCATTCTAATCTATACAAAATAGAGAAAGTTGATCTGAAAGAGGAAGGCATTTAACAGAAGAATCAGGGAAGGGGTTTCTGGAAAGAGTGGGATATGAACTGAAGACCGAATAAACTTCAGAAGTAAATGGGGGGGGGGGGGGAGCAACTAAGTGGCACAGTGGATACAGCACCAGCCCTGGAGTCAGGAGTACCTGAGTTCAAATGTAGCCTCAGACACTTAATAATGACCTAGCTGTGTGGCCTTAGACAAGTCACTTAACCCCATTGCCTTGCAAAAAGAAAGAAAGAAAGAAAGAAAGAAAGAAAGAAAGAAAGAAAGAAAGAAAGAAAGAAAGAAAGAAAGAAAGAAAGAAAGGAACAAGTAAATGGGGTAAATGGGAAGACATTCCAAGGATGGGGGGTCAGAGAGTGAAAAGGCACTGAGCTAGGTGACAGAGGAACTATAAGAAGACTGAAAAGGTAGAGGGTGATTGGGCTATGAAAAGAAGACTGAAAAGGTAGAGGGTGATTGGGCTATGAAAAGTTTTAAATGCAGAGGACTTGAGAGTAATAAATAACATTTATTAAGTATCAGACATTGTGTCAATAAGTTCAAGATATACAGAAAGAAACAAAAGATAGTTTTTGTCATCAAGGAGCTCACAATCTAATGGAGGAGAGACAACAAGCAAACAAATATGAACAAAAATGGGATACACATAGAACAGACAGGAAATAATTAACAGAGAGAAGGCACCAGGATTAAGAAGGAAGTTTGAAAGGTAGAAGATGAAATGATGAAGGAAGAAGGAAGCCAAAGAAGGCAATAGGCAGAGATGAGAAAAGAGAACATTCTAGGCATAGGAGACAATCAGAGAAAATGCTCAGAGTCAACAAGTCCAATGTCACTGGGCTAAAGAGCTCATCACTACCATTAAGCTGAAAGAAGACTGAGGGGGTAGGAGTGTAAGAGTCCCACTTCTGGACTCCCTTATCTTTCCCAGGAGAGCACTGGAGGGCTGGGAGATAAGGAAGACAAAGGAGACAAGTACTCCATCAAGTGCTCTGTTTATTCACCAAAACACCAGTGCCTAAATACTTTTCCAGTCTCTAATCCACTCCCACTCTGGTGGCACTTAGTAGAACAAGGCTCTGATGTTCAAAGACACCAGGTGAAGATCATTTACAATAATTTACATTATTCCTATACACAATGGTTCCCAACATGGGGGAAAGGTTGAGAGTAGGGAGTAGGTTTAAAAGGTTTAAAAGCCAAACAAGGGGTTTTTCATTTGATCCTGAGAGATAATAGGGAACCACTAGAGTTTGAGTAGGGGGTGGTGGTGGAGAGAAGTAGTCAGACTTATGCTATGGTCGTTGAAAGGAAAATGGATCTGGAGTCTGGAAAGACAAGACAGCAAACCAACCAAGTCTACTTCAATAGTCCAAGAAGGAGGTGAAAAAGGGCATACAGGAGATGACAGGGGCATGCACAAAGTTGGTGGCAATATCAAAGGAGAAAAAAAAGGTATATTCAAGAGATACTGCAAAGTTGGAATCAACAAGCCTTAGCAACATATTAGATATGGGGGGAGGGGTGAGAGAAAGTGAAGAATTGAGGATGACAATAGGTTGAGAGCCTGGGTGCCTGGGAGGATTTTGGTACTCTCAGCAGTAATACACAAATTTAGAGGAGGGAGAGAATTTAGGGAGGAAGATAATGAGGTTTTGTTGAGTTTAAGGTGTTTATTGGACATCCAGTTCCAGATGTCTGAAAGACAGCTCTCGGAAATTCAGAATTTAGAGAGGTGAGAGCGAATGGGTAGACTGAAGAATTATTAGCATAGAGATGATAATTAAATCTGTGGAAGCTGATGAGATCATCACATGAAATAATATAGAGGGAGAAGATAGCTCAGCTTGGAACTTTATGGGACACCTAGGCTTAGAGGTCATGATGAATATGAATCCAGCATAGGAGACTTAAAAGAACTCTGACAGGTAGGGAGAGAAGCAGGATAGAATGGTATTTGAAAACCTATCAAGGAAACAAGGGCATCAAAGGCTGAAAAAAGGTTAAGGAAAAATAAGGTCTGTGAAAAGATCACTGAATTTGGGAATTAAGAGAGAGTAGGGATGGAGAGTAGACGATATGGTCCAACAAAAATTTAAGAAAAATCACCCTGGCAAATTGAATGGAGGGTGGAGTGGAGTGAGGAGAGATCTGTTAGAAGACTACTGCAATAGTCCAGGTAAGAGGTGATGAAAGACTTATAAGGGTGATGGCTATGTGAATGGAAAATTTTAGGAAGGTAAAAACAACAAAACTTGGCAACAGATTGGATATGTGGGCTGAATAGATTCAAAGCTGATAGTGAAATTTTGAGGCTTTGAGCCTGAGTAGAGCAGTGTCTTTCAGAGTAATAGGGAAGTTCTGAAATTGAGAAGATTTTGGGAAAAGATACACGAGTATCTTTTGGTTATACTGAATTTAAGATATCTATGGCAAATACAGTTTCAAGATATTCAAAAGACAGTTGGATATGTGAGATTAGGGCTGAATTGATTGATCTGAGAATTACCAGAATTTAAGTACTCTATCCAGAAACAGAGATCTGAAGTGAAAAGTTTGGGGATTAAATATTCAAGAATAATCACATTAAGGAAAAATGATGTATTCTTTCTTCTCCAATGAAAAAACAAACTAAAAGTTTTAACAGAAAAACTACCAGAGCTTATTAGGAAAGCAAAATAGTGAACACATGTAGAAAGATATGCTACTGAAAGTTTAAAATTTTCTATGTTAAACTATGGAGCAATGGGTAGTTAACAAAAAGGGTCTCCTTCCATCCCTCACTCCCTTCTCCCCTAGCCTTTTACAGCAGAATTGTAGTTTAGCCAAGTGACCTATTCAAATGAGTACCTGGCCATCTAATATAGCAGGTGGAACTGTTCTAGTTGCCATGATATAATTAACCCACTCATAGGAGCCCCTGTGCCCTAACAAGATTCAGCAATAAATCAAAAGATGTCTAGTGGGTTACAAATTTAAGAAGGGAATGGGGGGAGGGCAGTAGGGAGAGGGGGAAAAAACAACACACACAAAAGAAAATCTCCATTCTGTAATAAGACAAAGTTGCCTCTGAGCAGTCATTTTCTCAGCAGGAAACAAAATTAAGTTCATCATCAGGGTGTGAATTAATGGTCTCTCATGCTGTTTAGAAATCTATAAGGAGCTATATATGGTTTGCAGAGAACAATTTTGCACAGGATGTGTAATAATCACTGTAACTGTATAGTCGCCCTTGAGGTCCCTTTGGATAATGTTACAGTAATGCTGTGCCTCTGAATGTTTTATGAGTGGCATTGGATTTAACAGGCAAAGGCTGAGAAGCGATAAAAGCTTCTTGGTTTACAACAACAATAACAAAAAATACAGAGTTAAGAGAACAGGGAACTTTACCTTGTGATCAGGACTGAAGGGTCTGGCCTTTCTATGGTTGCCCACTCAATTCATATAAACCTATCCCTGCCAACCTTATTTAACAGCTGCCAAAGGCACTGACACACAGTAGAAGTATTTCTTAAAACCCAGGGCATTTCTAAAACATATCAAAACTTTTCATTTCCAGATAGTTTGCCAGCAATGTCTCTCAGCTATAGTAAAACTAGCACAAAAGTTAACTTCAAAATTAGTAACCTAAAAACATTTCCCCCATTCACTTTCTTGCAGCTTCTGATTAGGATATTACCACTGGTTAGAGAAAAACCTTAAATCACAGCTTGGGTGGTTTTAATCACGATACTGTCCACAAGTTAATTACTGGCAAAAACTTATGTAAAAAAGACAGGACTCTTTGGGAAAAGTTAAAATTTAGTAATTGCATTTCTTATCTCAGTAGGGGAACAAATGAAACAGAATAGCTCTTTGAGGAAAAAAGTATATGGAGCAAAGAAGATGATTGCTAAATTGGTAAATGTGAAGATAATGCTTTTTTTTTATTCTGCAGAGAGCAAAGTTATTTCAGAGATCATCAATAACACATTTCTTTAAACCACCAGTAGGGGGAACTACTCACTGCAAATACATACATGACATTATTCAAGCTCATGATTTCCCTTATATTTTCAGAGTCCACGCAGGGTCTTTAATTAATCTTTAAAAGCATTATCCCAAAACAGCTCTCAAATTCTACCTCTTTCCTAACAGATGGGAAAAGATGACAAAAAAGGAAAATGACAATTATTTGAGGATATGTAGGAGGACAGTCACACTAATGTACTATTGGTGGAGCTAAGAATTATTTCGGCCATTCTGGAAACCAATTTGGAACTCTACCCAAAAGTCACTCAACTGCTTTGACCCACCTAAATCACTTCTAGGTATATAACCCAAAGAGATCAAAGAAAAAGAAAGTACTCATATGTACAAAAAGTCACAGATGCACTTTTTGTTGAAGAAAACTAAAAACAAAGTGAGTGCCCATCAATCAAGAGTGGCTGAACAAATTATGGTATATGAATGTGCTAGAACATTACTGTACCATAAGAAATAAAGCGATGGATTCAGAAAAACCTAAGAAGATGTCTATGAATGTGTATATACACATATATATATATATATATATATATATATATATATATATGATGAAGTGAGATGAATCAAAAGAACAATTTATAAAATAACTATGACATTGTAAAGAAAATCAACTTCTAGAACTGTGACATGCTTCCCATTTCCTAACAGAAGGTAATGGATCAGAGTTGCAGAATGAGACTACCTATTCAGAGACAACTTGTGGATTTATTTTATTTGCCTATGTTCATTTGTTACAAATGAGTTTTTTGTTTTTTATTGAAAGGAGAAAGAACTTGAGGAAGGGAGGGTAGTAATGATTCCCAAAAAAGGAAAAGAGCATCAATGATGAATGATGCATTTAAGAGAATGCACAGATAAGATATGAATGAGATTCAGATGAGATAGACAGGAAGGGCAGTCAGTAACTCAACAAGCATTTACTAAGCTCTTATTATATGCCAAAAACTATGTTAAAGCCCAGGAATAGAAAGAAAAATCAATAGGGATCTTGGCCTCAAGGGACTCACATTCTAAACAATATGCATACAACTGTGTATATACAAGAATACATATAGAGTAGATGGCAGATAATCACAGAGAGAAGAGGTTGGGGCAGGGAGGGTTGGTGGTGGTGAAGACTAGAAAAGTTAAATTTCAGCTGTCTTAAAGAAAGCCAAGGAAGCCAAGAGGTAGTGGTGAGAAAGGAGAGCATTCCAGGCATGAAGAGAACTAGCACAAAGGTACAACATCTGGAGATGATGATGTGTGTAAGGAACAGCAAGATGGTCAATAAAGCCAGATCACAGATTATGTGGAAGGGAGTAAAATAATAAGACTAAAGGATTAGTAAAATGCTAAGTTATGAAAGGGCAGATTGGTGACACAATAGAGCTTTGGACATGGAGTCTTCAGGAAGACTCATCTTTCTGAGTTCAAATCTGGCCTCTTACTGACTGTATGACTTCATCCTGTTCCTCATTTGAAAATGAAATGGAGAAGGAAATGGCAAACCACTCTAGTAACTTTGCTAAAAAAAAAACCCAAATGGGGTACAAAGAGTCAGAGACAACTGAAAAATGACTGAATATTTGCCTAAGAGTCAGTGGTAAAGCTAAGAAAAATCAGCATCTCTCAACAGGTCTCTTTCCTTCAAAAATTCCTCACTACTTAGCTAAAGACTATAGTAATCCATGTGTTCCTGAGAAAGTCAAAGAGGAGATGATTTGTAAGTGAATGAAAGGCAGTATTTAAATTGCTATTTTCTTTCAAGTTCTATCTTTGGTCCAGAGGAAAGAATCAAATAGCTATTAAGGCCTCCAAAATCACTGCTCTTATGTTCCCGAACTAAACTGACAGTGGCATCCTAACTGCCCTACATGCTAAATTACCAATCCAGAGGAAGAAGTAAAAGATATGAGGTGGGTAAAAGGGCAAAGATAGAATAAACCTATGTATTCTATCTCTGTTCATTAAATTTTACCCTCTGATGGGCCTGCCTAGAACAAATCCCATTTCATTTGCCCTTTTTAAACGAAAAAGAATAAGATAAAGTACTGGGGTGATGAGTAGTGTGTGTATGATTGTTATTATAAAGGAAACAGCTTTTTATTCTCCTCAAATTATAGGATGGGGGGTGGAATAGTGGAGAAGACAGTGCCAGAAAAATATGGTATCATTTCTTGGCCTATTTGGGTGAACATCATATATATCACTCTTTTATTATACTCTAATAAATTAGTGTCACCAAAATTTACTTCCCTGTTCCTCCTCAGATCAGTAAAATATAATGACCTCTTCATTCACTAACTGCGGATTTTTCCATAAATAGGAAACAACTAGCTGAGTGGGGCAGTCCAGGTCACCTGTAAAAGAATACCAAGTTAACCTCATTGATTATCATGATCAGCACTAGTCCCAGTCAAGGAGTCATGCTCACCAAATGCTAGCTGCATCCAGAAGAAATAACTTTCCCTTCTGACCCAGAAAGTGGTGCCTGCCCCTCAATATTTGCATTGGTATGATGCTCAGCAAGGTTATCAGATTGTATTGGTGAAATTAGTTCACTGTTGTCTCCTGACACACAGGCAGTAAAAATGAACAAAAATCACATCAGGAAGAAAGTGCCTGTGACACAGAAAAGGAACTATTAAAAGACTTCTCACAAAGCGCAAGGGAGAGCTGTAGCAGGATCAAGCTGTTCTAACAGTTTAGGAGAGAAGGGATTAAGTGTGTGGAGTCAATGTCTCTTCCCACTCTTACACGTTTTGTCACTTTGTCAAAAGAGTTCTAAAACTTTCCCACCTCTTCTTGCTAAGCAGCTGGTAGAAGACAGCAGAAGGAATCTCAAGGAAGATCTCATTTTTTAGAGAAAGCAGAGTTAAGACAGGACTGAGAAAGTACAAACCAACTGGAAGCCATGCTAATATCATGAACATAGTTGTCATGGCCACCACATTTGGGTAGGTTTAAGGCAAAGTCAAGGGGATTGAAAAAACTTAGATGGTAAATACCACCACCTGTATCCTTGAATATACCAAAAAAACCCAACCTAAGCATACCTTTCCCATCTAATTTTAAGTCCATATCAACCAATCTAAATGATCAACTAAAAAGGTGACTCCCTTGTTCATCTTTCCTGCTCACTATGTAGAAGTGCAACTATTTTCTAATCCTATTGGAAGAAAGGGGACTAGTTGCACAAGGGCACAAATAAAGTTCATTACACAATATTGCACACTAAAGGGGGGAGGCAGGGAGAGAAAATGAAGGTAGTAACATTCAAGTAAAGAGCTGAAAAATATTACAAAATCTTAATCCTACCCATGAGACCCTCAAGGGTGCTATCAAACACCAAGATAAATTGCCTAATTAGCTTTTTAAAAAAATGGGTAATTGCTTTCATGAGCTTTCACAGGAGGCTTAGCAACCTTTTAACATACATTCACGCTGTATGTAATACCAGAACATTTCTGAAAGGGGTTTTATACCCTCCCGAAGAGCCACTGATAGTAAACTTCCAACAATATAGTCAGGGTCCATAATGTACACTTGGGTGTCATTAGAGAAAACACTATTCAGAGTTTGCTGGTCAATACGTGTTCACATAAAAGGGCAATGTTCTAATATTCATAATCCCAGAGCCCACAGGGCAGGGTTTTAATGAAAGTCTGTACAGTTTTGGCCCCTGAAACATCAAAGAGACCAATAAAACTCCTCTCACATGCTGACAGGCAAAAGTCAGATGGTGAACACAAAACAGTTTAAAGGCCCAGCACAGTTCCAAGATTTGCTTCAACAAGGCAACCCATCAATTAAAGGGGGAGGGGGGAAAGAAAAATTGAGAACACGCTAAAAACAAACTGCATGTGGCTCAGAGAATAACCATGTGTTTTTGTTAAAACCTCCTGCAAGAAATCAAAACCAGATGTTGGCCAGTGGAGGACACCCAGGTGAGCAGGGCAGGCTTATGTCCTGCACATGCTTTGAATGACAGTATGCAGCTGCTGATGAGTGCAAAGAGCCACAAGCAGTAGCCTTTCACAAAATGAGGGAAGTGCAGGGAGAAGGGGGTGTTGATTAATGTGGTAATTCATTACTGGGTAGGCCTGTCACATGTTGAGATGGAGGGAATGGGGATATGTCAAAGTTCTGCCCATACTACATAGGAACAAACCCAGGTTACTTTATCAAATGGGCTAGGGGGACCAGCATACAGTGTTTCACATAATACAAAGTAACCCTTTTGTAGTTGGCAAAGCTGTGAAACAGGTCTCGAGTTTCACAGTCATTACTTATATTTCTCTTTCCCTTAGTCCATACTGTTTTTCCTGTTGACTTTTCTATAGTCTAAGCAGACACCTGTTTTGGTCTCTTGAGACCCCAAACATATCTAGCACCTCTAAGTGGTTAAAAAGGGCCAGCCTTATATCCAATAGATAGGAATAGCCAAAATGAGGTTTTAGACTGGGAAGTCATGCTGACTTGGATATTGCAAACAAATGAGGCAAAATGAAGCATCTTTAGGCATTTCTAATAGTTTCACAGTGGCTCCCAAAGGAGGGAGCTTCCCTTGTGAGAGACTGTTTTCTCATATGGAATTTTTATGAGGTGTTAATACTGGTGAGAGTACACTTTTCAAAAACAGGGATGTTAATTAGGGGAAAGGAAGAGGACAACAAGATCCAAGGATTTGTTACACTCTTAATTATATATATGTTTTAATCAAGCACTTTCCTCAGCATTTCAACCAAGTTAAAATAACCATACCCACTTCTGCCTAGTCTTCTGGCCAGTATTTGCTAACTCTCTTGCCTAACATCTTTGACAACACTTTTTATTTTGTCAATTACAGAAGGTGGAGAGACTCGGTTCTTCCCAGGAACAGATGTTATTTAGCCATTACCACTCAAAAGTGAACTAATATTCAAGAGCAATGGATTACAGTCCTCCTCCCAGGCCAGCCACACAGAGAGCATGATTAAGGGATTGAGAGCCGAGTGAATTTAAATCAGAGTCGTTGTGTTTCTTTGCAGGGGAGGTGTGAGCTGGACATGCATGGGTGCACCATTAATGTGAATTTATAAAACCCTATTATTGTCAGGGACAGAAGACCCCAGAAATGAATGTTATCGCAGACAGCACCAACCTACCAGCTATTGCTACTGACAGTCACTCAAAGCAGTTCTGCCGGAATGTGTCCAGGGACTGAGAAAGTATAATCTCTTGCATAAAACCTTTCTTTTTATTTTCTCCCCCCACCAATCTATGGTAAATATTCCAAGGCCTCAAAGAACCCTCCAAATAAATACATCTATAAACATACTCAGTTTAAGACACTACTATACATAGAAAATCAGATTTTTAAACTCAACCCTGCGACACAGCCATGGATGGGGTCAGAAAAGGAGTCAGATAGCACCTGCTAGAGGTGGCCTTGGGAAACAGGTCTTCAGCCCTGTAAGAGAGTTATAATTCTATCAAGAGTCCTAGTAATCAAACAATAAATAATGTGAAACAGTAAACAGAGCAGAGGCATAATCACAGGCTTTGTTGAGACTAAAACTGGCTCAAAATTTATATCCTGAAAATTAAAAAAAAAAAGCTGCACCCATAAATTTACATACCTTTTAGAACACTGAATGGCTTGTTATTGAAATCTTGTCCAATATGCTGGCAGAAATGCTGAGGGCAATCCTCTTTTGGCTCCTTACATGCTTCATACAGGTGGCCAGAACAGTACTATCTCTAGTCTCAGCCTTACAAAGCTTCCTTTATTAGCAAGAATTGCACTCATCCCAAACTCTTCCAGTGGGGGTAATCTTAAAGCCTTCCCTTCTTTTCCCACAGAACCAATGGCAGCAGGCTAAGCAAATGAAATCCATGGGACAAAGGGACAAACCCCAAGTCATATCTCTGAAAGTGACACCTACAAGGCAGTCACTGTAAATACTACAAAGTTTCCACTCAAAGTTCAACAAGGATGGTATAGAATGATTTGGAGATGGGGAAAAAAAAAACAGCTGAGTTGTACATACCCGATAGTTTGGCAGAATCTGGATCCATCAGATTTTTTACTTCTCCAAGATGACCAGCAACTTCTATCTTTTCAACTTTCATAGGGACCTCCTCACTCACAGACAAGGTAGTATATGTACTAATCAACAGAATCCCCAAGCTTATCCACAGAATAAACTACAGGATATAAAGAACACATGCAAGTCAATGAATAAATATACATGCTCTGAAAGGTCTAAAGCCAACATCTTTACTTTTGGCAGCTTGAGATCTCTTGAGCTCTAGGGAATCTTTTTGTGTGATGGAGGGAAGAGGTTATATGTGTGTATTTTAAATAAGGGGAAAGGGTATTGAAAAAAAAAGCTAACACATTACTACAACAGAGAGGGGAGAAAAGGGATGTGTGTTCAGGGATCTATCTGCCTCCCCTAAGTAGCAGAACTGCCAAATGACTGGCTGCTGCTCCAAATGAAAAACTATCTGCAGAAAGAGACCACTGGATATATTGTTGGCTAACAGCAATGACAGTTAAGGAGACCTAATTAAACACTGATATACTATTTTTTACCTAATCATTATAAATGTCACTAGAAGAATCTCTTCCTAAACCTGGTCTGCAATGCTATTATGTCAGAAATTACCAGCAGAACTTATCAAAGCTGCACTGTGAGACTTGAGGGAAAAAGAGAAGAAAGAATGAGATTGAGAAGCTGGTCAGAATCTCTCCTCCTTGCTCCCTTCACAGGAAAATGGGAATAGAGGGCAGATATTGGGAACAGGTACAAGGAAAAGACTAAAAAAACAGGAGGGTAATGGTGTATGAAATGGAAAACGCCTCACTGACTCCTAAAGATCAATATAAATCTGCCAAGTCTTATGTAGAAAGTGGACTTTCAGAATTACCTGGTGAACCTTCCAACATCATTTGAGAAATCAAGTACCTTTTAACTTCTTTAGCTAGAAGTAAGATTCTCAAGGTCACAAATTCACAAAACTCCTTCATATCCACCATATCTTATCAACCCTGAAAAACCATTGGCTTACATACACAAAACTCTGTAGAGGTAACATTCATCAGAGGGACCGCATTGAGACCAGAATGGAACCTATCTAGTAATAACATGATATGATTTTACGAAGTCATCCAATTCTGAAGTCCAACAATTCTAGAAATGGCACAAGTCAGGGCTGCTGGAGAGGCAATGAACCCAGCCTGAAGAAAAAAAAAACCCCAGACTGACACAGGTTGATTAATAAACCAAATGAACAGAGCATCTATCAGAAGAAAACAGTGTTGGATTTGAGTCCCTTTCAAGATGACAAATCTCTCTCAGCCCCATACCCCTCTTTTTACCTGATCTATACTTAAGCTACTCTGTCAGGTTATGCCAATCCCTGTTGTCAACACAGCTGAGCTTTAAGGTACCAGTGATTTTTTTAGTCACTTCCCCAGCAACTTTCCATGAAACTACAACTAATTGTTAACCTGCTCTGGTATACTATTTCTGAAGGCTTATGAAACTGGACATTAAGGCTGCTCTCATTAACTTGGTAAACAAAGACTCATATTATGGGAATAAATATCCTCTTTGCTACTCTATTCAGTCACCTTCAGATTTCCTCATATTTTACAATACACACAGAACTTCCATCATCCTCATATTGTTTATGCTATATGCATATACAATGGTACCAAAGCACATTATCTCTGCCCTTAAAGGTCTAAATCACATCCATCATCAGGTGTTTGTAGCTCTTGGTACCAAAATTTTGCAAATGAATGGTCAGTGCTTCTATCCCCCACCCCCAACAGAATCAGAATCAAAGGAGATCAGTATCTTTGTCCTCACCAGATTTTGACATTAGTCTAGGAGTGGAAGACTTGAAATCTATTTCTCAAAGGTTAAGTTGATCCTTAACAACAATAATTCAGAAAGGAGAAATGAATACTTCCTGGGTGCAGAATTGGATTTTCGTAGGGGGGAAAAAACACTTGCCATATATCAAATTTTAAGCTTATCAATTTTTAAAACCTCCAGAAAAAAGTCCACTTGGAGTTTGTTTGGTTTTCTTCATCTCCCTATCCTTCCAGAAATGGTGAGTTTGTTTCAGTGCTCATGGAAGCAAAGAGCTGATAATACTCCCCAAGGTCCAGGAGAATGCAGGGCAGGCTTTTTTCCCCAGCCATTCTGCCGATGCAAAGCAATATTGACTTTCAGCATACACAGTGAGCTTAGCTTGGCACCTTAGGCAGTGACTGCCATTTGGCCCAGAAAGCTTCAAGTGACAGAACAATTTCCTAAAGTAAACTTATATGGAGCTCCTTTGTAGGATTTAAAGCCTAATAAGCTGAATCTGTCATAAAGGTTACAGCAATGAGAGGTGGGGGTTAGAATCTTCTCAACCCACCAAAAGCACTATGATTTTCTCAAAGTTCATGGACCACAACAGTTTCCAAGAACAAATGGCAAAGTCATACCTATATCCCTAGTGAAGCCATGACTAGGGTATGGTACAGAAAAACCTACAGAACAAAGGAATACCACAAGCATGATGCCAATGGCCAATGTCATCTAATTTGGATGCCACAAATGGCAGTGACCATTGTCCACTTTCCCTTTAGATAAAGTGTGTCCAATCTTTTAGCTCTTTTGGGCTGCATTGCCCAAAAAAAACTTGTCAAGAGCTACATATGGAGTTAAATGTTTTACATTATTGATTATAATATTATAGCAACATTTAATTTATATGTAATATATGATTTTATTAGTATTATAGATTGTATAAAATTGATGTTAATATTATATATTTGTGTAATATAAATAAATAAATATTTAATTCTATATGTGACCCTTGACAAGTTTCTATTGGGAGACAGAGCTTGAAGAGCTACAAGGTTGGATACCCATACTTTAATTTAGATCAATATTTCTCCAAACTACAAGCTCCAAAGAAGAGCAAAAGAATAAAATAGGATAGAGTAGGTTCTAAATAGAAGAACTGGAGGCTTATCCTGGAAGCTTAACCAGAACAGCTAGCTGCCTAACAAGAGTCTTAGTTGAGTTGTCTTTAAATCTTGAAAATCTTTCACTAATGACCCAGGAGGTCATTATCTATTTTAAAACTCCACATGTGCAGGTGACTAACCATCGGCATAATGGAAATCAGCATGCATTTAGTGTTCATCTAGTCCACAGCAGAAATGACCTCGCTGGAAAGCAACAAAAAAATTTATCTTCCTCATTGGGCTTCCCATAATGCCAACAGGATAATGACAAGATCTTAGTATGAACACTTAAATGAGAATGAAGAACTTCTGCTCCCACATCGTCAGCAGGTCACGGGAAGCAGACTATTCTAAAATGGCAATGGAAAGGTGCTACCTAGACAGGTATAAGATTTTATGAGCCTTGGCATCTTTACATTACTGTAATTCTTCCATGTGTTCCCAATCACCCATAAGCAATATATGTCTCCCACCAGTGTCAATGGGGCATTCGGAGTATAGTTTCTTGCAAACTCTCCTCACCTCCAAACCATCTTCACAGATAGTCCCTAAAAGGTTTCACCAAGCTAACCGGTTGGTGATTTTAAGCTGGCCTATTTTACATGGTATCATTTAACATTTTGATTAGAGGCTGACCAGCCAAAAGCATCATTTCATCCACATCTCTGAATGACATATTTCAACCCTCATCTTTCAGATCTTAAAAAAAAATGCACATCAAAACAAAAATTAGCTATTTCAGTACCTGAGAAGGCAATATATTTCTATTCTGCTAAGTCAAAGATTCTACAATGCCTGGGAACCAGTATATCCACAGAAAAATTATAAATAAGAAATAATGACAAAGAATGAAGGATGCAATTCTAAGTTTAAGGGACATAAGAGTTAAAACACTTTCTAGGGAAGAAGTGCTTCACTCTCATATTGAACAAGATTCACATTATATACAAGAGATTAGATGCAATACTTGTGGAATTCATAAACTTTCTTTTTTTGTTGGTTTTCTTTTAAGGTTTTTTTTTGCAAGGCAAACGGGGTTAAATGGCTTGCCCAAGGCCACACAGCTAGGTACTTATTAAGTGTCTGAGACCGGATTTGAACCCAGGTACTCCTGACTCCAGGGCTGGTGCTTTATCCACTATGCCACCTAGCCACCCCTATAAACTTTAAACTTGCAATTAATTCCAACTCAGGTTGAAAGTACAAAACTAAACTCTTCACTTGAAAAACCCCAAATTAATTTGTTTTTCCAAAACCAAACTACACTAAAATGAACCTCTATCAGAGAAAAGTTGATTTGGAAAGAACTTTCACCAAAAGGCAAGATCAAGGCTAATAAAGCTGATTTCAGAAATCAATCTCTAAGGTGGAAATACACCCTAGAGCTCCACCTCCCCATAAGAGTTATGTATTTTCTTTATTGAAACTAACATTTTTATTCACGAGAACTCATAAAGTATGTTCCTTAGTTTAGGATTCCCATAGGCAGCTTAATATATTGCTGGCCAACAACAACAAAAAAGCAGGAGATAAAAGTCTGCTTTATAAGAGGAGCAAAAATGACACCAAATGCTAACTGACAATAACAATAACTTCTGGGTTCATTCACAAATCTATCAGTTTAGTCTGAAGCTCTTAAACAACCCTTTGGTGCACAGTTACCAAGTGTTAACTAAACCATCCCCTTTGCTTTCTTCAAGCTACATTTTCTAGGTCTTGACTTGGTACCACTCATTGAATGACCAGGTGTCTTATAATGATTAACAATTCATTTGCAGAAGTATATATTTTGCTAACCAACTAAATCAGATGGGGATGTGCTACAGCTCCAATTTTTTTTTCTTCCCTATGAAAAAACTCAGGAAAACCTATAATATTTTGAACAGAGACAAAAAAATTAACAAAATTATGGTCATTTTATATTTGAGTTTTTGGTGGCAATTTTTTTTCTATAAAATTTTAAGAGTTACCATTTGAACTGAAGCAACCTTTCTGGAGAGCAATTTGGAATTATGCCCAAAGATCAAGAAAAATGTGCATACCTTTTGATCCAGTGATACCAAGGTCTATACTCTGAAGAGATCATGAAAAAGGGCAAAAATCCCACATGAGACAAAAATATTCACAGCACTTCTTTTTGTAGTGGCAAAGAATTGGAAACTGAGGGGATGCCCATCAATTGGGAAAATGGCTGAACAAACTGTGGTAAATGAATGTGATGGAACACTATTGTTCTATAAGAAATCACAAGGGATGGGATTTCAGAAAAGTCTGTGAAGACTTGCATGAAATGAGCAGAACCAGAAGAATATTATCTACATTAATAATAACATGGGGTGATGGATCAGGTTTGATGGACTTGTTCATTTCAGCAATACAATAATCAAAGAGTTTTAAAAGACTTGTGATGGAAATACTATTCTTATCCAGAGAAGGAATTGTGGATTTTAAATGAAGACCAAAGCTTATTAACTTCAATTTTTAATTATTTCCTTACGTATTATGTCATTTTTTTTCCTTTCTTGTTAATGTCTTCTTTATTCCATTTGGATCTGATTCTTCTCTAACAACATGATCAATATTGATCTATGTTTAGCATGGTTATAAATGTAGAGGCTATATCAAACTGCTTTCTGTCAGGGGGAAGAGGAAAGGAGGGAGAAAAATTGTAAACCTCAAAACCTTACCAAAAAAAGACTAATAAAAACTACCATTGCATGTAGTTCGAAAAACAAATAAAGACTAAAAAGTGTCACCATTTGGCCTCAATCCACACAATAATGAATCTTATAATAAAAGAATTCTACTTTTAACTCAACTTTCCATTTCATGTTTTATTATGCCTGGGAAAGAATTCAGGAAATAGAATAGATGCAAGATAGTCCCTCACTATTACACTGTTGGTGGAGCTGTGAACTCATCCAACCTTTCTGGAGAGAAATTTGGAACTATGCCCAAAGGGAAACAAAAATGGGCATACCCTTTAATCCAGCAATACCACTACTGGGTCTATACCCTGAAGAGATGACAAAAAAGGGTAAAAATATCACTTGCACAAAAATATTCATAGCAGCCCTGTTTGTAGTGGCAAAGAATTGAAAATCAATAAATGTCCTTCAATTAGGAAATGGCTTAGCAAACTGTGGTATATGTATGTCATAGAACACTACTGTTCTATTAGAAACCAGGAGGGATGGGAATTCAGGGAAGCCTGGAGGGATTTGCATGAACTGATGCTGAGTGAGACGAGCAGAACCAGAAAAACACTGTACACCCTAACAGCAACATAGGAGCAATGATCAACCTTGAAGGACTTGCTCATTCCATCAATGCAACAATCAGGGACAATTTTGGGCTATCTGTATCCAGATATAGAACCGTGGAGTTTGAACAAAGTTCAAGGACTATTCCCTTTAATTTAGAAAAAAAACAACTGATATCTTATTGTCTGATCTTGTTATCTCTTATACTTTATGTTTCTTTCTTAAAGATATGATTTCTCTTTCGTCACACTCAATTTGGATCAATGTACAACATGGAAACAATGTAAAGACTGACAAATTGCTTTCTGTGGGGAGAGGGAAGTAAGATTGGGGGGGAAATTGTAAAACTTAAAATAAATAAAATCTTTAATTAAAAAAAAAAGGAAGTAAAGATGTAAGATAGTCCCTAATACCTTTCTAAAAAGTCAGGTGATATCTAACTAAGCATTTATGTTTCAGGAATGGGGGAAGGTTGCTGTTGCAAAGGCATGGAGAAGGGAGAGACAGGATGCCATGTACAAGACCAATCTGGCTGGGTTGCAGAACAGAGAAAAGACGAAATACACAATGAACCTGGAAAGATAGGTTAGGGTCAGGTTTTGAAAAAAAAATTATACTTTATTCTAAAGGAAATAGGGAGCCACCAAAGTTTATGAGAAAGGGGAGTGATATGGTTAGATATGCCCTAATGAAAAATCATTCAGACAGCTCTGTGGTGGATAGACAACAGTGGAGAGAAACTTGAGACTAGGAAACTAATTAGGAGGTTGCTTCAATTAAAAAAAAGGTGATGATGGAGGGCAGAAAGAAGGCACTGGCTGAAGGAATAGTCAGATGCAAAACTTGCAGATGTAGAAAAAGCACAATCTGGCAACTAAATGGATATGTGGAATAACAGAGATTAAGGAGACAAGGATAATGCCAAGGTTATGAACATGGGAGACTGGAATGGTGGTGCCTTCAACAGAAATAGGGAAGTTTAGAAGAGGGATAGGCCTGGGAGAAGAGATAGTATAATCTATTTTGTGAGTGTTGAAATTGAGATAGCTTCAGAACAATCCAGTAAGAAAGGATGATTAAAAGTGTCAGATGCAGCAGAAAGGTCAAGAAAAATGAAGTATCTCATAGTAAAAACAATTTACCTGGAAAACAAATCGAGGAGAAAAAAAATTAAGAATCATTGGACTATTTAAATGTCATGCCCAAAAAAAGAACCTAGACATCATATTTCAAGAGATCTTAAAAGAAAACCGCCCTGATCCCTTGGAATCAGAGGACAAACTGGAAGTAGAAATAATCCTCCAGTCAGTTCCTAAAACAAACCCAAACAAAAACTCCCAAGAATATTAGAGTCAAAATTTTGAGTTTTCAGGACAAAGAAAAAAATATTCTAAGTAGCTAGAAAGTACCAAGGAATCAGTCAGGATCACACACAATTTAGCAGTCATATAAAGGAGTAGAGAATTTGGAATATGATATTCTATAAGGCAAAGGATATGGTCTGTCTTATGTTTAGTAACTTAACCAGCAAAACTGAATATAATGATATAGAGGAAAAAGTGGACCATTAATGAATAGGGGACTTTCAAACATAAAAAGATCAGATAAAAGAATTGTGGGAAACTATGAAGGTCAAACACAGGAGTGAAGAGAAACAAAAAAATGAATGAACAATCATAAAGGACTAAACATAGACTGCATATATTCAAACATGGGGAGAATGTATACCCCTTCCAAATTCTATCATCATCAGGGTTCATAAACGAAGTACAATTAGATAAGGGTTAGGAGTGGTTGGTTCTGTTATGTCCAGTTGATCTTAACAGAAGAATAAAAAGAGAGAGACGAACATATTGGCAGGGGGTGGAGAGAGGAAAAGTGAAAGAATGGTTAGGGAAAATTATCCCATAATCAGGGTACACAATATCTCTACAAACAAGGAGGAAGGAGAATGAATAGCTAACAGCTGAACTTTATGCTCATTTGAACTGATCAAAAGAAGGAATGCTACACATACACACAAAGCACTTTTTGAGGTAGCTAAGAATGGGAATCTGAGGAGATGCCTCGGATTAGGGGAATGGATAAAGAAGTAATGGTAAATAAATATAATTGAATAATACTATGCTAAAAATCTCATGAGAGTAATGACCAGTCAAAATTCCAGAGGACTAATGATGAAAGAAGATGCCAACTTTTGATAGAGAGATAAGGATTCAGAGTTCATAAGACATATTCTTTTTGGAAATTGCCAATGTGGAAATTTTTTGACCAACTATGAGTTTGTAATGGGCTTTATTTTTCTTATGCTTTTGGGGAGGCAGGAAAGAGAAAAAAGAAAGGGGGAGGTTGAGAAAGTGGATCTTGGCTTATCAAAAGAAATATTTTTTAAGTGGTACCTGTTTTCTAGGTACACTCAATTAATATTAATTGATTATATAATTACTATAACCATCCTTTTGTTGGGAACACTACAGAACTATCATGGAACCATACTGCCTACTTTCTCCACATGAGTCATTCTGTTAAAAATGTTTCCCCCCCCACCCTATTTACCTCCTGCCAGAGAAGTAATAAATTTAAAATACAGAGAGACATACATTTTTGTACATGACCAACACAAGAATTTGTTTTGTTGAAGAGTACTTGCTTGTGATAAGGATTTTCTCTCTTTTTTTTAATTCAATGGGAAAAGGGGTGATAGGAAGTATATACATATTTTAAATGCATATTTAAAATAAAATTAAAATATTTTTTCTTTTTAAAATTACATGCAATTGAACTGATGCTGAGCAAGATGAGCAGAACCAGAAAAACATTGTATACCCTAACAGCAACATGGGGGTTGATGATCAACCTTGATGGACTCACTCATTCCATCAGTGCAACAATCAGGGACAATTTTGGGCTGTCTGCAATGGAGACTACCATCTGTATCCAGAGAAAGAATTGTGGAGTTTGAACAAAGACCAAAGACTATTACCTTTAATTTTAAAAAAAAAGCCCAACATCTTATTATGTAATTTTGCTATCACTTATATTTAATTTTTTTCTTAAGGATATGATTTCTCTCTCATCACATTCAACTTAGATCAACGTATAACATGGAAATAATGTAAATACCAACAGACTACCTCCTGTGGGGAGTGGGGGGAGGGAAGCAAGATTAGGGGTAAAATTATAAAACTCAAAATAAATAAAATCTTTCTGAAAAATAAAATAAAATTACATGTATTGTTTGCTTTCTTGGCCTTGTGACCAACTTTCCAGGCCACAAGGAAATCTGTGATGACAGCCTACTGACTAATGAGATGTTAATTTAACTCTATCATAAAGAATGTTTCTGCTAAGCCTGAATAATTTTTGATGGGTATTATTTGTTTTATTTTATTTTACTCTTTTTGTTTTTTTGCAAGGCAATGGGGGTAGAGTGACTTGCCCAAGGTTACAGAGCTAGATTATTAAGTGTCTGAGGCTGGATTTGAATTCAAGTCCTCCTGGGCTTGTGCTGGTGCTCTATCCACTGTGCTATTTGTTTTAACTGAAAATCTAGATTATCATTCAAAACTGCAACAAGAGCCTGGTTGAAAGCACTAGACTGTTAGAACATAGACTAACTGATTTGTGAAAATGATGACAAACATTTATTTCTTATACAATTTACCACAAGTACTACTAAAAAATGCAAAAAGAATAAATATCACTTTTTTACAGGACCTATTAAAAATATCTTGCATTCCATGGGCTGGCTCTTACAATTAATGATAAGATGTGCAGTTCAACACCGAGGGACAAGTACAATGCAAACTGAGGTAAGAGGTTGAAGACTGCTGTCTGTTTCAGTCAAAAAAGATAATATATCTAACTGAATGAAAAAAATGAAAGATTTGCAGGTATATAGTATATCTATCAAAATCATTAAGTTCTCTTATCAAAAGGCAATAAAAACAGCCCTAATCACCTCTCTCTCATCTTCCTTAAAAATAAAAGTCTTAATAATATTAAGATAGCACTATATTTCCTCCAGCCATGTGAATTTATATATGTAGTCAGAAGTTGAAGCCGGAAGAATAATTAGAAAGCCATTTCAATAATAGAGATAAGTAATGAGGACTTGAACTAAAGTGAAATGAAAGATATTATAGAAATAGAAATGACAATAATGATAAAAACAATAAAAATATTTATATAAGTCTTACTATGTGCCAAGCACTGTCCTTTGTGTGTTACAAGTATTATCTTTTTTGCCAGGAGATTGGATATCTGGGGCATACAAAATCTTAGCTACTCTTGGAGTTCATGGTCCAATAGCAATTTTGCACGGCTAAAATGTATGGTTTTTCTGGCACTGTTCAGTCAGGTTGAAGTTAACAGGCTGCTGGATTTGTACCAACAGGTCTCTATTTCCCATTCTGTGGGAAGAGAACCTGAACTCATTGAAATGGAATGGACTGTTGGGAAATAATCCCCATATAACATCAACACTCTATTTTCTGTTAGGGAGATAAGAAGTAAAGCTTTCCAAAAGCATATCAAGGAGTCTGTTCACAATTATTAAGCAGGAAGACCATCACTACTTCTTCAACTAAGACATTTCCTGTTGAAACATTATGTGGTTCTATGTCTTATATAACGCTGAAGATAAATTCATTATTCTTCCAGTATTGTGGAAGTTAACCAATTAACATCACTGACCTGTGAGGAAAGGGCATTCTTATGGATTTTCTTATAAATAAGTGCAGGGCAGATGAAACAGATTAGACTTCCCATTGTAGCACCGGTAAGACCTAGGATCGTCTCCACTAGAAAAAGAAAAGAAAAGCAATGAAAGAGAATAAAAATATGAGGACTATCTTTGAGGAAGTGAAAGAAAGATTTTACAAAGTGCTCAGATCATCAAGTCACCATTTATTTATCCAACAGTCAGCATGCTAAAGTGCTGGGCATTATCAGGAAGACCAAGATTTTAATCCCCCATTTTGATCCTTACCACCAACAAATCACACCACCTCTTGAAGCTTCAGCTTCCAGTTCCAATTCCAAGAATACTCAGATGAAGAATAGACATAAAGTACTTTGTAACCATTGGAGGACTTCATCAAGCCTCCAGAATGCTAATAGCAGTAGCAGCAGCAGTAAGAGGAAGAGTAAATGACATTTATATCTCACTTTAAGATTTGTAAAGCACTTTGTTAATGACAATCCATTGGGGTAAATAGTGTTTTAAGTATTATTTTTTCCTATTTTACAAATAAGGAAAATGACACATGGAGAAGTTAAGTGATTTGAAATCATACAACTAATGAGAAAATTAGTTAGAATTAAAATCCATGTCTCTGACTGTAAGATCACTGCTCAAAATCCATGTCTCTGACTGTAAGATCACTGCTCTTAGTCCAATACAGGTAGACTCCCCAATTTATGAATCCTGGAAGCAATGGATTGTGGAATCTCTAACTATATGTGATTCCTGACATCTAAAGGATTAGAAATCTCCTTTGATTTGTTATTTAATAAGTGAGGAATAAAACCAGGAATACTATCTGCTTTCATACAGCAACATGGGGCAAGGACTTGTCCCTTGAGCTCAGAGTCTGAACCACAATAATCCTTTGTAGCAGTGCGCAAGGTCAGGGTTGAACATTCAACTTTAGTCTTTTGCATACACTGGATCTTTGATGGAAAACTCTAAAGACTTTGGGCAGCAGGTCAGACAAAGCAGGCATAAGTTAGTGGTCAAATATCACAGTCTAGATATTCTAGAAAATAAAGGAAAAGTGGGAAAAAAAAACTGGAAAAATCTCAAGTGGCCTTTCCATCTTACCATTTGGGATCATGATTCCACCAACCATAGTTCCAAACACGATTCCAAGTGTGAGAGCTTTAAATCGAAGAGGGGGCATATAACCTCCAGCCGCAAAGGTACCATCTTTTTGCTACATGAAAGAAAATCAAAACATGCTAAGTTTTGAAATTGCTGCTTCCCCACTCCAACTCTCCTGCAAAGCAATTACTCAAAGGGTCCTGCTCCACACACCAGACAGGACTTAAAGTGGGGCTGAAATGGTGGTTTCACCTGCCAGTTCAATAGTCTACATATGTAAGCATTAACAGCTCAAGTAGATTTGGTTGAGCAATCTTAATGTGAATCTGCAACTTGAACTTGCAAAATGGTAAAAAGCTATTATTACACATCCTGTATGGATTGTAAATTTTACAAATTCTTGGGGCAGCTAGGTGGCTCAGTGGATAGAGCACCAGCCCTGGAGTCAGGAGAACCTGAGTTCAAATCCAGTCTCAGACACTTAATAATTACCTGGCTGTGTGGCCTTGGGCAAGCCACTTAACCCCATTTGTCTTGCAAAAAATTTAAAAAAAATTCTTGAAATATTAAGGGCAAATTCTTGCATTTGCTTTTTTGCTTTTAGGATCAGGGCAGGGGAAAAAATAAGAGGTAAGAGCACAACGGTTCTACTATTGGACAGGGAGCAACATGAGGAGTACCTCTAATATCAAGTTGAGTTGATCGGGTTAAACTTAAGAGGTGGATATCACCTGCATCAATCTATCAATTGAGCCTCTTAATAGAAGCCTCATAGAAAACAATCAATGGGAGCAGCCAGATGGCGCAGTGGATAGAGCACCAGTCCTGGAGTCAGGAAGACTTGAGTTCAAATCTGATCTCAGACATTTTATACTTTCATAGTTATGTGACTATGGTCAAGTCACTTAATTCCACTGCCTTGCAAACCCCTACCCCCCAAAAAAACTCTCAAATGAAATTCCAGGGGGAATCAAAGGAAGAACATATAATATAGGCAGTACACCCAAACCAAAAATCTCTCATTCCCAATTCCAGGAAGTACCTCTAATTTTTAGGGTTTAAACAAACAAAAAAAAATGTCAGAGTTCACTGAAAGCAGACTACTCCCAGGCATAAAGCAGGGAACATTACAACTACTCATGGATGAAGTTTTCTGAGCAAGGTGTACGTGCTCTACTATCTCCAACAAAAGATGAAGAAAATTCCCCAAATTTTGAATTATCCAATATTTGGGAAAATAAACTTTTGGCAAGTACTGAAAAAGGACCAGACTCAAACTCCAGAAACTGGTAATGTAATGGTATCCTTCATATTATTTTATATTTTGTATTATTTTAATTTCAAATGGTGACTTTTTTGTAAAAGGAACTAAGTAAAAATTTATGTGGCATAGTCAAAAAGCTACAACCCAAAGGAATGGAGACATCTAACAAAGTTTTTGACTATGGGAAAATATTTACTACAGTATGTCATTAGTCTTGCCTTTCTCTTAGCTAATAAGTTTCTTTTTTAGGTTTTTTGCAAGGCAATGGGGTTAAGTGGCTTGCCCAAGGCCACACAGCTAGATAATTATTAAGCGTCTGAGGCCAGATTTGAACTCAGGTACTCCTGACTCCAAGGCCGGTGCTCTATCCACTGCGCCACCTGGCTGCCCAATAAGTTTCTTCTTAATCATATATTACTTTAAAATTAGGAGCCTGAATGGCTAATGGAAGAGAAGCAACTCATCCACTATATACCAGGTTTAGCATGTAGAGACAAGTGAAAAAAAGTTTAAAGCATCGTTTTGAATCCCAACAAAGCAGCTTCTGGAATTCTTTTATATTTTATAAGGAAATTAAGCAATTAAATTTACACATTTACCATCTTTACAGACCACCTTTGCTTTTACAAATATTCCAGAATATCCAATGAGTGCCACAAAATATGGACTTGTGACTTAAACTAAGATATAGGAAAAAATTCAATTTTAATAGAAGTTAAAATAGGGACAGGGATTGGGCCAATGATTTCCTTGATAAAAGGAAACTTCCAGGTAAGGAAATGTTCTTCGCCATTGTAGGTGAGTACCTTCTCTACAACTTGGAGGCTTAGAGTTCTTAAGGTTAAGTGACTTGCTCAGGATGATACAACCAGGATGTGTCAAGGATGAGAGTAGTAATAAGGGAGAAGGGTCAAGGAGTCATAGAAGTGGATGAACAACCATTCCTTTGGCTACAGCTTGCTCTCAGTGTTCTTCATTAGCCAAACCACCTATACAAACTAATAAGAGCCCTGGGCTTTGGTAAAATTAGCTCAGGCTTGGGGGAATAAAACAAAGCAAACAAAACCAGCCTCTGGGTCAAAAAGAATGTTAAGAGAAAATCCAAAATATGATCCATACTCTGTAGGCTACTAAAGCACGTAGAAAGGTTGCTTAATTTTTATATTACTGTACAAAGCTAAACTGAATCACTTTCTAATAGGTACAGCAGAATACAACCACAAGGATTGATGGTAGAATATTTCCAGAGCAATGCTCCCTACAGATTGGGGCAATAATACTACAACAACATACAGTAAAAGCTCAATTAATCAAAGTGCTTGCAGAATAAGATTTCCCAATTAAATAAATTTTCCATATAATTCAGGGTCACAACCAGCAGACCTTTTAAATTTCAACCCATTACTGAAAATCTCTCTAAAATGCTGCCATTCCCTTTCCTGCCTTAGTAAATATTGAACATAATTTTAACCTTCCTTAGCTAGTTCAGGATCTTATATTGTCTTAGGCCTCTCTCATTCTGACTCATCAGTTGAATAGTACTAAAGATGCAAAAGATATTGGGGAATAGGCTGACTCTTTCCTGACCCTAAGACATTATCCTGTAAGTTGCTTTTCCCTAATATATTCCTAATATCAGCTTGATTTTTTTTATGCCATTTGTCTCCTTCTTCTAAATGTCAAATGTAGGACAAAAGGTAGAATCATAGAATTGGAAAACACCTCACAGGTCATTTAATTTACCCCCTACTCAAATCATGAATCCTCTCCTCCATCCTCCTGGCAGGTAATCAATCTAGCCCCAGTTTAAAGACTTCTGGTAAAGCAAAAGTCTTGTTACCCAAAGCAGCCCATTCTATGTTGGAGCAGTTGGGGCAATTTTAATTGCTAGGAAGTTTTTCCTTATCCTGGGCTAAAATCTGTTTTACTGTAACTCCAAACCATTAGTTCTGATTTTACTTAGAAGCAAGCAAAACAGGCCTAATGTCTCTTCAATATATTTTAACAAGATAATAAGATCCAAGAGGGCCAATCATCTAAATTATATATCTCCTCCAACACCCAGCATAGTGCTCTGCATCTAGTAAGCACTTAATACTTGTCAAAATGAATTCTCCATAACTATCCTATAAGCCAATTGCTATCACATTCTTTTCTCTAGGTTAAATGTACCAAATTCTTGTTAAAGGTACTGAATAGAAGCTTAACAAAGGTTACACCATGTTAAGAAAAGTTTTACCTAACAGGAAAACTTTAAAAGACTGAAAGACATCAAGATTAGTATCATGAAAATAACTTCATTTTTTTTTGTTTTAAGAACCAGTTAAAATAAAATCTTACCTGCTGCTCAAAGAGAAGAGTGTTCAATGCTTGTCTGCAGGGTAGAATCATCATAGGAAATCCAACTGCCACTGACATCATGAATCCCACTCTAATCATTTCAGTCACCAGATTAGAAGGAAAGTTCATTAACACATTGCCGGCAATAGTTTCTGTGAAGCTAACATAGCCAAAAAATCCTACCTGTCCAAATGGAAGAGAGATGAGACAGGAAGATAATTCTGATCAACTTCTAAGTTAACTCAGAAGGGCAAATAAAAGTAGCAAGGGCAATACCCTGATCCTAAGTAATAATTCACCTTTCATAAAGGCCTTCAGTGTACCCAACTCCTTAAGGCAAGAAACCTTATAATTGAGTCATTAGTCTTATATCTTACTGAAAATCAGCCAAGACCAAAGACAGCAGAATGATATATACCATGGCTACAATAATTTAACTAAAAATACTAAAAGAAAGTTTAAATGAGATTAAATTTTATCATAATTTCCTTTGAAATGTAACAGAGACCAAAAATGTCTAAAGCTCCCAGTTTAGAAGAATTTGTGTAAAATGTAAGAGAACCATTTATACAATGACTACAACCCTAAAGAAAAATACTAGTTTAAGAATTATGACCATCCACTTTTTAGCAGAGATGATGGATGAGAGGTACAGAATGAGACATGTATCTTGAGACATGGCACAATATGTGGATCTGGGTTTTTTTTTGACATTATTTGGCATGGGGGGGCTTATTTTGGGAGAGGATGGGAGATACAATTAGAGGAAAGTGGGAAGGAACAGTGGCAGTGTAACTTTAAAAAAAAGAGCATCAATGAATAATTTAAAAAATAAACAAGTTCAGAAGAGGATACACAAGTAGGATAGTGCAAAATCAACATATTAAATGTGAAATATGCAAAAAAAACCCACCCACTAAACTATACATAGTGGAAAGTCACAGCCTTATATGCAGTCCTCTTTATCTATTTTTCATATATGGAAACTGGCCCACCTCTTCTTTTCCAATTTCCTATATGGGGAACTTCATGCCACTTATTGCACATAATATGCAATATGCCACAGTGGAGTAACTCATCACATATATGGGGGTCACCCATAATTTTGTTTCTTTGGAAAGAAGAATTTGTAATCAATTAGCAACACTAGAAGAATCTGATATTTAAAAAAATGAGATTTTGTGTCATGGAGCAGATTATGAAATTCTTGAAAACCTTTCAGAATTTCCCAGCTATATTCAGCCCTCTCTCTTCCTCCTCTTCAATTCTATAATTTTTCTGGGGACAGAACTAAAAATCTTACCAGGCAGAAGTTTTCTGAATGTTTTTATTTTAGTTAAAAGAAAGGTACAATTGGTAAAAGACTGTTGTAAAAAAAGTCATAAAACATTTTTAAAATAAAAAAAAATTTTTTTTTAAAAAACAAAAGCTCCCAATTTACTGGACAGCGTCAGTTCCAATAACAGGAACTATAAAAGAAATAGCATCCGATATATCCAAAAATCTCAAACTCTTGAGTTTATCTATATAGCAACCCTCCTTAAAGCAAAGACTAAAGCTGGGGTACTCAAAACCTGGGATCTACAAATGTGTTTTATTGCTTTTTACCATTTTGGTAATTGTGTTTCAATAAATTGGTTTCCATCTCTTATGTGTTTAAAAACATTATTTTAAGAAAGGGTCTATAGACTTCACCAGTCTATCACAGTGGGGTAGGAGTGAAAGGCCCATGATACACCCCCAAAAACCAAGTGCTTTTTAAAAGGCTGTCCAATATGGGGCAGCTAGGCAGAGGAGTCCTGGAGTCAGGAAGACCCAAGTCAAATCCAACCTCAGACACTTAATCACCTAGCTATGTGTCCTTGGGCAAGTCATTTAACCCCAATGCCTTACAAAAACCAAATAAATTAAAATAAAAATTTAAATAATAGGCAGTCTGATAGTATTTTTAAGGCATTGACATACCTCTGGAATAATTACAAATCAATAATGCTCATATACTCTTTGACCAAGAGATTTTACTATTAGGCATTAATGGTCAATGACAAAAAAAAAGTCCTATAATATACACCAAAATACATAAAACATCTTTTGGTAATAGGTAAAAAATTGTAAACAATGTAAATAGTGATATCGAAATCAAATAAAAATAGATCTGTGAACCCACAGTAACCTAGAAAAATGCAAATTAACATTGTCTACATTGTATTTTTATTTATTTTATTAAGTATTTCCCAATTGCATTTTAATCCGGATCAAGTAGCACTAAGAGTGGGCAGCTAGGTGGCATAGTGGATAGCCTGCTGGGCTTGGAGTCAGGCCTCATCTTCAATCAACTTCAAATGCTTATTAACTGTGATATCCTAGAAAAGTCATTTAACCTTCTCTTAGTTTCTTTATCTGTAAAATGAGTTGGAGCAGGAAATGGCAAACCACTCCAGGATCTTTGTGACCCCAATTTTAGGTTTTTTTAGCAAATAGGCAAAAACAATTGAAATGACCAAACTACAAATACACTGGAGAGTTTTGTAACCATGAGTCTGACACTTCTGAGATAAATAATCATTAATTAGAAAATGGCTAAACAAATTATGGTTCAAAAATGTGATGGAATATAGGAAATAATGAATATGACAAATAGAGAGAAGAACTGGAAGAGTTATATGAACTGATACAATGCAAAGTAAGTAAATGAAGGAAAACAATGAGCAATAATAACATAAAATGAAATAATAAAATAATCAAAACTATGCAACAAAATTATGAGAAAATGATTCAAAAAGATGAGATATAAGAAAATACCTTTCCCTTTATCTTTGCAAAGGTAGAAGGCCATGAATATAGAACACTGTATATAGGTGATATAAAAACAAGAAATAAGGATTTAAAATTAATTTTTAAAAAATTATTATGTATTACTTTTATATATCTGTACTTCTTTGACATGCTTTATAGAGAAAGGTTTTGGGGAAGAGATATGAAAAGGAGATAAAGAAGCATAAAGGGTCCTTACCGTAATGTAAAAGGTGGTGACCACATTAAGTGATGAAGCAAATATGGAGCTCATTATTTTAACTGATGGTTCGTCTAGGCTGTCATAGGTGGGCAAAACCTGGCTACATAAAAATATGCAAAGGATAATGTATTTCAGAAAGAAAAGTTCAAAATAAAAACATGCCTCTGACCTAAATGAGAAATTTCTAACACCCTCCTCCCCATTAAAAAAAAAATGCTGTGCCAGTATTTGTAACATGTCAAGAAATTTCATCATGCTATCAATTTTAAGTGAAATAAACATATCTTTAAAACCCTTTCTCTTTCCCTGAATAATATACATGATACAAAAATTTCAAAAACGGTGAAAAATGATAGGCTATTTGTTTTACTGAAATACTAGTGGAACTACTCCTGTGTTGACTGTTCTTGGGACCCTCCATACTGATAATTAAAGTAATGCTTTGTTTATAGAGTAAAAGTGGGAAACTGTTGGGAAATAAGTAAACTTAAACAAAACTCAAAATATAAGTATTTTTGTCATCTTGGTCCAATTCATAAAAACCTAACAAATATTTTTGAGGTATCTAACAAATTTTAAATATAACAGGGGAAGGGAGAGTATGCCTTTTAGCAACTTATCTTTTTCCTATTCTAATATTGAACATACTTCAACTAAGTTCAATTAAGAGACTGCTGGGTTAGGTGGGAAACACTAGTTAGGAAATATCACCTATGTACAGTACCTGAAGAAACAGGTTTCCTTAATACATATTTTTGTGGTAAAAATCTTTGGTCTCTTTTTAAGGGAAAGTGGATAGAAAAGAGTCTGAAGGCATATGGTGTATATGTGTGTAGGATATGTAAAGGTATATTGAAGTGTACTGGTACGAACACAGATGTTCCTGATAGTGGGCTATGAGAGGCAAAAGTTTAAGAGGAGAAACAGAGTTGGATAAGAATATATATTTTTCTGGAAATACAGGGTGGAAGACAAGTTAAGATGGGGACTAAGAAATTGAGTTTAGGCAAAGAATCCTAACAGTGATAGAGAAGAATGGGCAAGAGTGGTGAATGGTAATGATTTGAATGAAAGACAGAAGAGTAAATTTGGGTTGTTTTTTTTTTTTTGAGGAAGAGTTGACATAAAAGTTTAGTAATCACTTCCATTATAATCTGTTTCAGACCAAGGGCTCTTCATCTTTTTTTGTCAAAGACCCCTTTGACGGTCTGGTGATGCTTATGATGATGATGAGACTCTTCTGAGAAATATTTTCAAATGCATAAAATAAAATACATAGGATTACAAAACAAAGTACACTCAAATAAAGTTATCAAAATGTTAAAAAAAAAAAAAAGCCTATGGAACCCAGATTAAAAAATCTAGCTCTAGACCAATCTTTTCAAAGTCCTTTTTATCAAAACATTTCATGAACTCCTACATTTCTAACACTCAATAATTGAGAAGATATATACAGTTATGTGAATTTAGTAAAACTTAAGTGAATTTGTAGCTTATTAATTATGACAGCATTTGGGGGGCATCTGGACTTTTAAGTCTAGTATCAAAAAGTAGTAAAGAAATGTCTATAAATACCAAACAACAATTATTCTTTCAGAGTTTCCAGGAGGCACTGAGCACCTAAAAAATTTTGTCTTGAGTCAAAGGCATCAATATATGACAGAGATAGGACTTTATTTTTTTATTAATCTGTACATTTATTCTAAATATAACAAATGTGGGCAATTTTAATATACAAATAATAGAAAAAAAAGATTGTACATAAAACTGCAAATTCCCATTACAGTATTTAAATTTCTTTTAATATAATACTTTCAGCACATTAGGTCAAAAGAAGATCCATAATAGTCCATAGGAATATTCAACATCTTCTGTTTACTCCTATCTCCAACCTCAGTTTCTAATTTGAGACTCTGTGCCAGGGTCAACTTCACCCCTTCTGGTACTCTTAGTAGGGTGAGCAAGTTCTGTTTGGTTCTGACCTAGCTTTCCTGAGTTCCTATTGCTGGCTTTCACTTTCCCTGGCATTTCTGCACTCAGAGACTCAGAGCAGACTTAAGTAGCCCCCAGAATTCTACCTGTATTTGGCTATCCCTGATGAGATCCTGATGTAGTCGTCCATCTTACCTGGGGCTTCCCCAGTCAGGGCACTGAGTGGCCTTCTGTCCTGTCTGAAGCTTCCCTAATCAGACCACTGACATGAGTTTTGGTCTATTTACCTAGGCTCACACTAACTTCTCTGGCAGAATCCCGGTTTCCTATGTCAATTGCTTCTAGCTATCTTTTCTGTGGTTCTAGGCTATATTCTTTGAATTTCTTGGTCATTATTCATTCTTTAAAAATTTTCTATTTTATTTTTTCCCAATTACATGTAAAGATAATTTTCAATATTCATTTTCTGTAAGATTTTTTGAGTTCCACATTTTTCTATCTCCCTTCCCCCCCCCCCCCCCCTTAGGACCAATCTGGTTCTCTTTCTAGATAATTGCTGGAATAAAAGTGGGAGACAAACTTCTATATAGCCATCTATGCTCTCATACTCTTAAGCTCAGGAGCTTTAACCTAAGTTTTTTTCTTATTTCAAAGCTGGTTCTCTATTCCAGAACATTTGAAAAATATTAATATACATATGTGCAAGGCATATAATTTATGTAGTCTTTGAAACATAATTTTTCTTATTTATTATGGAGTCATTTAATGAGATGACAAACAATTTTTTGTCACTGTCAGAACAAAAGTCAAAGACTCCCAATAATATACTCTAGACTCAAAATTCTTCAGGTCTCATTTTGTTAGTCCTATGTGGGCTTGGGATGATTCTAAGAAAGGCTTCATTTCTTTCTATTCAATCAGGAGTGGATATACTAATTCTGTTTGCCTATCCTTATCCCAAACACAGCTGTTAGGAAGGAGTGTGACAGTGTTATCTATCCCAACACACATATAGACTATCATACAAAATCAAGACAACTCTAATAGATATCAGTAAGATATGACAAAAGGGAAAAAAAATCTTAGTTCTCAAAAGCAAAAAGTTTTAAGTTCAAAGAACTTCAATAGTAAAGTTTTTAACCTTCTGGCCTGGCACAGTACAACGTTGTCTACTCAGTTGCTGTGATCAGGGTTCAATGGTATGAACCCAATGCTTTAGCATCTTGACCATTACTTACAGCTTCTCCCTTATTTACCTATGTTATAAAAAAATATAAATGCATACTGCAAGAAAACTCAAAGGATTATAGACTAAGAATTAGATGGATCCTCAGAAGGTTATTTAATCTTATCTCCTAAACTGAGGCTCAAAAAAAATAAGGAACTTATTCAAGACCACACAACCCCAAAAGACAGTGCTGGAATTTGAACTCAGGTTCTCTCACACCAAATTCCATATATATCTCACTGCCCTTAGTTAAAGAAGCCAGAGGAGGAAAGTTTAAAGATATCACTTCCCCTGAGGCCACAATTTGAAAAGAAGATGAACTTGTAGCAAAGTCAAATTATTTCCAGGGGTCTAGTCTTTCTGTCCATCACAGCACCAAGTCTACATATTTATTTTGCATTTTGAAGCATAGTTACATATACTATCTAAGCTTGGTTCCCTTCCAGACAAGAGCCATCTTCCATGAAGAACTCATGTCCCACATACTCAAAGAGATATGTGTATGTATGTATGTGTATAAATATATATGTGTGTGTGTGTGTGTGTGTGTGTGTGTGTGTGTGTATGGGAAGTTTTATATATTTATGTATGTGTGTATATATGTATATATGTATGTATGCATATATACATATACACGACACATATATGCCAAATGGTCTTGCTAAAGACTAAAGCTTAGGTTAAATGGATCTTTCCTACTTCTGACCATTTCTGAGAATATACTGTATATTGTATTGTATCTGAACAAGATCAAGATTTCTAATTAGATTCTAAGACCTAAAAGTCCAGAATCTATAAACTTATCTCAGAATGGGATCAAAGAGGTAGATAGGACCTTAGACATCACCTAGTCTAATCCTCATTTTGTTAATGAGTAAACTGAGGCTCAAAGAAAGTGAAATGACTTCTCCAAGATCACCTAGTAAAAGACAGTCACAATTCCAACCGAGGTCCTCCAATTTGTTCAAGGACTCATGGTAATATGTTATTAACTTTCAATGTTAACCTTGATCAAAGAATTATTTGTTTCAAATAAATGAGTATTTAATATCTTAGGAAACAAGACAAAAAGGAGCAGGCAACAATAGAGAATAGGAATATGTGGTATTTTAGGTGTAATAATGAACAAATCATAAAAGGTTATGAAAACAGAAATGACACCAAATTGTGTCAATTGATCATTCCCAACAAGTATAAACAGCATAATCTTGTTCTTCACTGGTATTTACTTACACACACACACACACACCACACACACATTTGCCACTAGAGAGTAGGACTATTATGTTTCTACATGTGTTAAATACATATATTTTAAGAAGGGGATTAAGAGGTCAGTAAAAATGAATACAGCAAGTCTGAGAATAACAAACTTGTGACATTACAAGTGGCCAGAGAATGTGTTATTCTTACATTCAGAGAAAACATAGGTTTTTATCTTTAGGTTTAGACTGCTATTTAACTGGTATAACAGAATCTATATTTAGAGAGACATGTGCACACACTATTCCAGACCATATAATTTTACCCAAGTTTCCAAGTCCAACAAATATGTGCTAGTAACTACGTGGCCACCACAAGAGAGCAATTGGGCATTTAAAAAAAAAACACAGGACAACTGGTAACTAGGTAAGCTGTAAAAGAATATAACTTCTGTCACCAATTATAATGGAGACATTAAACAGCAAGACTGGAGCATGTTCTGGTAGAAACTGAGCTGCCAAGAGAGAGACGATAAGTGGGAAATGATGATTTGGATCTCGCATGTGGGTGTAAACACAGCAGCATGAACAAATTTTATCTGTCACATTAGTTTACGATTGGCACAATACATGTTCACTAAAACTACAGGAGGGGGGAAGCCCAGTTCTGCCAACCTCCCTAACGTTGATGGTCTTTTCCCTGTCCACATTTGGATTTACGCCTCTATTTTGAGCCGGTTACTATTCCAACCGAGCATGAATCACTTGCTCCTGTCATTTTGGTAGAGAAGGTAATGCTGCTGGAATTATGGAAATAACCTGATCTGCATTTACATAGTGCATTGTGCCAAAAAGAAAACACACACACACACACACACACACACACACACACACACATACATACACAGAGTGGGCCTCTGTAAGCATATCAGCAACAATCTGAAGTCAATGTTTGTGCAATCTCCTTTTAAATATTCCCCAACAGCTAAATTTTGGCAAAAGATTAGAAAAGCTGCCTATTCAGATGGTTTTTGGTTGTTGCTAAAATCCAAACTGCCAACTCTCTTTTTTGTTGAGAATCTGGCAAACTAGGCATTCTAACTAGTTACTCTAAAAACATGTTTCAATCAACTCATCACTGAAATACAACTCTCAACTTAGAACAGTAGGGAAAGGGATATAACTGAAAAAGACATTATTATTCTTCAGTAGTTTATTAACACACACTTAACAAGGGGAAAAAAAGGATGATTTCCCCATTCATCACAGTAAATAACGCCCCTTTATCATTACAAAATACATTTCATATCACCACCATGAAAATCAGAGAAAAGGAAGTACTTACGACTGACAGGCAAAAGACATGCCAAAGATAGGAATGCAACGAAAAATGCCCTCCCAACGGGTGTAATTAACCCCCTCCAGCCACTGCCCGCCGAAAAGGCCATGTCTGAGAGATGACAGTACTATCTGTAGCCAAGGAAAAATAAGAGGCATTAGGATTGAAACATAAAATCTCAAAATCAAATTTCCTAGTAAAATTAATAATGGAATGCTAACATTGGTAATACTGTGACAGAAGCAGGAGAATGCGGAGCTCTCAAATTGGTGTAAACATTTAGTGTAGGCTGGATTTCTCATTGGATTCTCATAAGAAATTTTCTTACTTCTTTGTTTGACTCAGACTAATTATATTTCTATAGGTGCATTTATTATTACCAAATAGGCAATAGTGATCTTCTGGAAGGTGAGGTGTACCTTACTTGGACCTCCACAAGCCATTAATATACATCTATATCACTGCATTAGAATGTTTTTACAAGAACTGAGTTCAGCTGCTCAGAGTTTTCCTTAATATATCCAAACAGATGTCCACATAAGGGGTCACTTAAAGCAAACATAAATGGAGTCCTTGCCCAATCCTTGGCATCACTTTACTTATGGTATTGGCAGGAAAAAAGGTGTTCCCAAATATTGGCAGGTTCTTAAGTATTTCTGTACCATGCCAATCAAATACTATTTAAAAGATGAAAATTCACCAAAAACAAGACTATCAAGTTAAAGAAGTAACTGGAAAAGTGGCATAAAGCGTTACTGGCACTGGTCTGTCAAAAAACTGAATTAAGGGATACTGGTCTTTTCTTCCATTGCTTTAAAAAAATCTCATGTCAGTTAACACACAATATGAAGAGGGTGAGAAAAACCAATATAAAAAAGTCTTGAGGAGCTCTGCTCACTTAAAAAGTGCCATTTTTAGTCAACTTAGAATATTCAATATGGCATATGCTACTCTGTGCTCTAGAGGCCACACCTAGCAAGTCACCACTAAGGGTTAAGTGAGACAAGCCCAGTTAAGAGGTTTGGCCCAACCCTCAGTCTTCATTCCCCACATAAGGGGACTTACTGAGTACCTTATACAAAAAGGAGGAGACAAAGTGGTAAATTGGAAAATGGTTTCTGCTTTAAAACATTTAAGGTTATTTCACCATGATGCTGCCAGAACATCTAGGATATCAAGAACATAGTGCTCTCTGAAGCTCTAAAGCTCTGATGTTGTTTTATTTTTGTCATGGGTCCTCTGGCAGTCTGTTAAAACCTTCTCAGAATAATGTTATTAAATGTATAAAATAAAATTCACAGGATTATTCCAACTAAAGTGAAATAAATATGTAATTTTTTCCTATCTAAATTCATGGGCTCCCTGAAATCTGAAAAGATTCACAGATCTCTTGGGATTCTATGGAACCCAGGTTAAGAATCTCTACTCTAACCTGAGTTCAAATCAGGACTCAGACACTTAATAATTACCTAGCTGTGTGGCCTTGGGCAAGCCACTAAACCCCATTGCCTTGCAAAAACTAAAAAAAACCCCAACAAAACAAACAAACAAAAAAAACCTCTACTCTAAAACAAACTAAGACCTTCTAGTATAAACTAAGTATTACCATCTGAATGGCAGTTGATCGTCAATCACATACAAAATAAAACGTAATGTAAATTAAAATGCACATTTTATTCTTTAAAAGTAAAATATAATCAAATCAAAGTAGTCATACGCACATCCTCAAATTGTTGATGACTTTTCTTCCCCTGGTGCCCCATTCCAAACCAAACACATCTGCTTTTACCAATAAAAACACAATATAAAGTGCTTCTTAGAGATGTCCTCAAGGTTTTCATTTTATTTCATCATGAAAAAGTGGGAAAGGCACAACATGGCATAATAGTTTTACTCTTAATTTCAGCAAGGTCCTACACAGTAGATAGTTGGTGGCAAGAACATGCCTTGGAAATGATCTATTCCTGCTCCCTGACAATGATACACTGAGCTATTATATACTGAGTATCATCATCTAGTCAGAGGCCAATCAGTCACCATGACATTCTTAAAGAGTTAATTTGATTTAAAGTCAATGGTTTATTTAGAAAATAATCTAAGTAATTAGATATAGCTAGTATTCTTTCCTCGCTACCTATGGCACATTAACAAAACCACCCAAGAGTTAAAATACTCACCACAAACATAAACACTGTGTAGAAGATGAGAGCCATGGCACTGAAGGACTGTATGGAAGCCATCATGTTCCTCTGAAGGCTCAGTGGAAGGACAATGCACAAGGAGACAACAAAGAGCAGGAATATTCGGAAGCTGCCAGTCACCTGGGAATAGATAGAAAATAGAAATGTTGATTCATCAACTTGATCTTCAAGGGGTCTTGATAAACCAAAGAAAACCAGTAATATCAGAGGACACAGGAAAACACAGGTTAAAGGAAATGGTCCAAAGCAAAAAGACAACTTTCCCACTAACTCTTAATAGTATAGAAGGGAGGCTATTTCTGTGATAAACCTATCTAGTCACTGGGTGCCACTGTTGCTCTATGGAGTGACTGCCAAGGACACTTACTAAAAGCAGAAACCTGATAATGGAAGAAAAAAAGCTAATACAAACTGAGAATATTTGAATATTTTTTATTAAAGCTATCATGGTTCAGAAAAGATGGAAGTCTTGAAATTCTGGTCTAGAAAATTAGTCAAAAACCTTAAGATTGCTATTTATTACAGCAAAAATCTTAAGTATGCAAAAATATTTAACATCGAATTTGACTGCAACCAGAACACATTTTTCTAACTTTGCAATTCCTTAGTCAATCAATAAACATTAAGTGCTTACTAGATGCCATGCAGTTAGAACTAAATAGTATCAAGGTGACATAAATATGAACCATATCAAGATCCTAAAAAATGTCTTTTCCCAAATATTTGCATATTTACTCCTAGACTTATAGCACAGTGGCAGCACATGCTTCAAATAAAAGACCTCAATATTGCAATACAGAGTTCAAATATCTATAAGGCAAAGTTAGGGGAATGGGATCATTCATTGTCTCATAAATATTTTCTTACATGTAATAAGGACATGTAGTGGAAATTAAGAGAAAATTGTGATTGCCTAGAATTTCCTCTTCTCTAATTTCCAAGGAACAAGGAAAACTTTAGGAAACAATCAATCAACAAGATTAATTAAATGCCTACTATATGCCAAATACTATATGTCAAATATTTGGTAAGTAGGAGGGCATTTGAGGCAAGGAGGACAGTCAGTTCAAAGGTGAGGAGAAAAGAAATATGGTGTCACATATGAGGAATAGTGAGAAGGAAAGTTAAGAGTGTAGAAAGGGGAATACTGTATAAGATTGGAAAGGTAGATTAGGGTCAGGTTATGAAGGGTTCTAAAAGCTAAGCAGGGGAATTTATATTTAATTCTGGAACCTATAGAGAGTCACTGGAATTTTATTGAGTAGGGAAGTGACATGGTCAGATGTTCACTTTAGGAAAATCACCTTGTAAACTGTGTCGAAAAATATATTACAAAGGGGAGAAATCAAGTAAGAGGATCTTACAGTAGTTCAGGAGAGAGATAGTAATGGCCTGAACTACAACTGTGGTCATGTAAGTAGAAAGAAAGGGACAGATTTAAGGTTAAAAAAAAAATTAGTAACTAACTGGAGATGTGGAATGAGGGAGAATGAGGAGTCAGTGATGGGTAGTGAATGATTTGGAGGTAAAATTAATTGGCTTTAGAATTTTTCAGTAAAATAACATTTTCATTTGAAGTTGTTTTCAAACTGTGGAAAGTCATAACTAAAAATTTAAAAATAGGGATCATCCTTAACAGAAGCATATCATAAATTTCTCTTAAAGTACCCAATTTCAGCATTTATAGTTATCACTGTAATTATTCCCCTCCATGTTAGATGGTGACACCAAAGAAACAAAAGCCACCAATTCATACATAAGGATACATGCAGACCACACATTAACTTAACTTTAAAATATAATTATCTAAATTTTATTGTGTTTTTAATTATCTTTAAATTTTTATTTATTTAAGGCAATGGGATTGTGACTTGCCCAAGGTCACACAGCTAGGCAACTGTGTGTTTTTAATTATTTTGCTAAATATTTTCCAATTACAATATGGCTCCATATGATTGACATCCCCTATATGAGGAATAACCTCTATTCATGCCATTTTAATCAATTTCTTCATTGTTACAGAGTCAAAGTATAGGAGATTACTTGATAGTTGCACTTCAAGAAATAAAGCTAACCAAATGCAAATTATTAGTCAATACTTAAACAATTATACTACAGCCAGAGCAGTTTTTAAAATCATTTCAACCACAGAACTAATTTGATCCTCAAATCAAACTAAGACAAGAACGGGGATGAAGCATCGATAATACAGGTAAGGAAACTGGGTAATGAAAAACTGAATTAATTCATCTAAGGTCACATCAGTGGTAGGGCATAATAAAGATGCTATATCTAGTTTCAAGCACTGTCATCCTAGTTCTATTAGATGTAAATTTTCCAAAATGAATTAAATAAACTGCAATATGAATGAATTTGAATTCACGCAAATTGAAATGTCTGAAAATAAATTTACCTCAAATCCAAGCAACGGAGCAAAGAAGTTTGACCCCAAATCACCAATGACAACATAGAAGGCAATGCAGGTTCCCAACATAAGACCAATCATGCTGTAAAGACAGAAATTGGGGGTTTTAAATTATGCTTTTAAAAGATTCCATTGTTTCATCACAATCAAAACCATATCACTCTAGCAGAAAATCAGATCAAGCTCAGATTTCTAAGAAAGAATAGTGTGCTGTGAACCCTATACACATAGTACTACTGACATGTGACTTTATTCAAAGCTTAGATTTAATGAAAGATGCAATTTAGAAAGTCCAACAGTTTACAGGATGTAGATATGTTTTGTATGGTTCACCATTCTACTAAGACTGAATATTGAATAACACTAAACTTTTCTTTATATGTAGTATTATATTTTTCTCTCCACAGGAGGCTCTAAAAGTTCTTTCAGGTGCTATAAAAATGCACTGCAATGTTAGACAAGTTAAAAGAATAATCAACTACTTTCTCAAAAGGGCTGCTCACTATAATTTGCAATTTCCTAATTAAGAATTCTGAGTGCATTTTTCCCCAGAATTTTTACCATCTGACAAAATTGAATTCCAAAGGAACAAAAGAAAAATATAGCCTTTTCTAGTTAATGCCTCCTTTAAGTGGTCACATATTTGGTAATTTAACTATAGCTGAGAAGTTCCATTTTGTGGCATTAAAAAAAACTTCCTTTTTTTCATTTTTATCACTAAAACAAGTGCTTTCAAACTTGATTCTAAGCATTTTAAGAATATAAACTCAATTTTTAACCTATTTTCTAATAAGCAACTTTTTGGAGATGTATTTTTTAAAAGTTGGTACAAATTCCACAAACCACAAATATTATTTATTCTGTAATAATTTTTCAGTCTATTTTTGCTTTTAAGGACAGGTGAGAGAAAGTTATGAGAGAATCAATAAGCAAAGTAAACAGGTTACCTTGTCTCTACCAGCATTTTTCCTGCTTTTCCATAGGCATGAAATGCTTAGATTAAAAAAAAAATCATTGTTAAGTGAAACATGATTTAGATGATTCCACGTATATCAGTAACAAGTTATTGATAACACATAGGATAATTTTCAATCTTATAGAAATTCACTATTTCGGGATTTCTAGGTGTCTGAAGGATTTTGTTTCCTTTTTTGTAACTACTATCCACAAATCAAATCAAAACCACATTAAAAAAAAGAACAAAGCAAGGGATAGACATGAGGCAGGTTCTTTTTTTTCACTCTTAAAAAAAGTCATTGCAAAGTAGCAGTTTCCCACACATGGCAACCATTAAAAGAAAGTCTGCTTGAAATAGAAAATATGCATGTATAGATGCTGTGTGGCCAAAAAAAAAAAAGGCACTGCAGTACAAAATTTCAATCAGATTTCTTTTTTTTCCCTTTGTAGCCTGTTATAACTGAACCGCCTGATGTTGCTTAGAAAAACTGAGATGGTGCCCAGAATGTTTGGTCCCATCACCAGAATCCCCAGCTCTCACAGCCCACACCAAAAGGAATTTTTATTCCAATGTTTTTATTTTTAATCCTTTGGTCAGAGTTTGTAGCAGAAAATGAAGAATATCCTTTCTATTTCTTCATTTGGAGAAGGAAAAGGACTCAGAAAGCTCATGTTTGTATTTTTAAAGATAGATTCCTGAAGAAGTAGGCAACACATTCCATTTCTTTGTATTTTATTAACATATATCATTCTAGCATCAATTCTCTTGTCATTTACCTTAATACAAATCACATGGTTTAAAAAGAGCTTGGCTTGCCTTCCTGATGATGGTATATATTCAAGTAGCTGAGAAATCTAAAATTGTTCACTTCAGCAAGTTTCTCCCATGACCTTACCAGCTCTATTATAATCCCAGTGTTCCCAAATGATCAGTCTTTAAGAGGGAAAAGTCAAGGTCTTTGAGGAAGAGACCAAAAGAAGAATATGTTTGTGAATGGAAAGGAAAGGAAGAAGCAGCTCCTGCCACAGTCAGCTGCCCAGATTTCCTGATTCTCTTTTTCCTCTTTTACCACAAAGGGCAGGCCCCTTGAAAAGAAAGCAGGAAAGAACAAGCTTATTTCCTCTGAAGGGCCTGGAAAACAGTCCTCTTTTCTTTTGAGTATCTGTCTAGAAAACAAGACATTTGCTTTCTGATTTGTAAGGTGTTGGCTAAAAGGAAGAAAAGACCAGAAATGCACAAAGATTTTTGCTTAGACCTTGAAGAAAGGAAAAAAATCTTCTTTTAGAAATATACTAAAGAAATTGTTTCCGAAAGATTTTCAGCACCTTAGAACTAGCTGATAAAGTTTTTTTACATCAAGTGGAAATCTATGTACAATGATGATTATGCTAATGTTAACTAAGTGACTTTAATTTTTTTAATACAAGATTTACTATTAGATAGTCCTATTAGTCATTTGTCTATTAGCCAACAGTCAGTTTACTGCCAAAGATGAAAAATAGTCTTAAGTTGAAGAACTCACAATCATAATGAATAAATCAGCTACTTTTCTGAATACAAGCTTTAATGCACCAAACCAAGTTGTTCTCAAGGTCCTAAGTGTTTTTTTTCCTTCTCTAGAAGGACAGCAGTTCCCTAAAAGAGATTGTGCAGTATAATATAATTAGTAAAGCTGGTCCTGACTAAGAAAAGTCAGGAATTAAGTGTTTGCATGGGGAAAAAATAAAAAAAATCCAAAAAGTGGTTTTCCTAGGAAGTCTTCCAAAGGAATCAGTAGGTGTCACTTTCTTCTCATTAAATGACTATACTAGTACCCTACCATAGTCAAAAAGCTGAAAGGAAACAGGACCAACCCTGGGCAAAATTATGGAGATAAGTTTTTCTCAGATTTTCTCAATTTCCCCTCTCTGTACCCTTTTTTCCATCTAATTGGCTGAAAATCCCTGCCCCTACTTTTCACTTCATTAGTCACACACTATTCCTGCTCTTTAATTTTCCCCTACCTATAAAAATAATCAATCACTTATAATATTGATTAAGATTCAATGTATTATGTTTCCAAGGTAAACTGGTAGGGAAATATTTTGGGGAACAAGAACTATATCTTTTTTTTAATTTTATTTTTTTTTAAGATTTTGCAAGGCAAACGTGGTTAAGTGGCTTGCCCAAGGCCACACAGCTAGGTAATTATTAAGTGTCTGAGGCTGCATTTGAACTCAGGTACTCCTGACTCCAGGGTCGGTGCTCTTATTCACTGTGCCACCTAGCCACCCCCAGAACTATATCTTACTTAAATCATACCGACTTTCAATGTTGATCCTAAAAGTAAACAAGTCTTGGGGGTAGAGGCGGGGGGGGAAGGTGATGGAAGATGTACAGATGGTGGCTTCAGTATCTGGGGCTTTTCTTACAAGTCTAATCCCCATGCTCACTCTCAAGTTTTCTCTGAAGAACTTTGGAATTGTGAGACATGGGAGACTCTAACAAAGGGCTGACCATCCTGGTGTGCTCACAACATAGAAGGCCCTGTGCTCTATGAGCAATATGTAGTAATATAAGCTAATATAATCTGATCGGCCATAGTCAGACACACTGTACCTTGACCCCAATACAGTGATGTCATTTTGATTGACTCCCAGCACGATGGACAACAACCAATACCCAAACCCCAGATGTGAGCCTTTCTTCCCATGTCTTTTATTCCCCCCACCCCTTTCCCTCTCCTGGTCCCAATAAGATCAATCATTTGTCCCATTCCCTCCAACTGATCAGTCACTCCATACAGCCCTGTGAGTCAGGTTTTACTGGCTCTCACCAGTACCCTTTTTAACAATCAGGACCCCTAGTAGGTAGATGATGGGAAGCTCTAAGGACTACTAATCTCCCAGGGAGACAAATGCTCTAATAGAGTACAAACCTAAACTGTTGTAGGAAGAAAGAGGGAAAAGAAGTTGTTAAAAACCCTGCCTATTGGAAAGTTAGATTCACTTCCTTTATCTTTTAACCTATGTGAACATCAACAGATGAGAAAAAGATTAAACTGTAACTCAGCCTCAGTTTCCTCATTTGCAAAATAAGGATAACAGCACTTATTTCATAGGGTTGCTATGAGGATCAAAATTGAAAAATACATAAAATGCTTTTCGAAACTTAAAAGTTCTATATAAATGGAAATGTTATTAGGCTAATAACAGATATTAGAGAATAATGGTTCACATCTATATAGTACTTTTTAAATTAAAAAGAACTAAAATAAACAAGCTGTCCCAATCTCCCTAGCAGGTCAATTCCAAGAGACAAATAAAACATCTCACTAGGTACCAAAGACATTACTTAAGGTAGGTGTTTAGCCTCTAGTTATCACATCTGGACAAGGTCCCTCTTTGCAATGAAAAATACCATTATCCCTAATTTAGAGATGAGAAAACTGAACCTCAAGAGTGACATGACTTGATTAGGGTCAGAGCTGAAGCTCAAACCTAGGTCTTATGACTATAGAATGCCCAGGATTCTATCTGATTTCACTGGGTGAAAGTTAATCATTTCCACTGACTAGTTTGCTTGATTACTATGAAATATGAGAGGTAATACAGTCTTTTGGATAGAGAATCCACCTGGAAGGCCTTGAGACTCAGATCTCTTTAAGATCTTGTGTAAAGTGGCTTAACTTCTCATTATTACAAGCAATCCTCTAAGCGAAGAGTGATCATAAGGGGGACTGAACTGCAGAGGCAAAGGAAGTTTTCTCACATGGAATTTCCTTATGTTAATGAAATTATAGGTCTAGTTTCTATTCCTAGTATGTGATATAATAATGATTACATGTACTGAATGCTGTATGTAAGTTTGCATGTTTGCAATACTATGTTATGTTTATAGATGACTGGCTCTCCTAGTTTGTCATCCTGTGGTAGCAATTTAGAGGGGACACCGGTGCTGAGGGTGCTGACAAAAGTGAATCGTTCAAACATTTAAACATTTAAAAAAAGTTTTATGGGAAAAAATGAAAAGTTTACATAAAATTAGAAATTAGTAGGTAAAACTTTCAATAAAATTGTAAAGTATGATGATCTGAAAAAAAATTGAAAAGCACCAAAATGCTTAAGATTGGCAAAGTTCACTGCTGCATCACTATGACAGTGGTAACTGTGGAAGAATGATATGCTAAGTCTATAAGCTAGTGCATTTCTGGAACCCAGATGCAAGGCCATATTAAACCTATTCAAATTTAACATTTCAGAACAACTTATCAGGTTGCTTTGTATCTTTTCAAACTGCAAGATACTCCCACAGAATCAGCTTTAAGACTGAAAAGCTCTCCTCTAGATGTACTAGTGTACAAGTAACTATTGACTAAGATTAACTGTTCAACAATTGAACCTGCATATAGTAGGAAACAGTATAAAAAGGTTACCAAAAACATCTTTGCTTTCCATTAAGTCCCTTTTTCTTATAAAGGCTCTCTCCCAGGAAGATGAAATACAGAATAAACCTTTCAGTTTTTCTCTGCATTTGAGAAAAAAGAGATAACCCAGTATTTCCCCCAAAGAACCAGGAAATTTGCTAATCCCTTTATACTAGAGTTCCTTGGTTTCAGAAATCATAGAGGAGATTCTCATCTCTTTACATAGAAGCTAGAGCTCTTCATTTCTATGAAGTGGACACAGCAACTGAAAAGGACAGCACAAAGGACAGCAAATGCTGTATAGGACTAGGCCTAATGAAACTTTCTGGGGAGTCCAGATTATTCAAGTAATTTTCTTTGATATTAGGCATAACTTTCATGAGTCTGAGGGTTTACTTCTTCCTTATTTTTTTTGGATTCCAGTAGGTACACTTAGGTACAAGTCACACTGTGCGGCTAAATGCTAAACCCTAGGCAGTCAATGCAATGGGGGTATCCATCTGTCAGCAGCATGGTCACTGAACAGAATAAACATTTTCTTTATATCTTTTGCATTTGTCAGAAACCAAACCACTTTGGACCAAATAGTCAGCCAAAGAAATGATAAGATATACAAGATAACAATGAGAGAAGCCAAGAAAACATTTCTGCAAAAGGAACAATGTGAGGGACATTCTTAAGCAGAGTATCGTAGCATAAATGCTGAAGAAATGCTTCCCATTCTGTTCCTATAAGAAGCTGTTTCAACATGAATTTCTGGCTTTGTGTCTTTGTACTAAGGGTCAAGCTCATCTGATCAGGGGTAAATGTTATTTCTATGACTTTATCGAACACACCCATTCTTTATCAGCAAAAAAAAGGGGGTAGGGGGAGAGGAGGGAAGAAAAGGGCACAAAACTTTTATCTTGAGAATTTTAGCAGGGGTCATAAATAAATGTTAGTATATTGATGGCAATGTCAAATTACAAAGTGGAAAGAAAAGAATTATGATCAAATTTGCCAAAAATTCACACATGAATTTTACAGATGCTTCTGTCAGCTACTTAGAACTCTGTACACTATTTCCTCTCACCTTCTTCTCCTCCTTTTGCTATGTGTACTTATATAGTTGCAATCCAGAAAGTTGACACTCCCTGCCAGGCACTCTGTTGGCAGAACCTAATGTCCTCAGGACACATGGGTAGAGAAACTAGTGGCTTTCATTTGGAGACCAATAACTTTCACCAGACACCCACAATGCCAACTCCTGAGAATTTGTATTTTGATATTTCAACACCCACTTGGAAATGAAATCCAATCAAAATAATTCTGAGCCTTTGCTTTTGAAAAGACAGAAGTTTTCATTGGGTAGAATGAAAGAGGAAGCAAGAAGACAAGATTAATAGCACTGTTAAGTCATATAAGTGATAAAATATTCCAAATTGAAATGTCTTTCAGAAAGCAGAAAAAGATAAATGTTTTGCTTCTTTTGATGAAAAGAGAATTTCAAGAAAAAAAGAAGTGAAGGGATGAAAAGTAAAACTAAGAATATCAAGGTTACTTTATCAAGTATATGAAGTTCACCTCCTCCTTAAAGAAACAAAGAAAAACAAGTGGATTACTTAAAACCTTCTCACCAGTAAAGATGGCTAAATACTACAATTTATCAGACATAGACTTTGAGCTAGAAGAGCCCTCTGATCTGACTACATCTAACTGCCTTATTCCACAGAAAAGCAAACTGAAGAACAGAAAGGGTAAGTGACTTACTCAGGTTCACACAGCTAATATGTATCTGAGTTTGAACCAGGTTTTTCCAATTCCAAATTCAGTACTTATATACTCTAGGAAGTATATACTCAAGAAAAGTATAAGCATTGATATCCATGGAAAAAGAGCTTTAAGAATTAAGTCCAAAGGATAATTTAGATCTTTAAATTCTAATACTTGACAATAAAGTTTCACAGTGCTTTTGTACATCACTCACTCAATAATTATCTGCTGATTTCAAGGGCTGAAATTCTCACCTAAGCCTGCATAGGTCCTGCGTTTGCTAAGGCTGGCTGACTTCACCAAGAACATGCAGGACTGGTGTGTCATCCAGGAACAGAAAATCAACAGTACAGCTCCCAGGATAATGCCACACTAGAGGGTTCAAAAAGAAAAGAGAGATACCATCACAAAAATGATAAAACATTTTTCTCAGATTTATCACACACATACATATATTTATTTCTCCTTATTTATTTAGCTCAGAGCTATAGGAATTAGAAAAAATGCAAGATTAGTTCAATTTTACTTACCTGTCCATAAAAGTATTTATTAAACCCCTACTATGTGTGAGACACTGAGAATAAAAAGACAAAAACAAAACTGTCCCTTCCCAAAAGAATTGCTCCCCAAACTAATCTGCTATGATCTTTGGGAAAAGCAACAAATTGATGTCATCTATCAAAGGAAAATCCTTTTAGGTTTTCACTTTCCTAATCCTCCCCCCCCCCAATTTAATTATGCCAGTGGACTGTCTTCTGGTTATGAACCAGTTCTCTGGTTCTTTGCTTATTTATTTTAATCTGTTACTTTCTGTATTAGTTATATTAACTACTAATATTAATAATAAGGCTAAGGCACTGGAAGAAAAAGTTTCAAATGAAACAAAAACCTGAACAAAAAAAAAATTACAAACTAATGTACAAAATTACTAAAATGACCCAGATCACTCTCTCTCACTATTTAATCTTACTGCTGAAGTAAGATGGAAAAATATCTACACTTTAGAGAATAGCTAAAACAAAATCTTGAAATACATTAAAATAAAAGCATAGGTGTTGTATACAACTAGTGGTACTCAAAATAGGCAGAAATGATGAGAAAATGACATTCACAGTGATAAAGTATAATATGGTGGAAAGTACAGTTAACTAGTAGTGAACAAAATGACCTCACCATTGTGTGACTTTGGACAACCTCTCTGAGCTTCTATTTATTCACTGAGAGAAACAGCTAGCAAGAGACAATCTCATCAATCCTTCTAACACTTTGATCTTCAAAAATATCCACCACTGAAACTACAAATTCCAGAATGAAATGTTCTAAAGAGAGGAGGGGGACGGGCAGCTATGTGATGCAGTGGGTCTTGGGGTCAGGAGTACCTGAGTTCAAATTCGGCCTCAGACACTTAATAATTACCTAGCTGTGTAGCCTTGGGCAAGCCACTTAATCCCATTGCCTTGCAAAAGCCTTAAAAAAAAGGGGGGGGGGATAAAACTGCAGTGTATACTGGACTTGTGGTAGTCAATAAATCCTTTCAGATAGAAAAACTGATATCTGAAACAATGTTTATAATCATGTGCCCCCAGAGCTCAAACAAGATGCCAGTATGGCCTTCGGCCACTTTTGCCCTAGGCAAAGTAAAGAATAGGGTACTTTAAATTTGGGGCAGCTAGGTGAAGTGGCCCTGGAGTCAGGAGGACCCGAGTTCAAATTCTGCCTCAGCCACTTAAAAATTACCCAGCTGCATGACCTTGGGTAAATCATTTAATCCCATTGCCTTGCAAACACCAAAAAAAAAAAAAAAAAAAAAGAATGAGCTGCTTTATATTTGCTAAACAATTCAGAAGTCTAACTTGCTAATAATTCTAGAAGCTCTCTCACTACAAAATATTGGTCACTTCCAAGATTGAAAACTTTTCATTAATTTTTTTTTTAAAACTTTTTGATTTTTTTCCAAAAGAAGAAAATTTCAACATTCTAAATTTAAATAAGTTATCAGTAGTGGTTTCATTAACCTATTCAACAAATATTGAAGATAATCTAGTGATCAGGGGACAGTGAAAGATCTTGAGAGTAATGCCTAATTTAGCTAAGATGAGTTCCCAGAACTCATGGAGTTTAATATAACAAAATAGACATACATAAAATTAAAAATACAATGGAGAAGTATAAAACAGTATGAGATAAAGGGGAAGACGGGGAAGGAAACTTCCAAAGTACTCTTTAATATATTGTCTCATTTGAGTCCTACAAGAACCCTTGAGGTAAAAACCTTAACTATTTTACTCCTACTTTATAGAAGAAGAAACTGGGACCCAAAAGATCAAGGTACATGGCCACAAAGCTAGAAAGTATCAGAGGTAGGATTTTAACAGTCTTCTTGACTCTAGGTGAAGCACTCTATCCACTATCATTATATATGAAAAATGAAGTGAGGTCTGGATGTTTTGCAGATACTGTATGTGCTGCAAAAGTTGTGTTAGTTTTCTAGTTTCATGAGGGATCTAGAAAACTTTCTATTATTACAGATTTAGAACTAGATGGGACTTCAAAGATCATCTAATCAACAAAGATAAATCTCACAGAAAAAGAACCTAGAGAGGCAAAAGAAGCACAAAGTTATACAGGTCCAGACAGATCCAGAATTCAGTACATAAAGAGTGAGAAGGATGTTGGAAAGTCAGCAAGGCACTATATGTAGAATGATTTGAATGCCCAGTGAAGTGATAATGGTATAATGGTGGGCAATAGAGTACATGGAAGATTTTTTTTTTTTAACAAACATAACCAGGTCCTTACATAAGAAAGATTATTCTGGCAGTAATATAAAGGATAACCTGGAGAGAGAAGGAAGTAGAGATGCTTAGACTTTATCAATAGTCTAAAGGTGGTAAAATGTTTTCAAATCAGTTTATTAATCTTTGAAAAATAAAATACTTATAAATTCTACTACATAGAGTTGTGATTCACTATGAGAGAGCCTTCTCTTCCTCCAAACCCACCTTCAGCTCTAATACCATATTCTCCTTCAATGGCTACCTTGCCTTTAAACACTGTTTATTTATTCTATTTATACTTATTGTACTTGTCTCTCTATTAGAATGTAAAATCTTTAAGGGTACAAATGATTTCATTCTTTGTATTTCCAAAGTCAAGCACAATATCTGGTCTATAGGAGGTGTTTAATAAATGCTTGTTGATTTGTAAAATCCAAAAGTGCTACTTAAGTCCCAGCTCCATTACTATTACACCAGAAATAAAAACATGTTTTGGGACAGAAAAATAGCTTTAATTTTGATTTACTTCTATCTCATCCTGGAGAGAGTGGGCAAGGGAATGAGGAGACTGGTGCCCATTTTCTCTTTTCAAAAACCTCATTTTTCAAAGGAAAATAGGAACATTTTAATGATTTTTTTTTTAAATATGAAAATGTGAAACTAAAAAAAAAATGCACATTTTCAATTGAAAGTTTTATACCATATAGTCTGGTCTGATTTTATCCACAAGGCTACATAAGATTTACTGTTTAATAGGAGTTCTTTTCTCTGTGACACTTCACTGTCTGATTCTTATCATAGTCATTTTCCTTCCTTCATGAGGAAGCAGCCCTCTTCTCAACTTCTTAGTCAAAGTTCATTTTCCTGTTAGAAAGATATCAAGATATGAATCAGGAATTCTGTCTTTACAATATTAGCACAAGGATAATTAAAATAATAAAAATTTGGAAGCATGTCAATTCTCTTTGCCATTTAATTTTTTATTATTTTTTATTTTTTTATAGAAGCTATCACCTAATCAATTACATATTTTGCACATAGTAGGTACTCAATAATTTTTTATAAGATTGTAAGATGTATAAATGTATTTGTTCTCTTAAATTACTGCCTGATTTTCACTCAGTAAATTTTTTATGCTTCTACTACATACATAGATATTGAAAACTAAAGTTGATAATTTTAGAAATATCTTCAAAAAGATAAATTCCCCCCTCTCTCACAAAGTTTATTCTGATCTTTGGAAATTTATAATACAGTTGCAGCAATGAAACATAATATCAGATATAATTAAGTTACAAATACAAGGCAGTAGTATATATCTATACACATTTGATATATGTACTATATAAACACACATATATGTGTGTATGTGTCTGATTCAAAATCACATATAGAATACATACCTCGGAGTTCCAGTTGCAGAAATGAGCCATAATAACACAAGTTACAAGGAAATACTCCTTTCTGTGTGTGTTTGTATATACATATATATGTTTGTAATTGTTAAAATGAGTATAGAATATCTCAGGAATTCAGGAATAGGAGAGAGAAATGTAAGATATAGTTGACTGTGAAGGAGAAAGGATTTGAGATGGGCCCTGAATAATCAGGATTTGTATAATCAATCAATAGATATTGCTTAAATGCCTACTATATATGCCAGTCACTTTGGTAGGTGCTGGAGATACAAATACAATGAATGAAACAACTCTTACTCATAAAGAGTAGATTTACATTCTAATAGAAGACATGGGAGACCACAAGGCCAAGTATATTTTGTGTTTATATATTTATATATACACATGTAGATAGAATATGGAGAGAATACAAAAAATATGAAGTAATTAAAAACAAAGTATTTTGAGGAGAGCACTAGCAGTTGAAGAGATCAGGAAAAGATTCATGTAGGATGTGGTGTTTGAGTCTTGAAGGAGAAAGATTCTACAAGGCATAAATAAGGAGGAAATGAATTCTAGGTATGGCTGATGTACAATGCAAAGAAACAGAGATGGGAAATGGAATTTCTATTTGATTCTAGTGGCAACAGGAAATCACTGTACTTTATTGAGTAAAGAATAATATGGTACAGAATAATGTGTTTAAAGAAAATCTTTGGCAGAAGGGTAGGGCAGGGAGACCAATTTGGAGGCTGTTTCAATAATCAAGGCTACAAATGATGAGCGTGGTTGTGGGTAGAGAGGAGTTGGAAATGAAGCAGAATGGAAAAATCTGGCTATTGATCAGACATGTGGGGTGAGAGAGGGTAAAGAGGATAGGTGGGAACTAAAACCAAGGCTACAAACATGCAAGAAGGGAAGGGAAAGGGAATAAGCATTTAAAGAGCATTAAATGTTTTTACAACTGTTATCTCATTTGATGCTCACAATAGGTATTGTTGCTCTCATTTAACATCTGAGGAAATTGAGGTAAACAGAGGGTAAGTAACACATAGGTAGTAGAACTGTCTGAGGCTAGATTTTAATTCAGGTATTCCTAATCAGGCTCTGAAATCTATCCACAATGCCATAAACTTTCTCTAAGACTGAAAAATATAGGGAAGGGTTTGGGAGGTTGGGAGTTTGAGAAATTTTTGGGACATCCAGTTTAAAATGTCCAACAGTCAATAGGTTATGTAGGATAGACGTTCAGAGGAGAGTGCAGGGATGGATATGTAAATCTAGTAATCATATGTATGTAGATTATAATAATTAAATACTTGAAATATGACAAGATCACCAAGAGAGAGAATATTTAAAGAGATGAGGCCTAGGGAAGACCTGGGGGGGTATGATCTGGATGATGAACCAGCAAAGGAGATTAGTGCCACAAATAGTGCCATGACAAAGTGCAGAGTAAAGAATAAAGGATAATCAGGAATACGGCAACAGAATAGTTGAAGCAAATGAGTGTTAAAAAAAACTATCAGAGGTTTTGACTATTGGTATCTTGGTAACTTTGGGGAAAAAAGTATTTACTCTCATAAGTAGAGAAAAGAAATTCCAGTATTCTTTTTCCTTTGCTTTAACTGAAACTTTTTTCATAAGTTGAACAACAATGTCTCAAACTAACTTCTTAGTTTGAGAAGGAATGGTAAAATGAATGTAAACATGAAGACCTGAAAGATGAATCAGAAGAACATTTATCCTTCATGTGGATCCTGATAAAACTATAGTACTGAAATGTTCCATTTAAACTTAAAGTGGGAATGTGTCATAAAAAAAAAATCACATTATCCGTTTTCTGAGAAGTTTGTATGAGAATGAAAGAAATACATATCTGAGAAGTAATTGCTTTATCATTAAATAGCATTATTTGAGTACTTGGCTGAGCAGGCAAGAATTTAACATACATATATATATATATATATATATATATATATATATATATATGGAACTTCAAACTTCTGAAACAAATCAAAATAAAATTGCTTTTTAATGGACACTTTCCATTTCAGAAGATATTCATGTTTTAATCATCTTTGGCTTAATCACTAACTTTTAGAAAGCCAATATAGGTCTCTTTCCTCTGAACTTTCAGGTCTCACCAAACCTTAATTTGTTGATGTGATGATAACTGGAATAATCTGACAAATGCTTGCCCCTACAGGTCTCCTCGGTGTTAAAAATCAAACAAAAATTTTCAGGTGTACCAAGGGCACTTACTATATTAGGAATCCAATTACATTAGAATTTTATATTAGCTGTCCTTAAAATCTTTTACTTACAGATCAAAAATGTATTCTTGGGCAGCTAGGATAGAGCACCAGCCTGAGTTCAAATGTGGCCTCAGACACTTAATGACCTAGTTGTGTGACCTTGGGCAAGCCACTTAACCCCATTGTCTTGCAAAAACTAAAAAAAAAAAGTATTCTTCCTTAACTCTGTGGATGGTAGAATTAAGTCTAGATGACCAGTGAAGTTTCCTTCAACTCTGAATATTCTCCAATCTAGTTCCATTTACAGTAATTTGGGTACAAAAGGCTCTTTTGTTCACGAGTAAAATAAAAATGTGTTTCTAATATGTGAGGGAATATACACAAAATAGAAAGATGTTTGCTCTACCCTGAGTGTAAATGTAGATGTCTGCGGGTTACATAGCAGTCGTAGGCTTTGGGTGAACCACCCAGCCAATCTTTTTCCCCCAAGTCAATTACTACAAAAAAAAAACACCAAAAAGTTCAAATCCGGTCTCAGACACTTAATAAAAACCCAGCTGTGTGGCCTTGGGCAAGCCACTTAACCCCATTTGCCTTGCAAGAAACTAAAAAAAACAAAACAAAACCAGGGATTCCTACCTAGAAGGGCAGATGGTCCCATTTTCCCACAGAACTAGGGTAGTCCCGGGGGCAGAAGCCAGGGGCAGGGTGGCAGACTCACCTGTTTAAAGCAGTAGGGCATGGTGAGCACACTGACCCCCACAATGCTGTTGACAATGTTCATGATCAGCCCCCAGTTGGACGCTGCCACCGTGGCCATGGCTGAAGAGGGCAGGGTCTACAGCCCCTCTCTTCTGGCCCCAGCCCGAGATGGAGGGGGAGGTGGCACTGGGGAAGCCAAGGAAAGGGGGAGGGGAGAAGCGCGGCGCCCTCAGCAGAGCAGGGGGGCAGGGGTCATGAGTCTTCCTCCATGGGCCCCCACGGAATGCCCTGGCCGGGGTGCGCTGGCTGGGGAGCGGGGCCGGGAAGGGAGGGCGCTGTCAGAGCCCGAGCTAGGGTAGGTGCAGGAGCGGGTGCGGGGAAAGGGGAGATAAGCCTGAAAAGGAAGGAGTCGGGGCCCGGCTGGAAGGAAGAGGGTGAGGGCAGGGAGCGGGCGCGGAGCGCGGTGCTTCAGCCTCCCGAGTCCTCCACGCTTCGCGACTGCTTCATGGCCTGCCCTCTCTCTGCCCGCGTCCGCCGCGGAATACGCGACCACCGCTTCGCCCGGGACACCTCAGCCCGGGCTCCCTCTCAGCCTCATCCACACAAACTTCCGGCTTCCCCGGGCTGGCTTCCAGGAAGTGACGAAAGGCAGGATCCGACCGGGCGGGAGTGGGCAGGACGGAAAGCTGCGTGGACCAATGACAAAGGCGGAAGGAGAGGGGGGGGCTGGACGGAGAGAGAAGGAACTCGTGTGGGCCAATGAGATGGTGAGGATGCGGTGAGGAGGCGTGGGAGATCGCGCCCTGGGGAAGTGCAGCCCGGCTTACCCACGTGGCGGCTGTGCCCCGGCATCGGCTGGCTCCGAGCGCACCCAAGTACCTGGAGCCTGCTAAGTGCCAATTCTGCAGAGACTTTTGTTAACTTTCCTTGCTCTTCGGCAGTTAGCTCAAATCGGGGCTTAAAGCGATGTTTTGCAGTGTAAAGACGAACAGACTGCCTTCTGGGGGGGGGCGTGATTAGGGAGAAAATTGTAAAATTGTAAAATTCAAAATAAATAACTTTTTAAAAAATAAAGCGCTGTTTTGTTGATTGTTGTCCAAGTCTTTAATGTCCTACTCTTTATTGGGGATTTTCTTGACAAAAGAAGCTCAAGTGGTTTGCCATTTCCTTTTCCAAGTCTATTTGACAGATGAGGAAACTGAGGCACACAGGGTGAAAGGACTTGCCCCGGGGGATACACGGCTACGAAGTGTCTGGAGTTAAATTTGAACTCGAGAAGAAAAAGCTTTTTGACTCCAGGCCCGGCACTTTATCCACTGCACCGCATAGCCGCCAGGTGGATTGTTTTAACTTTAAAAAAAGAAAAAAGACTGAAAATGTTAATGATTCAGGATGAACATTAAAGTTTGTCCTGGCACATTCTCACCTCCCTCACTGGTTCCTCCTTTCAGTCTTGCCCAAGGAACCAATCTCTGTTGGTATTTTGCATCCACATAGATTTGGCTTGGTAGCTAGATCTGGACATTTAAAAAACACCAACTCCATATATCCAAGTCACTTACCATCATGGCCTGCTAGGCAGGGTGTTCTGATGGCCAGCTTCTCCATGGTAAAAAGTACCCACAGCAGGGCCAAGCAAAGGACAAGGAAGAATCCTTGCTTTCCAACTAGAGGCTGGGAAGGCCTTTATTGTCAATTTGGTGCCCATAAGCTAGGACTGGCTTGTCCCCAGAGGTGTCAGTTCTATGAACTAATCACTAAATAAGCACATATTAATTGCTTACCATGTGCCAGGTAATGTATTCTAGTTTGATCCAAAAGAGCATATATTCAATCTGGAGAGAGAGCATGGGAATATATAAGTTTATCAAAAACATTCAAAATAAATACAAAGTAATTTCAAGAAAGAGAAGACTGTACAATGGAGAATACCATCTGTATCCAGAGAAAGAACTGAGGAGTTTGAACAAAGACCAAGGACTATTCCCCTTAATTTAGAAAAAAAAAAAACTGATATCTTATTGTCTGATCAAGCTGTCTCTTTTACTTTATGTTTCTTTCTTAAGGATATGATTTCTCTCTCATCACATTCAATTTGGTTCAATGTATACCCATGGAAACAATGTAAAGACTGGCAAATTGCCTTCTGTGGGGGTGGGGGAGGGAAGTAAGATTAGGGGAAAAATTGTAAAACTCAAATAAAATCTTTAAAAAAAAGACAAAAAAAAGGGGGAGGCGCTGCTAGGTGGTGCAGTGGATAGAGCACCAGCCCTGGAGTCAGGAGGACCTGAGTTCACTTAATAATTACCTAGCTGTGTGGCCTTGGGCAAGCCACTTAACCCCATTGCCTTGCAAAAAAAAAAAAAAAAAAAGAGAGAGAGAGAAGACTGGGGTTCTTTCCCCCTGTTTTTCCTTTAACAATAATTTTGAGCAACATATTTGACCTTGAGCAAGCATTTTAAAAATAATTAAACATCCACTAGTTATTAACCTGGGATCTTTTAAAAAATATTTTAATAACTTTCAATATAATTGACTTCCTTTATTATACAATTTTATACATTTAAAAACAGTTTTTCTAAGAACTCCAGAGATTTCCCTAGATTGCCAAAAGGCTCCTCAATATAAAGAAAAGATTTTAAAAAAATTAAAAAAAAAACAAAAAAAAATATAAAGAAAAGATTAAGAGGCCTTGTTAAAGTACAAGACCCTGAAGTTACTAGGACTCTCTGAGACTCAGTTTCTCATCTATGAAATGGGTTTAAACTGGAAGATATCTAGAGTCCCTTCTAGTTCTATGGCTCCATAAAATTCTTTATTGACTGAATGAAACATTTTTTCCCCAGGTACTTGAAAAGATTCCAGAACTAGGGCAGAGGTCTTTTCTGCACTTGTATCACTGACATACCACTGGAACACAGGAATTTCTTTAGTTGTTGGCCTAGCTGCTTGGTGATTATAATAAAAATTTTCTCCTCTCCTGTGAGGAGAAAGGATAAGTTAATAAAATGTACATAAATTTAGAACTGGAAGGGTCCTGAGATGTCATCTCAGTCCAATACCTTCTTTTTGCAGATGGGAAAAATATAAACACCCAGTGTTCTTTCCCTTACTCTAGTTTAATGTCTAGGAGGTTAAAAGGTGACGAGACAACTAATTTTCATTCCTTGACATTGGACTAAGGTGCTAGGGTGGAGGGAGAGAACATATTTGATGTGCATCTTTCCAAGTCTAGGGCTCTAATTTTACATCATCTCCTAGGGGACCCCTTTTCCTCCCTAGAATGAGGTCAGTTTTGGCTCAAGCAGAGTTGCACCACCTCCTTCATATGTCACCTAGACATCTGGATGACTTCTCAGAAATATCCTTTCCATAATCTGGGTTAATTTAGTAATGCTGACAAACATGGGGCAGTAGGGGTCTATGCCTTGCATCCATTTCTTTTCTTGTATCCTAAGGAATTAGAGATTTTAGTAAAGTGAAACTAAGTGTTTTTATGATTAAGCTGTTGGGAGTGCTACTTTCTAGGACCCTCAGGTCATTCCTATGCCTGGTTTGAAGAGCTTCAAGTAGAATTATAACCAGATCAAGGTGACTGGGGCCTTACTGAAATTTAGAGGGTGCTCTACTCTGGCATTCTTTCTCCCATTTAGTATATCTATGCACCACATTCTCCCCAGCAGCTATTTCTTCGGGAAGATTGAGTTATGCCTCAGTATCCATTGTTTTGCTTCTTCCTCCATTCCCTTCCCACTACCAAAATCTCATCCCACATGAGCTCCTATTCCTCTATCCTGACTCAACCCTTGTTCCAGGGGCAAAAATTCATAGGTCTTTGAGATTAAGGGAGATTCTCTAGTCCAGCAGTGCTTAACCCTTGGTCTTTAATTCCACAGATAGATTTCAGAGGATCTGAAAGTTCAGGTATACTTGGATGTCATTTTTTAATGACATGTTAGTTTTTACCAACTTCTAAATGAAATTTAGCTTTTTCCTTCAATTCTTTTTTAAAATTCCACCAGTTTTAAGGGGCAGCTAGGTTGCACAGTAGATAGAGCACCAGCCCTGGAGTCAGGAGTACCTGAGTTCAAATTTGGCCTCAGACATTTAATAATTACCTAGTGTGTGGCCTTGGGCAAGCCACTTAACCCCATTGCCTTGCCAAAACCTAAAAAAAAAAAAAATTCCACCAGTTTTAGCAGACTGTCAAAATCTGGCTAATCCAATTTCTTCATTTTACAAAGGAGAAAAACTGAATATATAAGAGTGAAGTGACAAAACACACAAGTCCCCTGTTTTGTTTCTGTTTACCTGCTGCAGAATGAAGCAGGAGAAAATTACAAAACTGCTATACTACAAATTTATGTTACCTAATCTCAACTGGGCATTCACTTCCACAAGGCAATACCCTAATTAGCTAGCTGTTCCAAACTTTTTCATCCCTCGAGTGTCCCACCATGCTTTTCCTGATGACCCTTGTCACCTGACAACCTTACTTCACATTTCACTGAATTGAGACCAATCACAGAGAGCTTTCTCTTCTCCCATTCTTTATCTCCTATCACTCTGATGACCTCTGTCACCATCAGTCTCACAAGATAATGAACAAGTGGTTCTATTCCTTCTGATCTCCTCAGATTGCCCCTTCTGTCATTCCTGCTACCTCACAGGGTAGCATTGGCCTTGGAGTCAGGAAGATAGAAGTTCAAATCCAGCCTCAGATACTTTCTACTTACTAGCTGTGTGACTTTAGACAAATCATTTAATCTTGATTGCCTTGCATCCAGGATCATCTCCAGTTGTCCTCATTCATATCTGGCCCCTGGACTTAGATGACTCTTGGAGGAGAAAGTTTGGCTGGTGATCCCTCCCTCAAATCCAATTCATTTTCTTGTCATGGTATCATGATGTCTCCCTGATGTCTCTTTGAGAAAGAAGGACAAGTATCAACATCAATACTTCTCTAATCTTCATATTTTCCTTGCCCACTAGTTGCTTCCCTATTTTGTACAGACCCCCTCATGCCTCTCCCATCCTCAAAAAAAAAAATTCCACCAAAACCTCATCTGATCCATGCATCTCCTCTCTCATCCCATAACTTTCTTCCTTTTTTGTGGCTACATCTGTAATCAATCTCTCCATTTTCTTCTCTTCTTAATTCTCCACATGTCCTATTTACAATCTAATCATTCAATTGAAATGGCTCTCTCCAAAATTAACAATGATCTCTGAATTCTCAGAATGGTCTTTTATTAATCCTCACCCTTTTGGACCTCTCTACAACCTTTGCATTGTAAACAATTCTCTTCTCCTAGATTCTCTCTAGGTTTCTATGATATTCCTCCTAGTTGTCTGATAGCTTTTTCTAAGACTCCTTTGCAGGATTTTCAGTCAAGACAAGCCTACTAATCATGAATGACCCCAATGTTCTGCCCTGGGCCCTCTTCTCTTCTCCCTGAATGATTTTGTTTAGTGATTTCATTAGTTTCTATGAATTCAATTATTTTTATGCTGCTCAGTCTCAGATCTACTTATCCATCTCTAACCTCTCTCCAAACCTCCAGTTGTCCAGGATCTCAAGGATCTTCAACTGCTTATTGGACAACTCAAACTGAATACCTTGTAGACATCTCAAAATAAATCTGTGTAAAGCTGAAATCCTTAGCTTTTCCCTCTTAATTCTTCCCTCTTCAAAATTTTCCTTTTATTATCAAGGGTCCCTCATCCTCCCCACAATTTAGGCTCACAATCTAGTTGCCATTCTCAACTCCTTTCTTTCTCTCATCTAAATATTCAATGTGTTACCAAGTCCTGTAGATTCTACCTTCATATATCATCTCTTGAATATGCCCCCCTTTTTCTCCTCGGAACTTGCCTCCACCCTTGTGTAGACCCCCATCATCTGAAACTTAAACTATTACAATAGCCTTCTTGTTGGTCTATCTCCTTTCTTCAAGTCCCTTCCTGCTCTAATCCATCCTCCACTCTTCCACAATGCAGATCTAATCATGTCTTCCACACCATATTCAATAAACTCTAGTGGCTCCTGTAATAAAAATCCTCCATTTAACATTCAAAGATTCTCATAATCTGGCCATTTCCAATCTTTCTAGTCTTCTTACACCTCTCATTCCCATCCAGTGACACTTAGCTCCTTAATATTCCTTAAACACTCTATTTCCCCACTTGGGGCATTTTTACTGGCTGCCCCCCCCCTTTTTTTTTTTTGCTTTTGGGTTTTTTTTTTTAGGTTTTTGCAAGGCGATGGGGTTAAGTGGCTTGCCCAAGGTCACAGAGCTAGGTAATTATTAAGTGTCTGAGACCGGATTTGAACTCAAGTACTCCTGACTGCAGGGCCAGTGCTCTATCCACTGCGCCAACTACCCACCCCTGCCCCTTTGTTAAGAATCTTCTCCCTCATCATCTCTGTGTTCTGAACTGGGGAAGTTAGGTGGTGCAGTGAATAGAACACCCACCCTGGAGTTCAAATTTGACCTGAGTTCAAATCCAACTTCAGATAATTAACAATGCCTAGCTGTGTGACCTTGGGCAAGTCACTTAACCCCATTGTCTTAAATAAGATTTAAAAAAGAAAGACTTAATGTGTTCTAAACTCCTCACCTTCTATAGGAAGACTTTATCAATCCCCATTAATGGGGTTAGATTAATTTTTTATGCATTTGTATATCTTGTTCATACATAACTGTTTTCTGAGTTATCTCCCCCCCCCCCCCAATTAAATTGTAAGTTCCTTGAGAACAGGAAATGTCTTTTATGTTTCTTTGTATCCTCAGAACTTAGCACAATGTCTGGTACATAACAGATGTTAGATAAATTTTGACTAAGTAGCACAGTCAGGATATGAATCCAGGTTATCAGATTCCAAATCTAATGATTATTCTTGAACATGACACACAACTGGATTCTATGATTCCCTTATAACTATTTAGACTAGTAATTCCAGAGTTCTCCGGGAAACTTAGCCTACATTTAAGCAATATATTTGGAAGGGGGTGAAGGGATACTCTAAAAGATGATTCTGTTAAAGTGCTGCATTCAATAATGCCAGAAAATCTGGAAAACTTAACTGTGACTACTGTATTGGAAAAAAATCAGTATAGATCCCAATTCTAAAGAAGGACCTCCGGCAAAAACTGGAACCTCCAAGAGTGTTGAGGAATGACTTCCAGAGGAATTTGATTCTTGATTTGCTGATGGTATCTGGCTATTGGGAACCTGAGAGACATTGACTTGATAGCACCCTAGCCAGGCCTATAGCACAGCTGAAGTAACTAAGTGACTTCATTTCTAACCTTGTGTTCTATTATCTGATTGCAGTTTCTTGGAACCTCTATCCAACCCCTACCTATGACCATGACATGACCATGAGAAGATTTGTTTTGACTAGCTACCACAAATCTAATTCAGGCTTGCTACAAACCCTTCCATACACTAGATAACTTTTTTCCTTGTTCATTGTATGAAGAGCCATGACTTCAGTGTCTACATAGGCATAGTGTGAGGTATATTGCCTTTTCTCCATATATTATATATCTCTTCAAAATCCTTCAAGGTTTGGCAAATGCCAGGAAAGATGTGTGTTGCAAGCAGCATGTGCTGTTTTCTTCAGTTATACAAAGATTTTTTTAATCCTAAAATGTTTGAAATAAGACAGTCAACAAAAAAAGGAGAAAAGTTGAATGCCACAGAATCAACACTTTCAGATTGTGCTGGACAAGATTTTTGAGAGGCCCTTGGATAGCATGGAGATCAAATCAGTCAATACTTATTTAATACAGGCTGTTCACTAGGTCAGATTACTAGGACTGAAGCTTAAATACTTTGACCACATAATGAGAAGATGGGACTTATTGGAAAAGACCTTGATGTTGGGAAAGATTGGAGGCAAAAAAGAAAAGAGGATGGCAGAGGATGAGATGTATAGACAATGTCATGGTAACAACATATATGAATGTGGGCAGATTTTGAAAGATAATGGAGGATAGATGGGCTATGATGCATGGGATCACAAAGAGTTGGACATGACTGAATGACTGAACAACAAGGAGGGATGATCAGCTGATATAGATGGCAGTGTATGGAACATGGTACAGTGTTCTTTGCTTCTGTATATACAATGTGGAAGCTTGGGAAGTTGCTTTGGGGAGCAATTGATTACATGAATCTGAGTAGTCTTATCCCAAATCAGAGCATAAATAGCAATTTCCTACTCAGGAAAGAAAAGCATTTTAATTGTTGCTTAACCAGAATTGAGTATACATACATACAAGTATAGAGAAAAACTTACTCTTCTACTCTCCTTGGGGTTTTTTTTAGTGAAGAGGAGGAAAGGTCATGGACGAATGGCATTAAGCTCAGCTAGAAACAGGGTTCACTAAACCATTTATATAGATCCCCATGGGTTATATATATTGACTTAGAAAAACTACATATTAAATTATCCATACTTTTATTTATATTTATTTTGTTAAATATTACCCAATTACATTTTAATCTGATTTGGGCAACACTTGGGAGTGTTGTAAACTGCAGAGGCTCTGGGTTTCATGTTTGACACCCAAAGACCTCTGGGTGAGGAGAGAATTAGTATCAGCAGTGCCAGTTGCTAGTCCTATTTCCCACATAACCAAAGATACATGGCCACATCTGTTTCTCCCATCCTTGTTGTTTCTATTTTTTCCTGATGTTACATGAATAAGTATCAAAAGTAGACAGACCAAGTTAGGATTGTAAACTTTGAAAGGTCCTATAATGGTAGCTCGTAGCCCAGCCTACTATAGGCACAGTTGCTAAGCCAGGTGGGTAGCAACCTACTTGACCCAGTTCAGCAATGAATTGACCCAGCCGTTGAAATACTACATCCTACAAGAGAGTGACTAAACCATTAGGAATACCATATCTAGAAATGAACTTAATGGGGAATGGGAGGATAATCAAAATTTGAGTTGGCTCTCCCCAGGCACCCAGGTGGTAGAAGAGATACATATACTCTCTTTTACATAGTTGAGGGTAGGGAGTTGGGAAAGGAGTGATTTACACTTCAAGAATTGCTATACCTTCTCACTAAATATCCCTTATTAAAAGTTAATTGGTGTTAGCTAATTGATATTATGGAAAAATCATCAGTAAATTAATATGGGATGGTAATTACTGGTTAGATAAATGATCTTGAGGAGATAGTAACTAGATAGTTGAGACTGGGGAAATACATTGGTCTTTGGTTTGTAAGTAATTATATCAGAAAGATACTCCAGATCCTTATTAAAGTTAGACTCTAGAACTTTGAAAGGAAGAGTAGCTTAGCTCTAAGGATCAGCACTGCTTGTCAGAGTAGGGACTACAAGAATAAATCCAGAGCCTATCTGGACTAGGCATTCATTACCCACAAAACTAAGAGAAAATGGATTGGGCTAGGGTTACACTGCTTTCAAGTCTATTGGCCCTCGACTCCATGAGTTGCTTTTCTTAACTATGAATCAACTCTTCCTTCAGTAGAATAATAGCTTGTTTTTCTGAATCTGCTTGGTTGGGGAGGAATCAAAACAAGTTCAAGAAACTTTGTTTACAGCTAATTAGTAAGCAAAAACCCTATGATTTTTGCTATTGCCATATCATCAGGGTTGAGAATCAAAAAACCTTGGTTTAGATCTAACTGGAACCCATATGATCCTTGACTGGAATGCTTTCAGAATCCCCCGAGTGAGCCTGACTAGGCTTTTAACTGTAGCAGGCAAGGGGTTAAAAAGTTCAAATCCTTTTCTCTTCATCTCAATATTTAGATTGCCTAGAAGTCCATGTTCCCCCTCATTCCCTCCCAATTCTTATTTGCCTTTCCCTATAAAGACAATGAAACTATTCACCACCACAATCTAGTGCCAACCTGCTCCTGAAAACCCAGTAGGAACTAAAAAAAAAGAGTAGGAGACACCAAAAGACATGTTTAGCAACTTCTAACTCCCAGGCTTCTTTTCTCCACTTAGCTTCTCCCTCACTCTTCTGTTTATGTAACCCCAAAGCTATAAAAATGACAACACATCCAGCAGAAAGGAGTGGATCTAATTTACCATCAACAGCCCCTATTAAAACCACAGATGGGTTGGAAAGCTGCATGCAGAATCTCTACTATTAGATTATAGGCAACTGGAATTTCATGAATATTGTCCCACACACTGAGGAATGGGGCTGAGCCAAACAAACTCAAATTATTTAGGGCCACATCTGAAACCACCTTGTACCAAAGGTCTTCTTGAAAAGATGGTCAATGGGGAATCTAGTTGTCACAAGGCCTCTTGGTTTCAGTTCCTCCAGAGAGTCTAACATTGCTTTCTGGACTTCCTGGACTACTTGGGGAGATGATGTGAAAGGTGAGAACTATAACCTAAACATAGTGGTAGCAGTGAAAAGAAAAGAAAGAATTAATATACCTAATAGTATGCTGGCAAATGTTAAACAATTAGTTCTCTATATTCCTGATAAACTTTTTTTTTTAAAGATTTTTCAAGGCAATGGGGTTAAGTGGCTTGCCCAAGGCCACATGGCTAGGTAATCATTAAATGTCTGAGACCAGATTTGAACCCAGGTACTTCTGACTCCAAGGCTGGTGCTCTAAGCTCTGTGCCACCTAGCCGATCCCTCTGATAAACTTTTAAGTATAATTTGCATTATTAACATATCCTTCAGCATTTCTTAAGTCTAGTCAATCAGCAACACAATAAAACAAGCCCCAATGTTGCCAGTTTCTAAGGTGTAAATGCCCACATTGAAAATTTAACACTCAGCTCGCCAGAATAAGTCTGAGCTGGCCCCAGCTCACCCTTGTTTGGGTATGTCTTACATTCACTCAACTTTTTTTTAAATCACACTCTCTCGTTTTGTCCCAAACTCTATTGCACCTTAGCTTTGGGGGACATGGAGCTCTCCATAAAAGAAAAACGAGCAACAATAGTTAATAATGTCCTAAGTAACAGATCTTTTTTGCTTCATATGAGGAAAGGTGCTTAACTTTCATCACTTAGGTAAAGGCATGAATAATACAACCATTTCAGTCCAGAGCTCTGTGTTCTAAAAGTAAGGCTCTGTATGCCATGATTTTTAGGTCTCTTGAAAGGAGAAAGCAGGTTAATGATTCAAGCCAAAAGCAGAAGTTCTTAGTCAGTCTTCTCATTTTTCTCAGGACTCCTTTCTTCTTTTAGAAGAGAGCCAGATATTTTTATTTATTTTTTTAATGATTACTTTTTTTTATTATTAGTCAATCATTTCAGTCATATCCATCTCTTTTCTTTGTTTCTTTTTTTCTTTTCATTCATTTGTACATGTATATTTCCAAGTTACAAAGTTTTCCTCCACCCTGCCTTCCCGGTCAGATTAGCATTTTACATACATATTTTGTTAAACATGTTTACAAATTATTGGGTTTTGGCATGAGGGATTAGGATTAAGGGAAAGATAATTTTTATAAGTGTTCATCAGATTCAGTAGGGGTGTTTTTTTCTGTATATTTTGTTTTGTTTTGTTTTTCTTCCTTTGGTTGGAGGTAATATAGTACATAATCTGTCAAATACGTTTGTCCTAGCTCTCTGGACTGCTGAGAGGAGCTGCTTCCATCAAGGTTGTTCATCTCATAATGTTGATGTATAAATTGTTCTCTTGGCTCTCCTCCCTTCACTCAGCATCAGATCCCATAAGTTATTCCATGCTTCTCTAGAGTCCAACCATTTATGGTTTCTTATAGAACAATAATATTCCATAGTATTCATGAACCATAACTTGTTTAAGGAGCCAGGTATTTTTATAATAATGAGAATGGTCTCACTCAGACACATGTCATTGGTTTCCCCACCTCTGATGACAGTCAGGAAAGCTCTAATTATCTAGGGAGTTAGATGTTTCTAGGCATAGGTGATTCCAGATATGGGGGAATTTCAGAGAAAGAGCATCAAAGTAAATAATTTAATGAGAGCAGGGCAACTAAGCATACTTCCTCTCCTTTTGGCTTTCCTAACAGGGAGAAGAGGGGAAAGGAAAGAGATGCCACATCCTTAACAAGTCAGTCTTAGATATAAAACAGGTGGAGATGAAGGCTGAACATCAGCAGGATCTTGGCAAAGAGACAGAAGGGTTACTATGCAACCCAAGAAAAATCAGAGTGAGGGTGTGGTTCCTAGACCACATCCTTTCATAGGAGAATTTTTAGGGGCCTCAATTCTCTAAAGATATGGTATATTTCTTTGGACTCAGTTCATTAAGGAATGAGCAGGCTCTTCAAGGTGGAACAACTCCCAAAAGAGGGCAGTGAATGCTTCCCCTAGACATAGGGATTCTCTATGACTTCAGAGGGGTCAGAAGTAGCAAACTGAGTAATGAATCTATTTTTTCTTGCACCAACTACCAAAATGAATTTGCCCCATGGGCCAGACTTTCTAGTTATGGGTCTGATAAGTGGGGTTGGAATACTAGCTGAGAGAATGGAATATCTGTAGAGACTAGATAGTCTTTTTGAAAGAAAAAACCCACTGAAATTTGGAGGGGTTCTCCCCTCCACCCCTGTGAAGTGAACAGACAATTCTGTATGCAGAGAAAGTACTGATCTTAGAGTCAGAGGACAGAGGACACTGGTTCTGGTCCTGCCTCTGATACTGATCATCTGTATGACCTTGGACAAGCCCCTGAAGCTTCTTGAACATCACTTTCCTAATCTGTAAAATGAAGATGGAATGGTCCAAATGGCCTCTGAGATGTATGATTATATGAAGGAAGTTTATTTTTATCTTTATTTTATAGATGAGAAATAGACAGACAGAGATAGAGATAGGGGGAGACAGAGACACACACATATATGGAGAGAGAGATAAAGACAGATATGGTGATAGGGTGAGGGAAGGGGTGTGTGTGTATATGTGAAAGAGAGAGAGAGAGAGAGAGAGAGAGAGAGACAGAGACAGAGACAGAGACAGAGAGACAGACAGAGAGAGAGAGAGACTGAGAGAGGTGGTGAGGACAGGCTGAAACCTAAGGTCCTATAGCAAACTAAGAGCAGAAATAAGATTATCACTTAGGTCTCTTGCATTGTTATTTTTCATGGTTGATTTGCAACTGGTCCTTGAAGGGTCTAAAAATGAACCAAGTCAAGAGACTTCCAGATGTTGTAGAAGGAAAGTTGAGCAAGAACACTGTGCTAAAGGTAAAGTCAGTACTTAGAGTCAAAAGCTAAATTTAAGCTTGGATTAAACCTGAGTGCTAAAAGTATTTTTAATATGGGTTGAAGTTTTGTTTTCAAAAGCTGGTCATTTTAAAATCCCATAGAATGGTGGAAAAGTAATTGAGAGAAGTGTAAGAAGAAGAATAAAGCTACTTCAATATATTTTGTGGGATAGAGAGGAACTGAAGATGAGGTTTTAAAAAGGATATAAGGAAAATGAAGAACTCAAAATGAATGTTCTATGAATGGCATGAAGTGAGAAGTAGAACAAAAACACGGAGATTCTGATGGTGGGATATTCAGATTTCGGGCTAATAGAGGACCCTAACAAGCCATCTAGTCCATTCATGTAATTTTAGATAAGATTCCCTCTATCCAGATACCCGGGTCATCTTGCCATTTACCCTGTGGAATTCCCTCCTTCATCTTTCTCTTGGAATTTCACCCTCCCTACTGGATCTCCAGAATCATGTCTTGAGTCCTTAGAGCAGTTCAGACATGTAGGATTGAGACTCTTGCCTTGTAACTAAGCTGTCTAGAATAGTAAATGAGTGCAAACTCACCTGACCCACTAGATTTTGCAGACCTCAGACTATATGTCTGAGAGACACAGAATCCAACTAGTCATCCATTCAGGCCATCTGCTCTTCTACTAGAGGCATTTCTTTCCTCCCAGCTTCAAACATCTTATTCTAGGCATAATTATCAACTCAAATCATCATTGCTTCTAGAAAGAGCTTGTCAATAAACTGTTCTATGGATCAGATCAACATCAGACTTCCCAGACCAAAACTCCATTCTTGGGTCACCACATGTTTTGTTGACCTCTATTAGTATGTAAGTTTTTTGAGAAACAAAGACTGTCCCCCCTTTCTTCTGACTCCTAACTATACTGTACCACTCACTCCTCAGCACTTAGCCAAGAGCCTGATACATAGTGCTTAATAAATTTTTTAAAATGTACCTTTTGTTTCTACATCACATAAATTTCTCTTTTTATCTCTTTCCACCACTTCTCCCCAGAAAGTCATCTCATTTGGCAAAGAATATTTTTAAAGAAAAAAAAGAGGGGCTGCTAGGTGGCATAGTGGATAAAGCACCAGCCTTGGAGTCAGGAGTACCTGGGTTCAAATCCGGTCTCAGACACTTAATAATTACCTAGCTGTGTGGCCTTGGGCAAGCCACTTAACCCTGTTTGCCTTGCAAAAAACTAAAAAAAAAGAGAAATTTTTTTTTTGCAAAACTAATCAATGAATCAAAGATCACAAAAAATATGCAAAATTGCACACTCATGAACTTCCCACCTCTGGGTGCAAAAGAGAGGAAGTGACTTCCAATATCTCTTCTTTGGGGCCATGCCTTGTGTGTGTGTGATTCTGCAACATACACCTTTGAGTGAGGATTGGATGGGTAGCACAGATGCTGAGCATCAGGAGCATCTTGGTCTCTGGACCAAATTTAGCCCTGAACAGAGGGAAAGAGGGATTTCTACACAGCCAAGAAAAATCAGAGAGTGTGATGCAGTAGAGTTTTTCAGGGGCTTCAGCTCTCCAGAGAAATGGTGTATTTTTTTGGACCCTACTCCTTCAGAGTCAAGAAGGTACTTCAACATGGAACTCCCAAGAGAAGGCAGTGATTACTGTGTTCTATTCTATGTTCTTTCTAATGCATTTTTTCATTTATTTCACTAAAACACAAATCTTTCCTTTTTAAAAAAAAATCACTTACCCTTCTCTTCACTCCTCCACACCTCTGCCATCACAAAGTAGAATCAACTGGATAAGTATTTTGTAAAGGCTAGGCACTATACAAGGGGCTGGGATTAGAGACAGGCCTCATCATTAACGGGTTTACATGTAATATAACCCTTTCCTCTTACACAATTTTCAATATTGCATAGCTGGCTTTTCTTTCAGTTGAATTCTACCAGCCCAAGTTTCATTTTCTGGAATCTGACATAATAAGATTTTGCAAGGCTCTCCCCCTAAAACCTCTCTCTCACTCCTTTTCTTCCCTCCCTTCTGTATGAATTTTAGAGCCTCTACTTTCCACTGGGAGGGATAGAAGTAGTTGGCAAAGCAAGAGACCAATCCCTTTTTGACCGCACTGACCTCACCATGGAAACCAAATAAGACTGCCTTGCACTGAGGACTCAGTGTTCCGCCTCCCTTTCCCCAGGTTATCATTAGATTGATGAAGTTAGCTGTGTGCTGAGGCAGCTCCACTAAGCTCCTACCTCTCACTGAGCAGAATCATACATGATCAAGGCCTTGGAGAGTTTAGGGGCCAGAAGACTGAGACTCCTCAAATTTTGCAATCTTCTCTCCTCTCCCTTCCCTCCTGTCCTTTTGGAAACCTAATCAGAAGCTAATGAATCCTCATTCTTGGAATGTGATTGGGGCAAGAGAAGGAAGAGAGATCTTTCAGAAGGGATTGGGAAATGAAATTCAGGGGGTTCTCCACATTGCCCAGAGATTCTTCCTACTAGAAAGAACATACCTACTGTTCCAAGCTCTTCCCTTCTTTCCAGTCCATTACTCCATCCCTAACCTGCCTTCATTTTACTAGAAACACTTGACCAGGGTGACTCAGGACTGAGTTCACTCCAAATTAGCAGCCTGGTTTCACATAGAACCAATGGAGAGGAATTTCTATACAAACCCTTCACATAAACCTGCAGATTTGAAACACTATCAGGGAAGTAAATTGGACAGCTAGATATTGCTTTCAATAAAGCCCTGGGCAATAGAGAAATCTCTATTTGAATCCTGCCTAAAACTCTTACTGGCTGTGTGATTCCAGTCAAGTCACTTAACCCTATTTGCCTTGGTTTCCTCATTTGTAAAATGAGCTGGAGAAGGAAACTGCAAACCACTTCAATATTTTTGCCAAAAAAACCCAAATGGAGTCACAGAGAATCAGATATGACTAAAACAACACTAGCAAAAATTGTTTTACCACACACACACATACACACACACACACCTATAAGCTTTGACACACACTCCCACTTGTGTGCAAATACCCTCTCACAAAATTTCACATGTATGGCATGCTCTAACTCTTCTTCAATTCCTAGAAAACAACTATGTATACAATAATAAGTAGACAGTGGTTCATTTTTTCTTACTTTATGGACAATATTCCTTTTTCTGTTATTCACAATATTACTCTAGCCCCTTTGCCTAATTGCAACTGAAATACAAATTTTAAAAGTATGTATTAAATATTTGAAAAAAGCACTAATCTAGTGCTGGGCCCTCAAGGAACTTATATTCTAAGCCAGTAGTAGGGTGGATAATATTCACAGAAAACAATAATCAAAGTACATATAAAATATCAGACAGTAATTTGGGGTCACAGGAAAAGAACACTAACAACTAAGATTGGGAAAGGTCTCATGAAAGAGAAGACACTTATGCTGACTCTTGAACTTAAAGGGAAATTGGGATTCCAAGAGGAAAGGGGAAGAGAGCAAGCATTCTAGGTGTTCAGGGCTAAACCCTCACCTTGACTCAGGTCTGTTACCTGGTAGTTTCAGCTAAATATTGGAACAAAATTAGACATTCCTAGGTCACTCTAATTTAGCAAGTTAGATTTCCTTAGCTAAGGAGAAGGGTATTCAACAAACATAATCACTGAGAACATAAGTTAATGCAGTTGAGTGAAGTTTCCTTAATTTTGAATTGCTCATCGTGGTCTACCAGCCAAGCAGCAGAATAAGCCTGAAGCTCCTTGTGGCTGTTTTGTTCTAAGGCAATCAGGAAATGATGTCAGGAGCCTGAGCCTTTAGTCCCCTGAGCCAATTAAGTTTCAGGGATGGTTTCAATGCCTTTAAAGGAAAAACTAACCTAAAATGTATGGGGCTAGGAATAGAATATTGTTCCCATCAAACCAGGGTTAAGACATGTTCTAGGTTGGTGGGTCTAATTCCAAGATGATCAGCCTCTTCTGATGATCCCCTAAACATTTACAATCAATGCTCTCTAAATGATTAAATATAACCACTTCACCCCCCCCCCACGCTAAGAAGTGAAAGTAATATTCAACCTATAACCCAGGGGAATTTATTGGAGGATAGGAGTTATTAAAGAAGTGAATGGATGAATTTCAGTTAGACAGCAAGTTCAGTGAGTGTGAAAGCTGCTAATGCCCCCTGGTACTTCCAAATGAAGGTCATACTCCTCCAGGCCTGTAGGAGTATTTTTCTTTCTTTTTTTTTTTTAGGTTTTTTTTTTTTTTTTGCAAGGCAAATGGGGTTAAGTGGCTTGCCCAAGGCCACACAGCTAGGTAATTTTTAAGTGTCTGAGACCGCATTTGAACCCAGGTACTCCTGACTCCAAGGCTAGTGCTTTATCCACTGCGCCACCTAGCTGCCCCTAGGAGTATTTTTCTTTAGGAGGATTCAAGTACCAAGTTGCCTTGTGAGGTTTACAGGATGAATCTTTAGTTCCTGCATATATAGTAAATAGTCTCTTCTTCTTTTTTTTAATCCTTATCAGTGAAATATAATTAGTCACCCAGGCACCAAATATACAAAAAAAGGCAAAAGACAATCTTGCCTTCAAGGAATTCACAGTCTAATGAGGAAGACAACATGCAAACACCTATGTGAAAACATGATATAGACAGGATAAATTGAGGGTAGAAACTTAAAGATTAAGGAGGACTGGATTGGGGTGGGGGAGGGAAGCAAGATTGGGGGGAAATTGTAAAATTCAAATAATATCTTTAATAAAAATAAATTTAAAGACAAAAAAGGAGGACTGGATTAAGCAGCAAATGCTTGAGTTCATAAATAGATTTTTCTGAGTGAAATAGAGGGCAGGGCACTGAACTTGGAATCAGGATAGACTGGTGGAGTTCAAATCCAATCTCAAACATTTATTAGTTCTTGTGTTCCTGGACCAGTGACATTTTCTATGAGTTTCATTTTCATTATCTGTAAAAAGAGGGACTTGAACTTAATTGCCTCAAATGCTTTTTTCCAGTTCTAAATCCATGACTCATCTTCCTGAATTCAAATTCAGCCTCAGACATTTATTAGCTGTGTGACTCTGGGTAAGTCACTTAAACTTGTTTGCCTCAATTTCTCATCTTCAAAATGAGCTGGAGAAGGAAATGGCAAACCACTCCAGGATCTTTGCCGAGAAAATTCCAAATGGGATCATGAAAAGCCAGACAGGACTGAAAGAACTGAACAAATCTATGATTCCCATGAAAATACTAGTTGGCTAGGATACACAAGCCTAGTTTATACATAGTCTTCTCCAAATTCATGATTACCTTTTGACTTTATATGGCCTCAGATGTACTTACCAGTTGCTTAGGGAAAAACCTATGTTGAATTAGGTTTCCCGTAACTGATCTAAAGATGTTACACTTTGGGAGATGGCACTTATCTTAGGATGTTAAGTTAGGTCAGCCTGGAAGCTAATAAATACCCTGAGAACAATCTCAGCAAAAGTTACTATATCTTAGAGTGAGAGGAATACAGGTAAAACCTTTTGCAAAAGTTGGAAAAAAATTATTTTTAAATTGTTGCAATTTACATAAATTTATGAGGATCCAAGTGGTTATGCTTCAGAAAACATTTTTAACTATTAACTCATAAGTAAAAGGGGTTATAATAAGCCATATTTAATATGAAGGTTTCCTTTGCTTGATAAAGAAGTCTCCTCAAATGGGAGTTGCATATTTCAGTATGCAATAAATAATAACATCAACAACAGCAAGGGAGCAGTTAGGTTGCGCAGTGGATAAAGCACCAGCCCTGGAGTCAGGAGTACCTGAGTTCAAATTTGACCTCAGACACTTAATAATTACCTAGCTATATGGCCTTGGGCAAGCCACTTAATCCTACTGCCTCGCAAAAAAAAAAAAGACTGGGGGGTGGGGAGAACAGTAAGAAAGTAGATTTGAAATAGAAATTATATGAAAAAGTATAATATAAAATAAGTCTGGCCACTTAACCCCATTGCCTTGCAAAAAAAAAGGTATTTAAAATAAGTCTGAAAAGAGACTGGAGTCAGATTGTAAAAATCTTTATACTAGGGTTGGAACTTTCACAATTTTGGGATTTGAGCAGTCTTGTGAAACCTTTGCACACCTTTTCAAGATCATGATTTTTAAATATACAAAATATGTTAGAAAGTCAATTATATTAATATGCAGTTATCAAACAGTAACACTTTCACTGCTCAATTGTTTTCAATCCTATCTGTTTCTTTGTGACCCCACTTAGGGTCAAATTGGCAAAGATACTGGAGTGGTTTGCTAGTTCCTTCTCAGTTCATGTTACAGATAAGGAAACTGAGGCAAATGGGATTTTTTTTACTATATAAATATTTTATTTGTTTTCCAATTATGTACAATAGTAGTTTCTACCTATCATTTTTTGGTAAAGTTTTGAATTTTATACTTTTCTTCCCATCCTCCCTTCCCTTCCCCCTTCCCTCTAAATTTGTTCAGCCATTCCCCAAATGATGGGCATTCCCTCAATTTCCAATTCTTTTGCCACCACAAACAGAGCTGCTATGAATATTTTTGTACAAGTGATATTTTTACCCTTTTTCATGATCTCTTCAGGGTATAACCCAGTAGTCTTATTGCTGGATCAAAGGATATGCATATTTTTATAGCCCTTTGGGCATAAATCCAAAGACAAATAGGATTAAGTGACTTACCATGGGTCATTCAACTATTAAGTGTCTGAGGTCAGATTTGAATTCAGAAAAATAAGTTTTCCTGTCTCCAGGCCCAACCCTCAATTCACTGGGCCACCTACTATAGTTGAAAGATGCAACCTGAACCCAAGGAAGTTGTAATCAGTCAAATGGAGGGTAAGAAGAAGGACACCCTCCCTGAAATCATAGGACCTTTTTTTTGGGGGGGGGGTTGCAAGGTGATGGGGTTAAGTAATTACACAGTAATTACACAGCTAGGCAATTATTCAGTGTCTGAGGTCACATATGAACTCAGGTCCTCCTGACTCAAGGGCTGGTGCTCTAGACCACTGTGTCACCTAGCTGACCCTCATGGGACTTTTCTACAACACAGCTGGACCTTTTCCTTATCATTCAATGCTTCCCAGTTGTATACCTTCTCTCCTTTTTGCAAACTTTCAACCTCTGTCCTCATGAACCTAGACATTAGCTCTCTAGGGCAGTTATAATCAAACAGAAACTCACAGGTAAGACCAAGAATGATGGGAATGACACTGGTCTTACTTCTATTTCAAGCCTGACAGCCATCAACCTGGAAAGCAACCCATATAGAGAGGGAGGGGCAGGTAACTTTTTTAATGGGGTGCTGTTGCCATAGATACTGAAGAACCAGGAAAGAAAATTCTCACCACCAAGATCCTTGGTATTGCTTAATGGTTCATCAAAATTGCATACAATTTTGTCAGTAGAAATGACAATTTAAAATTAAGCATTGCCTAAGATTCACAAGACTTTTCCACAGAACTCCTCCATTAAATGTGAGCTCCTTGAAGGCAGCTTGGATTTTCTATGTGATTGCCATACTTTTTATAAGTAAGTGCTTATTACATGTTTTTTCTCATTCATTCAAAATAGACAAGTCCCATTCTTCACTGGGTCTAGCCCCACAAATCTCTTTTGTAATTAGGAGGTAAAAAGAGAAGTAATCAAAGGTTCTATTATTAGATGTCTCCCCATACTAAAGACTCCATGTAAGAAGGACGTTAGGAATCCAATCCTATCCCTCTCTGAACCCTCATCTCTGCTCCTACACAAAAATTTTACCTACAGGAAGCAGCCAACTTCTCAAGGAAGACTCCTCCTAGTCCTCTTCATTCCACACAGTTCCCTCATGGCTCCTACCCAAAAACCCCATACCATCCTCCCTCACTACTAGCACCCATTGAAGCCAAGTTCCCAATGTTTGTATAAACAGCAGTATTTTCACTGGATAACCACAAAAATTTGCTTTATAAAAATTTGCAAAGAGGTGGAACATGCCTGTCTAATTCCCTCCAGGCTCCACTTAGCTTTAAAATTTGCAGCTCCTTTGGGTTTTTTCTGCCCCTCTTGGGAGCCTGATGTTGCTTGCTTTCTTGCATGGTTCCAGGGAAGAGGATGACATGGTCTGTCTGCTGCCCACATCCTTCCAACATTCCAGGGCAATGTCACTGATGACAAGCCTGAAAGGGAAAAATCATCAGCTTCTGTCCCTCATGCTCTTAAGGCTGAGGGGGGGGGGACTTCTCTATAGAGAATCTTTTCTAACTAAACACCCCCAAGAAGTTTTAAAAGCAGGATGCCATTAATTCATCTATAAAAGTCAGGAATTAAAAAGATAGGAATTATACTGCTTTACTAAGCACAGTCCTCTCTCCATATTCTATTCCTCTGGATAACAACAAGAGAAATTAAAGTCTGACTTATGGACAAATTTCCTTGTAAAGATTGGTAGGTAGACACTGAAGCAAATTGCTAAGGGATCTTGAATCATCTCCCATAGTAAAGAGTTTTAAAAGGAGGATAGATATTCTTAGCTTAGAATGGTTTAAGGAAAAGGGACTCTAGATGAAATAACCCCTGGACGGCCTTCCAAGTCATGAGATTATGAGTTCTTCTCCAATTGGTCAAGCACACAAAGAGCTGTCTTTATGCCTATTGGCTCCCTTATAGTCACTAGCCTAGCTCAGAACCTCGTCACCATTTGCTTGCCCTGTTGCAATATTTCCTAATTGGTCTCCCTGACTCATGTATCTCCTTTCTTCAATTCATCCTCCACAAAACTGCTCAAATAATTTTCCTAAAGTGCATGTCTAATTGTGTCACTCCCCTACTCAATAAACTTCAGTGGCTACCTATTACCTTTAGGAGGAAATATAAAATCCTCTCTTTGCCATTTAGAGCCCTTTTCAACCTGCTCCCAATCTACTTTCCCATTATTATTACAAATTACTCTTCTTCATCTTCTCTTGTTTAGTCATTCAACTATGTGTGACACATCATGACACCATAGACAAGTCCATCTTGACAAAGTGACTAAAGTGGTTTTCCATTTGCTTCTCCAGCATGTCCTCATTTTACAGATGAGGTTCTGAGGCAAATAGAGGTTAAGTGATTTGCCCAGAATAATACAACTAATAAGTGTTTAAGGCTTGATTTGAACTCAGATCTTTCTGACTCTAAATTTGCTGTTGTATCATCTGTACTACCTTAGCTGTCTAACAGTTGCCTAAAGTTTAGCAAAAAACTGGTTGTCTTACTGTTCCTGCTCCACATCTCATCTCTGTGCCTTTGTAGAGGTTATCCTTCATGTCTGAAATTTTCTTCTTACTCATTCCTGCCTCTAAGAACCCCTAATTCCCTTCAAGACTCAGCTCCAGCTATACCTTCTATGTGAAACCTATCATTATTACCCTATCTTCTAGTGCCCTCTTTGCAAAACAGTCAGTCACTTGGTATCTCCTGTGCCTTCCTTCCCACACAGAATGTAAAGTTCTTGAGGGCAGGGACTGTCTTATTTCTGTTTTTGTATTTGCTTGGCTTGATATTTGGGTGCTTGATAAATCCTTGTTGATTGATGGATAGGTGAAGAATTTTAAAATAGGAAAGGACTTCAAAGATTATATCATTTGACCACACCCATTTCTCTTCTTGCTCCTTAAACCAATTTCCCTTCCTGACCACCTAATTTCAGCTAATAACATCAGTACCATCAATAATAAAGACAGTCCACTTTTCTCTAGTGGCTTGTGATTACAAAGCACTTTACATACATTATCTCATTTGAGCATCTCAACAATACTGAGCAGTAAATAGCATATTATCATCCTCATTTTAGGAATAAGAAATACAAAACTTAAAGTCAATGACTTGGCCAAAGCCAGATATTTAAAAAATTATGGAGTTGGAATGAAAACTCAGGACCTCTGATTTTAAATCCTATGCCTTTTACTCTCCATACACCATGCCTTCCTCTAAGTTATATTCCTAGTCAACAGGAGTGAAACCTTTGATTCATCTTTGACTCTTTCCTTTCCTTCACTCTGATATTCAATCAGTGACCAAATGAGTCCTCTCCTTCCTTCCTCTGGAATGTCTCTTATTGGAGCTTGCCCCAAGGGCACTGACTTTAGGGGACATTTATGGAAGTTGCCATCTTTAAAAACATAAGAATATTAGAGTTTATTAGCTGAGTGGCACAGTGGATAGTGCTGGGTCTGGAGTCAGTAGACCCAAATTCAAATCTTGCCTAAGACATTTACCATCTGTATGACCCTGGGCAAGTCACTTAACCCTATTTTGTCTCAGGTCCTCATCTGTAGAATGAGCTGGGGAAAGAAATGGCCAACTACTCCAATATCTTTGCCAAGAAAACCCCAAGTGGAGTTACAGAAACTTGGAAGCTGAAACGATTCAATAAAAGCAACAAAAGTAGGTTAAATTGATTTGGGATAAGCTTACTTGACTCATTCTGCCCTCCCCAGCTTCACACATAGCAGACTCCCAGCAACAACCTAACACCAATGTCTCTGAGTCCAACCCCACCCTCCACCACCCCCAGGGAAATGTCCTGTTACTCCTCCTCACCTAAATGTACAATTTGTGCTGCTTGCCTCATGTGTGGTTTATGTTCCAACTATAAAAATTCCTAGTTATGGCTCTGATCTTGATTATCCTAATCTCCTCTAATCCATTTTTAATAATATTGACTATTAATCTTCCTAGGACACTGATTTGCACGTCATTCCACTTCTCCAAAAGCCAAACAAAAGAAAATGCCTTAGTTCTTAGTTACCCACCTTGTATACTGGATAAATTCAATCACCTTAGCAATTACATTTAGGGTCTTTTCCATTAGGCCCTGCTATCACTTATCTTCTATTGCTTTCCCTCCCAGATTCAAATTCTTCTCCCTATTTGTCTATTTCTGATTATAGCACCACTGTCCTCTGAGTCACTTACCTTTGAATTTTCTCTTCCCTTCACCCCCTACACACAGTCACTTGCCAAGTCCACTCAATCCTTCCTCCACAGTATTTCTTTCATCCCTTCCCTCCTCTCCCCTCACATTCCTATAGACCTTTCCTCATAGTTTCTCTCCCAGACCATTGTACTCGCCTCATGTTCATCTCATCTCCAACCTCTCCTTCTCCCCTCTATCCTTGATGGAACTTTCTGAGTAATTTTCCTAATGCACAGGTCTGGCTGTGTTCCTCCTCTGTTCAGCCTTTTAGTGGCTTCTTATTTCCTATAGGGTAAAATGCAAACTCTTTATGCTCACATTGAAGGCCCTCTGCAATCTGGCTCCAACCTCTCTTTTCAGTCTTATTTCACACAGCCTACATTCCAGTCCCAAAGTTCTCCCAGCTGTTTCTCACTCTCTTTCTGCACTCTGCCAACTCTGTGTATTCACACTGGCTGGCCCCATGCCTAGAACACATTCCCTCCTCGCCTCTGCCTGTTGAAATCCTGCTCTTCCTTCAAGGTAGGTGGCACCTCCTCTAAAAGGCCTTTCCTGAACCCTCAGTTGAAAGTATTTTCTTCCTCCTCACATTTTTCTGGAACACTGGAACTCTTAAAAAAAACTTTATACTTTCTTTTCTTCTAATCACATTCTCTCTTGCACCATTTTTTTTGTGCTCATGTCATTTATTCCCTATTAAATAATGATAGCTCTTTCAGGGTAGGGATTATACAATTTTCATTCTTGTTTCTCCATTACCTTTTATAGTGTCACACAGTAGGTGCTTAATAAAATGGTCATTGAACTGAAAAAATTCTTCAGCTTTTCATCCTCTCTGACTTTTGATTTACTATTTCTCCCACCTAGAATTCCTTTTCTTCTTCTTTATCCAAATCCTTTCTGCTTTTTTCATTCAACAAATATTTACTACCACTTTGTTCAAAGCACTGAGTGATACAAAGTTTAGCATACTTACCCAGATGATAACGACATTACATATAAAGACTATTATTAGATAATTGGGGAACACAGGACTAGATGAGGTCTAGTTGGGAAGATTATTATTGGCAGAAAGTTTCCATATAGAAACTGACATTTAAGCTAGACCTCAAGTAAAAGGTAAGATATTTAACAGTAAGTAGGAATTCCACAACTAAGTAGGGACAGTATTACTGGGTAATTCTACTAGATAGAGACTGTATTACTGGCATAGGGAAGCAGCTTTACTGAAGGTTGTTAGAGGAACAAAGAGTAGACTCACTTGGCTAGAGTTTAGAAGGTAATAATGTGAGATGAGGTTGGAATGATAAGATGGTACCAAATTATGGAGGGCTTTAAATGTCAGGCAGAGGAGTTTGAATTCTGTTCCAGAAGTGATTTTTGAAAAGAAGGATGGCATAGCAATGAGAACAAGACTGATAGAAGAAGTTAAATCAATAGGTCTTGGTTTCTCTGTGTATCAGAAGTGAGAGAAAGGAAAAAGTCAAAGAAATACCAAAATTAAGCACTTAGGAGAATGGTTAGATGATAGCACCGCAGGTACAAATAGAGAATTCAGAAGGAAGAACAGGTTTAGGAGAAAAGAAAATAAACCAAGGTTTTAATGTATTGAGTTCAAATTTAAGTGGAACATCCATATTAAGGTATCCCCAAAATACCTGAGGATATAGATCTAGGTCATAGACGATAGGTCCAGGGATTAAAAGACTTCCGCATAGGAAGGTGGTGCTCTCAACAAAAACAGAGAAGTTTAAGAAAGGGATTTGGAAAGGAGTAAATAATGTTTTGTTATGACTGAGTTGAGTTTGAGATGCTTGTGGGACATCCAGTTTGAATGTCCCATAGACATTTGAGAGATAAGAGATTGGAACTCAGGGGAGACCATAGTATTTTATATATATATATATATATATATATATATATATATATATATATATATATATTTATCTTTTATTTAGTAAATCAATCAATAAATAATAAATAAATCAATAAAATCCAACCATGTGCTAAGTGTAAGTGTTGGGAATACAAAGAAAGGCAAAAGATAGACTCTGTCCTCAAGGAGCTCACAATCTAATAAGTTGTAAGCAAACAAATACATACAAATAAGCTATATACAAATCAAATAGGAAAAAAATGACAGAAAGAAGGCAGATTGAAAAGAAACGACAGATTGGGAAGACTTTCTATAAAAGGCAGAATTTTATTTGGAACTTGAAGGGAACCAGAAAAGTCAGTAGAGGGAGATAAGGAGTGTCAGGATTCCAGGCCTGGGACATCTAGAGAAGATGCCTGGAGCTGAGAGATGCAATATCCTGTTCATGAAATACCAAGGAGTTCAATGTCATTGAAGTAAAGAGTACATGGTGGGGAGTAGGGTACAAGAATATTGGACAGTTTGAATGGCAAGCAAAGGATTTCATATCTGATCTTTGAGGTCTTTTGATTAAAGATACTCCAATGAAGAGTAACTCATTGCTTCCTGAAGTATCTCATTTCACTTCAGCCATTGCTTCCAGTTTTCATCTTTGGAGCCAAAGGGCAAATCAAATCCCTCTTCCATATGATGACTTTTCAAAAACTTAAAAAACATTTAGCTTGTCTCCCCTTAAATTTTTTTTTTAAACCACAGAATCTGAATGCATACTATGTTCACTTTTTTAAAAACTGCTCTTGTGTTTTTTCTTTCTATCTCATGGTTTTCTTTCCATTTTCTCAGTCCTAATTCCTCTTACACAAAATGACTAATATGTAAATATGTTAAACACAAATGTACATATACAACTTTTACTAGACTGTTCACACTGCCAAGGGGAGGGTGGAGGGAAGGGAGGGTGGTAGAAAAATGTGTACCTTATAAATTTACAAATGGATAAATGTTGGAAAAACTACCATAGCATGTAGTTGGGAAAATAAAGTAAAATGTTTATTAAATTTTTTAAATTTATCTTGCTAAATATCTCATTCCTTCAGCAAACCCTCAAAATTCCTCACCATTCTGAGATCTCAACTGCCTCAGTATCCTTCCTAAAATGTAGCATCTGGAACCTAATATAATACATATCTTCACAGGAAGAATCTGCAAAAGTAAACAGAAAGAGGATAACTAGTTCTATAGGCACAGGTCCTATAGACATTCTTTTTGAGTCATCTTCTACATTTCACTGTTATAATTTTCTTAGCAGCATGGTGGCAAGAATCTAGGTCAGATCACCAGCTTCAATCCTTAATTATGATTATCCTTTTAAAAAATTTATTGAGATCTTTTGATTGTACATTACCTATATTTTCTCCTCTATTCCTTTTCTCAACAATCCAAAGAACCATCCCTAATACTAAAGAATAAGTTTTAAAAGAGGAAGAAGGGAAAATATTCAGTAAAACTAATCAATACACTGAAAAAATATGTTATGTGCATTGCTTCACACTCATGGACCTCCAACCCACCCCTGCAAAGTAGTCTTTCCATTTGTCTTCTTTGGACTAGTCCAAGTTTGTTTTTCATAATTTCATGAATTTCAGTTTTAATTGTTACTCTTTCCATTAATGTTGTTGTAGTCACTGGCTATATTGTTTTCCTGACTCTGATCATTTCACTTTGTATCAGTTTTTATAAGTCTAAACATGCTTTTCTGTATTCATTACACACAGCATTTCTTAAATACTCCATTACATTCATGTACCACAATTTATTTAACCTTTCTCCAGTTGATGGGCAGCTACTTTATTTCCAATTGTTTGCTAATTATGGTTTACTGTTTTGAGGAAGAGAAAAGAGCCTTTAACTTCATAGGAATCTTTTCAAAGGCATAACTTAAGCAATTTCTCCCTTCCACTGTATCAGCGCATTCATGCTTGTCTCCTGGATCTGGTTTCAACAGCTGGTATGATGAGGGGAATAGTTTTCCCCCCAGATGTTGCAGTCTTTTCATCCCTACCCCTCCCCACCCTCTGTCAAACACCTTTATAGCTGCATTAGGAAATATAACAGCTGTGTGGGTTCATGTGTCTGTGTATGACAGTAGAATCCCTCACTTCCAGGCATGTCTCATTGCCTATAATAATAGAATTTTAATAAACCTAGCACCTGGGCTTCCACCTTTCTTCTCCCATGGAAACCCAGAAGGTTACTCCAGATTCTATTCACTTTGGGGATCAGAGTCCTTTCCAAATCATAGCCCACAAGTGCATATTGAGGTGTTTATCTTTACTAGTCAGCCAGAGGACACGCTTAGTTCAAAGCAAAGGCATTTGATAAAATAACATAGTAATAAAACAATAACAAAATATTTCCCCCCATAAACCTTGAACTCATACTCTCCCATACATATGTGCCACAGTGGGAAAAATGAATTACATAGGGATCTACTCCCCCATTGGGGCAAATCTTAGTAACTATAACATAAACTGTAGGTGGTAGACAGAATATTAAATGGTCCTGAATATAACATCAACTTCAATAGCTGTAGGTTGAAGCAGAGACCCTAAGAGGCTGAAACAATTGACTGACAAAGATCACAAAAAGAATAGTCAGACAGGTAAGAAGAGAACCAAGAGAAATCAGTGTTCTAGAAACCAAGGGAGAAGAGATGATCCAGAAGAGGGTGATTGGCTATATCAAAAGCCATCAGGTAAAATGAAGACTGAGAAAAAGCCATTGTGTTTAGCATTTCTTGACTGGCAAATTTGGAGAGATCAGTTACAGCTGTATGGTGAGTGAAGGGGAAATTTTCTAATCACATTTACCAATGAGTAGTGAACAAAAATGTTGGATAGTGCTAAAAATAACTAGATAAATGAATGCCAAGACTTGATACCTGGCAGGGAACAATGCATTGGACAACAGTACAATAATATCATCAAAAAAATCACTGGGATCTCTGTGTCATTGGAGGTATGAAGTATTTTTTCCTGCATGAAATGTGGCTATGCCTATTTGCCATTAATATTTATTTATACATAAATATATGATTCACCTAATACTCTGCTCACCATCCACCAGGGGATGCTGTGATTACTAAGGTTTCCCATCAGTGAGACTATACCAGGAGATAGTATATACCCTGGTTAAGATCATATTTGCTCTTTGAATAGTTCTCTACTTTCTTCTCTAACTTCTTGAGTTCGACATTTTTCTCACTTACATTAAAGAGCCTCCTTCTTCTGGACTGCACTTTCAGAGGCTCTTCTCTACCAGCTAACAGTGTTAGATTCTACTACCAACTCCTAGGAAGCACCATCTCCTGCTTTCTCATAGGGATCCCAGATTCCCCAAGACATCTCTTCTACTCAGTACAATACTATCTGTCACATAGTCTCAAAATTGAGGGTTGACCAAAACCTTCTTAATCTCCTGTTTTTCTCAGTGGCCCTCTTCACAGCAGCTGAACCTCTGCCTGCATTCATTTCACAGTGGTTAACATTTTCCCTCCTTCTTTTACTCTCCCTATGTCAGTGATATTTAATCCACAATTTTTGAAGAAACAACTCTCTTGCCCAACTCAGCCCTAGATGTTGACTCACACTTTCATATACTTTATTTATTTATTTTTTTGCAAGGCAAATGGGGTTAAGTGGCTTGCCAAGGCCACACAGCTAGGCAATTATTAAGTGTCTGAGGCCAGATTTGAACTCAGGTACTCCTGACTCCAGGGCTGGTGCTCTATCCACTGCGCCACCTAGCCACCCACTTTCATATACTTTAACATAACTCCCCAATCCCTTTCTACTTCCCCTTCTATTTACCTACCCCATTCTACACTCATTGGAGTTTTTAATCAATAGTTAATAAACTTCTCATCTTAAACTTCTTTCTTTCTCACCTTCTACTACTGTGATCTCAGTGAGAGTTGGCTTCTCTAGCTCCCCTGATCAATCACCCTTTCCAATACTGACTTCATTTTATCTAGCCCATTCCTTCCCATACTCACTAATCAAGAGTGAGGAGTAAGAGTAGTAGTCAATAGTCTCCAGTGTCACAATTAGTCTCTTCATCTATATCAAAGATTCACACCAAATCAAATTTATTACCCAGTTCAGATCTCGATGGTCATTATCTATAAGCTCTGGGATGCTGTCCCTTCTTCCTCAATGAATTTAGTACCTTGCTCACCCTCTCCCACTCCATCTAATTTCCACATACATGTTGATATTCCTTCAAATATCCCAACTTCCTAGGTCTTCAATCCACTCACACACTCATCACTTACTCCTTCTACCTTCTGTGGAAATAGTAGTAGTAGTTCTTTTCTAGTCCTCATCCTCCCTCTTTTTCAACTGAGAGTGTCATCTCTTTTATCTATTTCATACTCTATGTGTCTTTCTTGTTTCTCTTTATATTCATTTGATTCAACCTTAAAATATAAGCTCTTTGAGGGTAGGGGCTGTTTTCTACTTTTTTTTTCCTTAATATATCTAGGGCTTACATAGAACTTGACAAAGAATGAATATTTTTGATTGATTCCTTATACCTCCCCTGTAGAAGCAATTATCTCCAGACTCTATTTTATGGAATGGATCAAAGATGAATGAAATTGATGAGAAAAATAATTTCAACCTCCCTTCCAACATGTTCTTCTATTCTGTGCAAATCATAAGAATTATATGAGTTGGAAAAAAACTGAAAATGCTGGTGACCTTTGTCACATTTCCTCCCTGCAACAATTCACAACCTGATCTCTATACATAAATATTGGCAGGGAGGGAAAGAGCACTAGGGACCAGCAGTAGTTTGAGCCATTAATGATCTGGTGTCACTGGGATGTGATCAGCCTTCTGCGAGGAAAACTGTCCCACTCTAATATTCACATGGTGGAAAAATCACTGTATTTCCCTGAGGACTGATATAATCTGGGGTCTCTTTACCTCCTTATCCATATCTTGCCCCCTAGTTCCTGACAAGAAACATAAAGACAATAAAGACGGTATAAAAGAAGGAATAAGGATGTGTCAGAGCTACAATCTAGTCTGGAAACACCTAAGAATAACAATGTTTTAGTCAAGCAATTTTTCTCTAATTACTTTTCATGATTCTCCATGTTCTTTACCTCTAAAATCATTTTCAAAATGTGGTCTCTAAGACTACAAATTCATTTAATATAAACTTTGCCTTTTTATCTTGATTTGTACCTATGGTCTCTTCAGGACAGCTAAACTTTCTCTACTGATGCAAAAGAACAACAAATTTAGGAAGCTAAATAGAATTCCCTGAGAAAAGTATTCTAAATCAAATAATATATCTTTAAAATGTATACCTGATATTCATAAAAATAATTAAAAGAAGTATTGTACTGATATTTAAGAGTCTATTTATATTTTTAAGAATTATTTTTGTTTCAAAATGAGCATTGGTTAAAAAAAACCCAACTCCAAAATGAACATTGGCGTATTTTTTAATATCACCTCAATTTTCAATTTGTCCTTTCCTTCTCCTCATTCAAAGAGTCAACCTTTATAGCAGAAATTTTTTTTTTAACAAAAAATAGCTCATCAAAATTAACTAATACATTGATCAATATGGCAGGTATCTCAGTCTCAAAATTTCTTTAAAATAAATTTTGCTTCTTACTTTTGGTTAGCATTTTAAAAGCAAAATTTAGTTATTTAAAATTTTTACTTTAAATTTAACTTAATTAAAATTAATTTTAAAATTTAAATTATTTACTTTGAGGAGTAAAAACAATGTCCTTTAAGATTGAGAATACAATAAATGTTCTACCTTAAAAAAATAAAATATTAAATTCCCTAGTGTATTACCCTAAGGAAGTGTGATACCCACATCTATTTAAATTAGCAAATAATTTTAAAAGAAGAATCAAAAATCAAAAAGAAACTCTTTTTGAAATTGTGCTATCCACTTGATTCCTAGATTTCCTTAGCTTGTCTCTAAGGGGCAGTAGCCACAAAGGGTTGGGTAATGAAACACTCTCCAGTCACTAATGCAAAACAATTTGGGATTGTAAAAAGAACAAGTGTTTGATGTGAAGGTAGAGAACCTTGGTTCTAATCCTGAGTCAGCCACCTATTTCCCCAGTGACTTTGGCCAAAACATTTAACCTCCATGGGCAGTTTTCTTATCTGCAAAATGAAAGGGCTTAAGTGAAATTATCTCTGAAGTTCCAGTCAGCTAATCCTCATGGTCTGGATGATGGTAGAGGAATACTAAATGAAATTAAAGCATTAAGGATCTGGAATTAGAGGACCTGGATTCCAAAAGTCAGTTCTTTCTCAGTTTCTAACTCCCTCCCAATACTTTAAAAACAGATTTGAAACTGAAATCTTTTGTTTTTATAGCCCCCTCAGTTCTGAATATTTCCCCCTTCCACTTCCCCTTTCCCTTCCTAGCAAGTCATTCCTTGTAAAGAAAGAAAAAAAGCACTTTAGTTAAACTAACCATTACCCTGTCTGTTGGTATATTTTACATTCCACATCCTTAGTCTCCCACCTTTGCAAAGAAGAAAGAAAGGAAGTTTCTTTTCTCTTGTCTGGGCAAGTTTTGTCACTGTAATAAAACATAATTCTTTTCTTTTCTTCCCAGTTACTTCTTTGCAATCATTGTAGATACTGTTTTCCTGGTTCTACTTTTTTTGTCCTACAGTCTTCCCATACTTCTCTGAACCCTTCATAGTCATCATCTCTTAAAGTACAGTAATAATATGTTACATTTATGTTTCACAGTTGGTTTAGTTATTCTTCATTCAATGGTCACCTACTTTGTTTTCAGTTTTTTACTTGGATGAATATGTCTAACCTCCTTGGAATCCCTGGATCAAATGCTATGGCATTCGAATCACTTTTAAAAAGCATGATTTAAATTGCTTTCTAGAATAGGTGAATCAATTCAAACCAATTCTGTTTCTTGCTTTCTGTGTGACCTTGAACAAATCCCTTCCCTTCTCTGGGCCTCAGTTTCCTGATATTTATAATAAGATAGGAATAGATGATATCTGAGGTTTCTATCTTAAATTCACATTCCCATAAATGGTATTTGATATGATAACTCTCTTTAGGATACAAAGATTTTCATTTTATTTGGTATTTACAAATTTTATAAAAGGAAAATGAAATAAAAAAGAAGAAAACACCTCATTTTTTGTCAAATTCTGATCATTTATGGTGGTGTTATCCCATGATCACAAGATCTAGCTGCGTTAGTATAAGTTGCTAGGATCTGAGGAGTATGGTAAGACACTCAAAATGGGGGATCTCTTGCTTCTGACACCAAAAAGTCCAAACTTGAGTCTCTCTGACAGTACACACCAAAGTTGTGATCTCAGTTTTTAGCCTCCCCTCTCTCCTAGAACACTAGATCTGGAGTAAAAAAAAAAACCTGTGTTCAATGAATGGCAGTGAAAATAATTACAGACTCTCCTCCCAGTTTTGACACCCTCTTTAAGGTCTTTATTTCTATTTTCATAATGAGTCCACTTCTTTGATCTACATGGAATGCTTGAAAATTACTTGAAACGAACACTATTTCATTTAATCCTTCTTACAGCCCTGTGAGGCAGATGCCATTAATAATACCCAATTTACAGACAAGGAAACTGAGATTCACAGAGGTCAGGTGACTTTCTAGTCTGAAGTGGATTTGAACCCCTGTCTTCTAACCTCAATCCCATCACTCTCCCAACTTAATTGCTATAATTATCTGGGTAAGTCTCCAGTCTGTTGCTTTTATATTTCCCAGTCCATTCTAGACAATAAGCAGGAGCTCATTTCCAGATCGGGTCTCTAAGATAGTCAAACTGGAAGAACAGGGAAACTTCTGCAAGAAGCTCAAGGGCAGGCCGGCTAGGTGGCGTAGTGGATAAAGCACCTGCCTTGGAGCCAGGAGTAACTGGGTTCAAATCTGGTCTCAGACACTTAATAATTACCTAGCTGTGTGGCCTTGGGCAAGCCACTTAACCCCATACACATATATAAAGATCTAGAATACATGATTTGGGGCTTATCTGTACAAACATAGAGAAATATGCCTCATAAGGGGGCAACTAGGTGGCAATGTAAATAGAGTACTGGGCTTGGAGTCTGGAGTATCCTCACTAGTTATGTGACCCTGGACAAATCACTTAGCTCGGTTTGCCTCAGTTTTCTTATCTGTAAAATGACTTGAAGAAGGAAATGCCAAATCACTCTGGTATCTTTGCCTAGAAAACCCCAAATGGGGTCACAAAGAGTCAGACACAACCGAAATGACTGAACAACAACAATGTATCATAAGAAATGATCACAGATAGAGATGCTAAACAATATACTTGGTTCATGCTCCCTGATAGTTGCAAAAGTAACAGGTGAAATCTAAAGAACCCTGGACTGGAAGTCAAGGCATAACTCTCAACTCACCTACAAATTTATTGTGTAACTTTAGGGACTGGTCTTGAATCTTTGTTGCATAAAATGCAGGAATTGGATTGAACAAGATCTACAAAGGTCCATCTTTTTCTCTTCTTTCATTGATTTACAGCCTGCTCCCATTCATTATATGACCCTATGATTCTCTAGGTGTGCTACACATTTTTAACTCTTCAGAGACTCTGGATTTCATATCTGACTCTATATAACACCTGTAGGATGTTGATATTAAAAAGATGGGCTTTTATTTCTGGAGGAAGAGTGGGTTCCTTAAAAGAACTTCTCAATTTCCTGAAAGTCATCTAGTCTTTTGTCCTCCTCCTGTTCAACTCTAGTCCCAATTTACTGATCATCTCTACTGTACCAGATATGTATATTGAAGGACAAATGCCGTACAAGAACATGTCAAAATCTGGGCAATAGATATAATTGGTACAATAAGAAAATAATAATCTATGTTTTATGGCAAATCAACATATTGACGCCATGTCACTAAAGGAGAATTGTCTAACGAAAGCATGAGGAAGTTAAAAAAAAATCTGTGAACATGGTCAGACTTATATACAGAGAAATGCATATATTATGTATTTCTATCTTTCCATAAGATAGATAGATAGATAATATATAGGGCAGCTAGGTAGCTCAAAGGCTAGAACTCTAGATCTGGAGTCAAAAAAACCTGTGTTCAAATGCAGCTTCATATACTTCTTAGCTGTGTGAGCCTGGGTAAGTCACTTTACCCTTATATTTTGCTTTAGTCTCAACCATCTATAAAATAAGTTAGAGAAGAAAATGGCAAACCACTCCAGTATCTTTGCAAAGAAAATCCCAAAATGGGGTCACAAAGAGTCAGAAATGACTGAAATAACTGAAAAAAGAAAAATGTATATCTATCCATCATATATACATGCATTCACATGTGTATATAGGTAAATACATATCTATGTACACACACACACATATATATATATATATATATATATATATATATATATATATATATCTTACAGTGAGGTGTAGTGCACTAATTGGAAAGCTTATATATGCTCCCAGTTAGTCAGAGTCACCATGACCCATATTCATACCAAAGTCCTAGAAACATACACTGACACTGATTTAAACGCCAAAATACATTTACCCATATGTGCATGCATACACAATTATACATACACAATTGATGTGGAGCCACATATGAATCCATATAGGATGGCATGTGTCCACAAGATGAGAAAGTACCTATTGATTTTTATTAAATTAAATAGAGACACTAAGCAATGATTGCTGGACAACTGGTGGGGGAGGTATGGGGTCAGGGACAAGCAGAAGAGAGAGAGAGAGAGAGAGAGGCCAGCGGACTCCTGGGGTTCTCTCACTCTTCAATCTGCCAGACTATGGAGATGTTTCATATTTCCCCTCAGGTATCAGCAGTCATGGTTCCCCAGGGTTCCCTTTGCCCCCTCTCAGGCCCCTGCAGATGGGAACAGTAGTGAGGCACACAGGAATGTGAGTAGTGGACATGCCTCGACATTGTGCTTGGAGGGGATGAGACACAGAGACAGGAGCTCCTGTGAGATTACCCAGCTACCAAGAGGACAGAGACAGATGGAGCCAAGATAACAGAAACTGCTGACAAGTGACAGTGATGGAGTCTGGGAGGGCTCAGGCAATGGGGAGGAAACCATTTATCCTCAGGGTAGAAAAGAAAGAGTTCTGCCAAGCTCTGGCTGCACCAATCCCACTTTCCTCAAAGTGATGTAGGAGACTAAAACCAAAAAAAGATGCCATTCCCTCTCAAAATTCCTTGGGATTCAATTCTATTCAACAAATATTTCTCCTTTGATCATGTCACCCCTGGACTCAGAAAACCTCAGTAGCTCCCTATTTCCCATGGGATAAAATACAAACTCAGACTAAACTATAATATTTTCCTAGGTTATCTTGTCTTCTGGATATCTTCTTTGACCCTATCACACAGAACCTAGTATTATATTTCTCTGTTTGGTACCCATTGACAATTTAAATGTTTTAATCTTTAAAAAATAAATACTTTAAAAATTGTTTTATGTAATAGGGGAAAAATAAAATGCTAAATACAAAAAGTACTTTTTATTTTTGTCTGGAGCTGTGATTTCAGGAACTTCAAGGGAGGAAACTCCTCACTAATGCAGATTGTCTACTATTTGAAAAACTTACATCTTAGCGAATTGTCTAGGAAAAATTAAGTGATTTATGAGAAAAAGGACTAGAACCCAGGTCATCCTTAGTCTCTAGCTATTATGTCAGGCTGCTTCTCAGATAAGTAAGTGCCAACTGAATTGAGTCACTAAGCACCTGCTGTATGGAGTGCTAGGCAAAACACTGAAGGAGATTCAGGAAGACTTTCTTTTGGATTCAGGTTGAAGAGTATGTATTTCATGCCAGAGGTCAGAGGGACCGCATATCACTCTTGAGTAAGAAAGTGAAGTAATCAGACCTATGTCTTAGGTAGATTATTTTGACAGCTAGGATGAGGATAGATTGGAGAGAGGGGAGGCTAAAAACTTAGATCACAACTTTGGTGTGTACTATCAGAGAGACTCAAGTTTGGACTTTTTGGTGTCAGAAGCAAGAGATCCCCCATTTTGAGTGTCTTACCATACTCCTCAGATCCTAACAACTTATACTAATGCAGCTAGATCTTGTGATCATGGGATAACACCACCATAAATGATCAGAATTTGACAAAAAATAAATATAATAAATAAGTACATACAAGAGAGATATAGCACAGACAGAAAATAGTCTTACAAGAGAAAACTCTAGACGTTGAGGGGACTAGGAAAGGTCTCCTGGAAATTTGTTCTATGTCTCAAAGAAAGCTGGGTATTTTAAGTGATAGAGTTGAAGAAGAAAAGCATTATATGGATGGGAGAAAATTCATACAAGGGAATGGAAGGTAGAAGATAGATTGTCACCAAATGGATAGATCATAGGGTGAGTGGAAGAGAGTAATGGATGATAAGACTGGAAAAGTAAAAAGGCACAAAACTGTGAAAAGTTTAAAGATCAAATAAAGGCATTTCTATTTAGTGTTAGAGATAATAGGAAGCCAATGGAATCTACTATGAAGGGAGTGATATGATCACTTTTAACTTTAGGAAAATCATTTTGCAGTTGTGTGGAAAATAAATTATACTAAGGAGAAATAGATTCAGAGACCTATTAGAAAGTTACTGGAATAATAGAAATGAGGTAATGAAGACCTGAAGTATAGGGGTAACTATGTGAATTAAGGAGACATGTACGCATATGCATATATGTACATATGTAGTCATATATATAACTGCAAGCTACATGAGAGAAGAGATGTATGGGTAAGAATTATTTGCATGAAAATAACTAATAAATTACAATAATACAACTATAACTATATAGAGATATCATATAATATAGAATAGAATGGAAACAGATTTATTAAGTGCTTTAATACTCATGAGAAGCAGCTAGATGGCACAGTGGATAGAATGCTGGACCTGTAGTTAGGAAGATTCATCTTTCTGAGTTCAAATCTTACCTCACACGCTTTCTAGCTGTATAATCCCAGACAAGTCACTTAATCTTATTTGCCTATATTTCCTCATCTGCAAAATGAGCTAGAGAAGAAAATGGCAAACCATTCCAGTATATTTGCAAAGAAAACCCAAAATGGGGTCATGAAGAGCCAGACACAACTGAACAACAGCACATCATCATCATCATCATCATCATCATATTCATTAAGCATTATTTTAAGCACTGGGGATACAAAGCACTCTGATCACTTCACTACATTGCCCTCCATCACAGGTGCAGTTAAGCCAGAAAAACAAGTGGCTTGTCTCCCAAAGAATCTGGTCTATCCTCCACTAGAGTAGAAAGAAGGAGAAGGTAGGTCTGCATGATGACAATCAAATGCTGGGAGAAGGGATGACTTAGTGGTGTTGGATTGGTCACTAGCAAAGATATAGGGAGATATAGACAGGTGATATATTGGACAGACTACTTTGAGTCTGCAAGACCTAACTCTAAATCCTACTTCAGGCATTTATTAGCTATGTGATAGTTGAAGCTGGAGCATGCACAATGGCCCCTTGTAAACTCTCTAAGCAAATGGACTAAACTATTTGAGGGTAACCAGTAAGTTTCAAATTCTTTGGTGAGTTGGGGGGGGGGGGTCTAACCCAAGCATGTGAAAACTTCCCCCAGCAAAATGAGTAGATGAGAATAATTTGTTCCAAGGCTATGAAGTTGACTGAAGCAGGTGCTATGGAACACTTAAAGCTTGGTTAGACATCAAAGATATCAAGGTCATCCATTGCATTTCAGGTCATTGTCAATTATCTTTTGTCTTGCCACTGGGCTTTGATGACTTTGGGAGAGAGAGTGGAGTTGATGACTTTGTGCATCTTTGTCTCAACACATAGTCCAACTGTTATGTGACCCTAGATAAATCCTTTTACCTCTTTAGTCTCAGTTTCCTCATTTGTAAAGTAGGAATAGCCCTGACCTCATGAGGATCATATGAGATAACTTGTAAAATATTTTGCAAATGTCAGCGTGCCAAAATGCTAGTTTTTAGAGGGATGCCTCGGTGGGAAAGCACACCTCCTCTTGAGAGTAAGAAAGGGAGACTACTCTGGTTGTTAATACTATTGGGTAAAGTACCAGCTGTCCCTCACTAATTTAAACTTTCCCTACTACTAGAAATTATTCCTCCTGGGCTATCCTTTTGGATATTTGCCTTCTCTGTCTTGGAAAGGTTATTCTACCTTAGCAAAGAGCCTGGCAAAGGTATAAGAATGTATTAAAGAATTCTGAGAATGAAGTGGTGATAAAGGACTTTATGATATCTAAGATAGGGATCAACTGAAAGTTGAAACTGAGGTGGGAAATAGCTGACAGGAAATGAAGAATACAGTACTGAGGGTACCATTCATCCTGTCCCTCTCTTCTTGTTTCAAGTTCTGCCCATTTACATTTTTGGCAATGAAGGGCAGATATAATTGGAGGGTGCCTCTTCCTCAGTCAATAGCAAAAAAGTAGGCTAGGAAGCAGTCACATTTAAACAGGTAGAGAATGCACTTCTATATTCCTTTCATCAAATTAGATATTATTTGTAAAGCACTTAGCACATGTAGCCTGGCATGAAGTGAATATTCAATAAATGCTTATTCCCCTTCCTCCCTTCTTCCAACTCTTCCATGTCCTTCTTCCTCTATCTCTTCAAACCCAGTCTTCATCCCTTATCTCTCTCCTAGGGTTTTTGTCATTCCAGAATTCAAGAAGGACGAACACTGGCTCAGCATCTCAGAAAACAGGTAGAATCAGAGCTCCTAAAGAGCACTTAGTTGGCACAAGCTTAGGATAAAAAAAAAGATGAAAAAAATGACATGGGGATGACTTAGGGAGAGGGAACATTTGAGGAAGATATCCACATCTTGCCCCTCTAAATTCCCCATATTTAAGATGGAAACTTGGAAAGACTCCTTGAAATAAGTCAGCTGGTGTTACCCCCTATTTGAGGGGTATCTCTCTGTATATCTCTCTCTCTCTTTGTCTTGTGCTCTTGCCTTGAAAAGGGACCTTTGTGATTGATAGCTCCTCCCTCAGTGGCTAAGAACAGCCTTCTCCCTGAGAGTCACAAGGCCACTAGTGATATTGCAGCTGGGCAGATGAATGAGCTATTTTAGAATTTGGATTTCAAATTCAAGAAAAGTGGCTGAGGGAAGGGAAGAATTTCAGATACTAGTTCCTCTTGGCCACTTCAAGCATCAGTGACCTGTTGGTTCCCAAGTATAATTGCTTGTGGTAACATGGACCTCAAATTTTTCCTTTGTAAAATGGGAGTAGAGTATGGGAAGGGAGAAATTGGACTGAATAATTTCCAGTATCACTTTCAATCCTTAAGATTCTATGTTTCTATAAGATTCAAACCCTAGTCATTTCTGAATATGCTATCTCATGACCACAAGCTCTAACTACATTTGTTAGCACATGTCTCATGGGTAGGATGTGAAGTCTAAAATATGGGATTTCCTGCTTTTGATACCAAATAAATTTACACTTCAGTATGTCAAACAGTCAACAATGAAACATGTCCCATTTTACCAACAGACAAGGAGTTGTTTAAACAATTCAAAGCTGAAATGAAATACAAAATAACTAATCAGCAATCCCACAAACTGCCTTATGTTCTGACATAATACCACTGTCCTTCAGAAAGAAGGTGGTTCTATGCATGTCCTTTAAGAAACTGAAGTATCGTTTTTCTAATGCCAGTCGTTTAAACCCTTGTTCTGGGTTTGTTTCCATCCAATATTAGCTCTCAATGATTATCAACCAATTCCATTTAACCAATTAAGATCAATTAGCAGGTTCCTTGGTCACATGCCCAATAAAATGGAAGACTAAAAAAAAAAATCTTGATATTTTTTAAAATCTCTAAAACTTCCCCAAAATAAGAATTGGGGGGCGGAGCCAAGATCCCAGTATGAAGGCAGCATTTCCCAGGTACTCCTTCCTCCCCCAAACTCCAAAAGCCAAAATTATGACTCTAGCCAAAATTTAGAGGGGCAAAACCCACAGAAAGACTGAGTGATACATTTTCCCAGTCCAAGATAACTCAGAAGTTCTGTAGGAAAGGTGTATTTCACCAGGACCAGGAGTTGGAAAAAAGGCATTGCCGAAGAGCAGACAGCCCAGCCCAGCCCAGCCAAGAGATCACCAGCAACAGCTTGAAGGGGTGGGGAGAGAACTCAGCTACATAGAATGAATATGGAATGAGGAGCAGCAAACTGCAGAACCTGCAGTGAGAATTAGGGAAAACCAGCCTGCACCCCCAGAGACAGTAAGGGAAGTCTGCAGAGATTTTTCTCTGCTCTCCCTCGGGGTAGGACTCTGTTACTAGCCTACACTCAGATCCAGGTTGCAGTTTGGGCTTCCATACTAAGATAGCTAAACTGGATCCCTCCTTATAGCTCCAGGGCAGAGGGAAGTGGGGGGGGCATCTACATATCAAAGCACAGGCAAGAGAGCATAAGAGCTTGGAGGAATAAAGGTCCCATTGGGATGTCCCCCCAAAAAACCCCAAAGCCTTGGAAATGCTGTCTTGGGCTGAGGAAATGAGTAAACAACAGAAAAAGAAGAATTTGAACATAGAGAATTACTTTAGTCCCATGGAAGATCAAAGCACATACTCAGATGATGACAAAATCGAAGCCTCCATATGCAAACCCCCCAAGAAAAATAGAAAAATGGGTTCAGACTAAGGATGAGCTCAAAAAAGACTTTGAAAAGCAATTAAGGAAGGGAGGCGGGGCCAAGATGGCAGAGAGAAGACAGGCACAGTTCTAAAGTCTCCTGACCTTTTCCCCATCTATCACATGAAACAAACCTCTTAAAAGAAATCCGAACCAGGAAACCCAGAAAGAAAAGCCAGGAGAGGAAAATCTACCTCAGGATTTGTCTCCCGCAGCAGCCTTGGCTGAGTACCAGCAGGTGAGTCTGAGCTCCCAGGGAAGATCAGCCAGACCAACAGCTGAATCGGAACCAGGAGTCTGAGGGCCTGAGAGCCAGACCTGCTGGATCAGCGGTGGGGCTGGACGAAGGGGGCTTGGGTCTGCGGGGAAGCAGAAGCGCTGGTGTTGGGGCTGTCCCCCTGGAGCTTGGGGAAGGGGCTGCAGGGAGAGGTCTGGTGCAGGACAGCTGTGGACACCATCCCTGGGCTCCTCAGGTCTGAGAAACTCTGAGCCCACGCCTCCATTGCACTGAGGTCTCCTCCCAAACAAATGCAAATTATTTCTGCCTCAGGCCCAGGTGTGTGAGCAAAAGAACCAGCCCAGCTGAGGAATCACCTCAGGCCAGGGTAAAGCCCACCATTGATTGAAGGCAAAAGAATTCAATAGCTCCAATTCCCTCCTTCTCAAGCAAAGGGAGAAGGCCTCCCAACCAAGGTCACAGACACCCGAGAGAGGGCAACCAGCTCCCCCTACTGGCCAGCCAGAGAAACTGCACTCAGTAAAGCCTTTAGAGATCCCAAGCCCAGGTGAACCAGCCCCACCCAACTCAAGGTCTTAGCATAATGAAGAAGGGTCAGCCAAAAGGTGGATCCATAGATAAATTCCTGGAAGGGAAAGACCCCAACCCAGAGAGACCTGGAACCTCTGAGGAGAATACAATCTGGTCTCCAGCACAGAAAGACTTCCTTGAACAAATAAGGAAGGAGTTTAAAAATCAACTGGAAAATTTGGGGGAGACAATTAATACCTTGCAAAATGAGAATAATTCTCTCAGATCCTCAAATGAGCAAATGCAAAAAGAAATTAATTCTCTCAAAACCTCAATTGGTCAAATGGAAAGCTCTTTCAAAAGTAGAATCGACCAATTGGAAAAGGTTAATGAAGAAAACTCCTCCCCCCAAAAAATAATGGAGTCTACAGAAACTAATGACTCCACGAGGCAGCAAGAGTCAGTTAAACAAAATCAAAAAATAGAAGCAAATGTGAAATACCTCATCAATAAAACCACTGACCTCGAGAATAGATCGAGGAGGGGAAACCTGAAAATTATAGGACTTCCTGAAAGCATTGAAGAGAAAAAAAAGCCTGGACTTAATATTACAGGATCTAGTGATGGAAAACTGCCCTGACATCATGGAATCGGAGGGCAAAGTAGTTACTGAAAGAGTACATCGATCCCCACCAGAAAAAGATCCTAAAAGGAAAACACCAAGGAATGTTGTGGCCAAACTCCAGAACTATCAGATAAAAGAGAAAATCCTGCAAGCAGCCAGAAAGAAACAATTTAAATATCAAGGAGCCACAGTAAGGATCACGCAGGACCTGGCTGCATCAACTTTAAGGAATCGAAGGGCCTGGAACAAGATATTTCGAAGAGCACGGGAGCTTGGAATGCAGCCAAGAATCTACTTTCCTGCAAAGCTGAGCCTTCTCTTCCAGGGAAAAAAATGGACATTTAATGAAATGGAAGAATTCCAAAAATTTCTGATGAAAAGACCAGAGCTAAACAGAAAATTTGGATATCAAACAGGAGGTTCAAGAGACACATGAAAAGGGAAAAAAAGGGCGGGGCGGTAAAAGGAAAAAAATGCAATCCAGTAAGTTGAAACTGGCTATATCCCAGCATGGGGGGGCGGGGTAGAGACTCTCATAAATCCTGAGAATCCTGAGAAATGTAACTCTAACAGAGAAAATATACCTAGCCAGAAATGCTGGACATCCATGACCTATCCATGAGACTGATATCTAATGGGATGTAACTGGCTTTAACTCCACCGGGGAGAAAGACTCTAATAACTCTCAGGAATTTGGACTCTATTCAACAGAATATACTGAACTAGAAGGGTCAGACAATCAGAATTTTCTATGACTTAGATAGAATGATCTAAAATAAATACACTACCTCCCTAAAAAGGGGGACAGGAAAGAGACAGGAGGAGGGAGGGGATTGAATGGGACAAATCTCATTACACTAAGAGGTACAAAAATCCTATGGTAATAGAGGGGAAGAAGGGAGTAGAGGAGAAACACCTGAATCTTCTTCTCATCAGACTTGGCTTAAAGTCAACCTACACATACTCAGTTAACTTATAAAACATCTAACCTTTCAAGAAGTAAAAGGGGAAAAGGGGAGGGGGGGACAGAGAAAGGGAAGGGGAGTGGAGGAAATAAGGGGAAATAACAAAAGGAAGGGAAGGGAACAGGGAAAGGGGAAAGAAAGGGGAGGGAGTGATATAGGAGGGCAAACACACTGAAGGGGGTGGTATTCAAAAACAAAATACTGGGGAATATGGATAAAAGGGGGGGAAAGGGGGAAAAATACAAACAGAGGGAAGATAGCACAGAGGGCAATAAAGAATTAGTAATCATAACCTTAAATGTGAATGGAATGAACTCTCCCTTAAAACGTAAGCAAATAGCAGGGTGGATTAAAAACCAGAATCCTACAATATGCTGCTTACAAGAAACTCATTTGAAGCAGAGAGTTACATAGAGAGTAAAGGTAAAAGGTTGGAGCAAAATATATTTTGCTTCAGCTGAAGTAAAAAAAGCAGGGGTAGCAATCCTTATCTCAGACAAAGCAGCAGCAAAAATAAATAGCGTTAAAAGAGATAAGGAAGGAAACTTTATCCTCCTAAAAGGTACCATAGACAATAAAGTCATTTCAATATTGAATATATATGCACCCAGTGGGACAGCACCCAAATTCTTAGAGGAGAAGCTGAAAGAATTACAGGAAGACATAGACAGCAAAATTCTACTAGTAGGAGACCTCAACCTCCCACTATCAGATCTAGATAAATCAAATCATAAAACAAACAAGAAAGAAATTAGGGAGGTAAATAGATTGTTAGAAAAATTAGATATGGTAGACTTATGGAGGAAACTGAATGGGGATAGGAAGGAATATACCTTTTTCTCTGCAGTACATGGAACTTATAAAAAAATTGACCATGTACTAGGACATAAAAACCTAATGATCAACTGCAGAAAGGCAGAAATAGTGAATACATCTTTCTCAGATCACAATGCAATAAAAGTCATATGCAATACTGGGCCAAGGAGATATAGACCCAGAGCAAATTGGAAACTGAATAACCTCATCTTAAAAAATGAGTGGAGCAAAAAACAAATTATAGAAAGAATTAACCATTTTATCCTAGATAATGATAATAATGAAACATACCAAAACCTATGGGATTCATTCAAAGCAACTCTCAGGGGATATATTATAGCTCTAAATGCTTATATGAATAAATTGGAGAAAGAGGAAATTAATGAACTAAACATGCAACTAAAAAAATTAGAGAAAGAACAAATCAAAAATCCCCAATCAAATACCAAATTAGAAATTTTAAAAATCAAAGGAGAAATTAATAAAATTGAAAGCAAAAAAACTATTGAATTAATAAATAAAAACAAAAGTTGGTATTATGAAAAAACCAATAAAATTGATAAACCTCTGCTCAATTTGATTAAAAAAAAGAAAGAAGAAAACCAAATTGCTAGTATTATAAAAGAAAAAGGTGAACTCACCACCAAATGAGGAGGAAATTAAAGTAATAATTCGAAATTATTTTTCCCAACTTTATGCCAATAAATTTGATAATCTAAGTGAAATGGATCAATATTTACAAAAATATAAGTTGCCCAGGTTAAATGAAGAAGAGATTAAATACCTGAACAACCCTATCTCAGAAAAAGAAATTCAACAAGCCAGTAGTGAACTTCCTAAAAAAAATCTCCAGGGCCTGATGGATTCACAAGTGAATTCTACCAAACATTTAAGGAACAATTGGTTCCAATCCTATATAAACTCTTTGGAAAAATAGGGAAAGATGGAACTCTGCCTAACTCTTTCTATGAAACCAATATGGTACTGCTACCTAAACCAGGAAGAGTTAAAACAGAGAAAGAAAATTATAGACCTATTTCCCTCATGAATATAGATGCAAAAATCCTAAATAAAATCTTAGCAAAATGACTACAACTATTCATCACTAGGATAATACATTATGATCAAGTAGGATTTATTCCAGGAATGCAGGGTTGGTTCAATATTAGGAAAACTGTTAATATACTCAATTATATCAATAACAAGCCTATCAGAAACCATATAATCATATCAATAGATGCTGAAAAAGCTTTTGACAAAGTACAGCATCCATTCCTATTAAAAACACTAGAGAGTGTAGGAATAAATGGACTGTTCATTAAAATAATGAGCAGTATCTATCTGAAACCATCAACAAGCATTATACTCAATGGGGAGAGGCTAGAGGCATTCACAATAAGATCAGGGGTTAAACAAGGGTGCCCATTATCACCACTACTATTCAATATTGTATTAGAAATGTTAGCATCAGCAATTAGAGAAGAAAAAGAAATTAAAGGAATTAGAATTGGGAAGGAAGAGACAAAACTCTCACTATTTGCAGATGACATGATGGTTGACTTAGAGAATCCCAAGAAATCATCTAAAAAACTACTGGAAACAATTAGCAATTTTAGCAAAATTGCAGGTTATAAAATAAACCCCCATAAATCCTCAACTTTCCTATATATGACTAGCAAGAAACAGCAGGAAGAGCTAGAAAGAGAAATTCCATTCAAAGTAACCTCAGACAGTGTAAAATACTTGGGAGTCTATTTGCCAAGACAGACTCAGAATCTTTTTGAAAACAATTATAAAACACTTCTCACACAAATTAAATCAGATTTAAATAACTGGGCAAATACCAACTGCTCATGGATAGGTAGAGCTAATATAATAAAAATGACAATTCTACCAAAACTAAACTATCTGTTTAGTGCCCTACCAATCAAAATTACAAAAAATTACTTTAATGAGCTAGAAAAAATTGTAAGTAAATTCATATGGAGAAATAAAAAGTCAAGAATTGCCAGGAGCTTAATGAAAAAAAAATGCAAACGAAGGTAGCTTAGCACTACCCGATCTAAAATTATATTATAAAGCATCAGTCATCAAAACTGTTTGGTATTGGCTAAGAAATAGATTGGGGGACCAGTGGAATAGACTAGGTGTAAAAGCAGCAGAGGATTATAGTAATCTGCTGTTTGATAAACCCAAAGAGTCAGGCCACTGGGATAAAAACTCCCTCTTTGATAAAAACTGCTGGGATAATTGGAAGTTAGTATGGAAGAAACTTAGATTAGACCAACACCTCACACCCTTTACCAAGATAAGATCCAAATGGTTACAGGACATAGACATAAAAAACAATACTATAAGCAAATTAGAAGATCAAGGACTAGTCTACCTGTCAGATCTATGGAAAGGGGAACAGTTTATGACTAAGGAAGAGTTGGAGAACATCACTAAAAACCAATTAGATGATTTCGATTACATTAAATTAAAAAGCTTTTGCACAGATAAAACCAATGCAATCAAGATCAAGAGAAAAGTAGTAAATTGGGAAACAATCTTTACAACTAATGATTCTGACAAAGGACTCATTTCTAAAACATACAGAGAACTGAGTCATATTTTTAAAACAAAAAGCCATTCCCCAATTGACAAATGGTCAAAGGATATGCAAAGGCAATTTACAGATGAGGAGATCAAAGCAATCCATAGCCATATGAAAAAATGCTCTAAATCATTATTAGAGAAATGCAAATTAAAGCTTTGTTGAGGTACCACCTCACACCTCTCAGATTGGCCAGTATGACCAGGAAGGATAATGATCATTGTTGGAAGGGATGTGGGAAATCTGGGACACTATTACACTGTTGGTGGAGCTGTGAACTCATCCAACCCTTCTGGAGAGCTATTTGGAACTATGCCCAAAGGGCAACAAAAATGTGCATACCCTTTGACCCAGCAATACCACTACTGGGTCTATACCCTGAAGAGATGAGGAAAAAGGGTAAAATCATTACTTGTACAAAAATATTTATAGCAGCCCTGTTTGTGGTGGCAAAGAATTGGAAATCCAGTAAATGTCCTTCAACTGGGGAATGGTTTAGCAAACTGTGGTATATGTATGTCATGGAACACTATTGTTCTATTAGAAATTAGGAGGGATGGGATTTCAGGGAAACCTGGAGGTATTTGCATGAACTGATGCTGAGTGAGATGAGCAGAACCAGAAAAACACTGTACACCCTAACAGCAACATGGGAGTGATGTTCAACCTTGAAGGACTTGCTCATTCCATCAGCTCAACAATTGGGAACAATTTTTGGATGTCTGCAAAGGAGAGTACCATCTGTATCCAGATAAGGAGCTGTGGAGTTTGAACAAAATACAAGGACTATTCCCTTTCATTGGGAAAAAAAAACCCAGATGTCTTATGGTTTGATCTGGTTACCTCTGAGAATTCTGTTCTCTTTAATGATATGATTTCTCTCTCATCACACCCAATTTGGATTGAGGTACAACATGGAAACAAAGTAAAGACTGATGGAGTGCTATCTGTGGGGTGGGGGTGGGGGGAGGGAAGCAAGATTGGGGGAAAACTGTAAAACTCAAATAATATCTTTAATAAAAATTTTTAAAAAAGCAATTAAGGGAGATGGAGGAAAAATTGGAAGAGAAATGAGAGGGATGCAGAAAAATCATGAAAACCAAATCAACAGCTTGGTGAAAGATATACAAAAAAATACTGAAGAAAATAATATGCTAAAAACCAGTTTAGGCCTAATGGAAAAAGCAAAACAAAAGGCAAATGAGGGGCAGCTAGGTGGTGCAGTGGTTAGAGCACCAGCCCTGGAGTCAGGAGTATCTGAGTTCAAATCTGGATTCAGACATTTAATAATTACCTAGCTGTGTGACCTTGGGCAAGCCACTTAACCCCATTGCCTTGCAAAAACCTAAAACAACAACAACAACAACAAATATAGACAAATGATTTAGAGAAGGGCTATCCTTTGGATCAGATAGGATTAAATTGAATTAGGAAAATTGTCTTTATATCATAGAATTACAGAATCTCAGTGAAGGATGGTAGACTAGAGGCATATCATTTAATCTCACTGAATTCATATCTAGAAGCCCCCCCTAAATTAATCAACTCTTTTCTTTCCTAGATAGGAAAATACATACTTGCTTGGTGGTGGCTCTCAAAGTCTCCAACAAATAAACAACAACAAAAGGCAAATGAGGAGAAAAATGCCTTAAAAAGCAGAATTGGCCAGCTGGAAAAGGAGATAAAAAAGCTCTCTGAAGAAAAAAACTCCTTCAAATGCAGAATGGAACTAAAGGAAGCTGATGACTTTGCGAGAAAACAGTAAGAAATAAAACTCTTCCCAAAAAAGCCAAAAATTAGAAGAAAATGTGAAATATCTCATTGGATAAACAACTGACCTTGAAAACAGATCCAGAAGAAATAATTTAAAAATTATTGGGCTATCTGAACGCTACGATCAGGAGAAGAACCTAGACTTCATTTTTCAAGAAATGATACAGCAAAATTGCCCTGAGATCCTAGAAGCAAAGGGTAAAATAGAAATTGAGAGAATTCACTGGTCACCTCCTGAAAGAGATCCCAAAAGAAAAACTTCCAGGAATATTATAGCCAAATTCCAAAACTCCCAAATCAAAGAGAAAATTCTAAAAGCTTCCAGAAACAAACAATTCAACTACTGAGGCTCCCTAGTCAGGATTACACAGGATCTGGCAGCATCTACATTAAGGGCTTGTAGGGAATGGAATATGTTATTCCAGAAGGCAAAAGATCTTGATTTACAACCAAGCATAAACTGCCCAGCAAAACTGAACATCCTCTTTCAGGAGAAAAGATGGACTTTCAATGAAATGGGACTTTCAAACTTTCCTATTGAAACAACCAGAGCTGAACAGAAAGTTTGATCTCCAAGTACAGGACTCTGGTGAACCATAGAGTGGGGTAGAAGAGAAGGACTAACTATGAGGAACTTAATGATATTGAACTGTTTATATTCCTGCATGGGAAGAAGATATTGATAACTCATATGAACTTTCTCATTTGTAAGAGCTGTTAGAAGGAGCAAAAATAGACAGGACATAGGAAGAAGCTGAATATAAGGGTATAATATAGTAAAAAGATGGAGTCAGTGGGTGATAAAGGAAAGTACTAGGAGGAAGGAAAAGGAGATGAAGAAGAAGAAGAAGAAGAAGAAGAAGAAGAAGAAGAAGAAGAAGAAGCTAAGAAATTTCACATGAGAGTCAAGAAAGAGCTTTTTCAATGGAGTGGAAAGGGAAAAGGTAAGGGGGGATGAGTGAACTTTCATTCTCATCAGAAATAGCTCAGAGTGGAAATAACATACACAGTTAATAGGGTGAGGAAATCTATCTTACCCTAGAGAAAAATGAGAAGAAAGGGATGGGATAAGGGGGAATGGGGGGAGGAAAGGGGGAAATAAGTGATAGAAGAGAGGAAAGATCGAGGAAGAGGGTACTCAGATACAACACACTTTTGGACAGGGCCAGGATGAAAGGAGAGAGAGAGAATAGAATAAATGAGAGTGGGGAGGAATAGAGTAGAGGTACAGCTGGTAATAGCAACTGTGGGAAAAATATTGAAGCAACTTCTCTGGTGGACTTATGATAAAGAAAGCAACTCACCCCAGAGACAGAGCCATTTTTTTCTCCTCTCTCTATTCTTGATGTTTCTCATCTTCTTGGGGGGGAGGGGGGGTTATGTTTACTTTTCTGTTTACTCTTATAACGCATTCAATTTTGATCAATGTATAGCATGGAAACAATGTAAAAACTATCAGATAGCCTTGTGTGGGCGGGGGAGGGAAGGGGGATTGTAAAATTCAAAACCTTACAAAAATGACAGGTAGATACTACTATTGTATATAATTGGGAAAAAATAAAATGTTAATAATAAAAAAGAATTATGTATGAGATTAAAGCAATTTCAGTTGTCTTTATGGTTTATGACACCAAAAAACTTAACAAAGAAACAATGCAATGAACTAATAGCAGAAAAGGCTAATCTTTAACCCTAATATGCTAACTGAGCTACACAAGTTGACCCATGAACTTGCAATAGAACTCAACTCTACCCCCTTGTTCCTTTCTCCCTGTGCTAGAAAACTAAAAGGCAAAAGTTTGCTCAGACTCAGACAGTTACATATCAGTGTTCATGCCAGAGTTCAACCAAAGAACTAAGAAAAAGAAGGAACTAAGGCAGAACTTGAGTGAGGTTATATGATACTCTATTAAGCCTGAGCATCCAGTTGGGATCATTTCTGTCTTCCAATAAGTTACATGGAACAGGGAGTAAAGTCAATGAAATATGAATCATTCAGTATGAAAGGAGACTGAGAGGACTTTGAGGTCCAGCTCCCAGGGAAGCTGCCATCAAAGGGGAGAGAGTCTGAAAATGATCAATAGGAGAATATAAGGGGAAAAGACTGAAATTACCAAAGGTCTCACAAAGAAGAAAACTCAATTAAAAACTTTGTATATCTTGTAGATAAACTAAAGGCCAGATATTAATAAGAGGAATGAAAATAACTTTCATATCAAACGAAAGAGCCCAGAATTCTATAAATGAGAAAAATGAATCAAGACCTAATGAGGTAGAGGACTTGATAGATTTCCAAAAGAGCATAAATGTTCCTGAATAACTTAAAAGAGAAATAAAAAATTGTGTGAGCAGAATATCTATGTTGCAAAGCAGAAATATTTGGCACAATAGAAAATCTTGACTCTATAATGGCAAGTTTCACCAAAGAAATAATAAATGAATGGGAATTTAAATACATAGAAGTGAAGGACAATCTGGATGAAAAGAAACAAAAAGCAATAATGTTAAAAGAAAACATGGTCTCCATACAAGAAAAACATATTTATCTCAAAGACAGACTGTATAAAGAGACATCATAAGAATTGTAGGACTCCAAGAAGAGCATGAGTCAAAAAAACTCAAACACTGTTGAGAATTTCTGAACACACACAAAAAATCCAAAGATTGCTTCCAGAAAAAAACTTTATAATGTAAATTCCAAGACACATACTGATCAAATTTAACAATTCCACTGACATCAAATTCTAAAAGTAACCAGGAAAAAAGATTTTCAAATATAAAGGAGAGGAGATTTAAATAAAATAAGACTTTTCAGCACCCACCAGAAACTATAAGAGAGAAGGGAATAATGTGTTTCAAGGAGCAAGGCAACTCAAGATTCACTAAACCCAAGGTCATATGATCTATCTGTAAATCTGAGACTAGCAATTTTTAATGGGCATTCAATTAAAAGGAGACTTTGAAACATTCATAAAAAGAAAATCAGAACTGAAGAAATTATTTTTCTTTTCAAACTCCTCAGATAACAGATATATGAGAAAGACAAACTAATATAGACCCAAAGATAACAATAATAAAATAACAACAGAAAGACCACTGAGAGGCTTCTTTGTGAAAGCACAAAAGGAAACAAGGGTAAAAATAGAAAACAAATAGAAATGACGGTGGAGAAATAGTCCTGAAATATCATTAATTAAACCTCACAACACCTGATCTGCAAATGAATCAATATTTTTTAAAGGATTAAATTACAAGAGAGGAAATTACATTAAAGGGAGGAGAGGAGGAAGAAGATACAAGGGAAATATATGAAGCCTCCTAATTAATTCAAAGGCTTAACAATGAAGGGAAAATTATTTTTAGGAAAAAAAGAAGAAGAAAAGAAACAAAGAAAGGAGGAAGGAAGGATGGAAGGGAGGAGGGGGAAAAGGAAGAAAGGAGAGAAATCTTGTTTCAGTTATAGGAGAAGGTACCATTAATGAATGCTCCCATGAGAGAAGAGAGATTATATAAAGGAAGATGGGGACCTTACAATGGGTATAACCTCAATTAGTTTTGACAAAAGGCTCTTTACTTCAAAGATATAGCAAGTACAGAGTGCAAACATATTCCTCCTAGTATCTCTGAGCTCATTCTCCCCTATACCACCATGGTCTCTAGAGAGAGAAGGCTAAGACTTAATGTATTTTCTATATAGCATTGGTCCTGCCAAGATTATATCCAAATGTGACATCACTTCCAGATGAGTTCTTGTCTCAGCTACTGACACACTGGGTCAAGAAGCCTCCTCATTCCTTTCAACATCAGTGCTGGGCTGGTTTCAAAATCCAGTCTGCACTAGACATTTGGTCTCCTAGCCCTTGGGTGCTTCATTCACCTGACCTTTCAAATCTCACAGTCATGTGAAATAGTAAATGTGGAAGTTAAGAACTAAGACCCCTATTTATAAGCTACATGTCAGTCATAAAAAAAAGAGAAATCTCTCCCCTTTACAGTATTTTCCCCACCAGGAAAACAAAAGAGTCAAAAAAGAGTCAAAGAGAAGTCAGCAAAAGAAAAAGGATGAGACTGAAAGGCACATTTAAAAATTCCTCCCCATTTTGGCTATCCAGGCACAGCCAATAAAAGAGGCTCCTAGTCACTACATGGTTAGCAGACCAGAACTAGTTAAAGAACATATACTCATGTTCCAAATCTATCCAAGGCACTTCCTCTGTTATACATCATCACAACTCTTGAAGAAACAGGCTCCCCAGTCACGGCCACCTGGGGAACTGCATCAGCTGCACTCTGTACATGCTCATAAGGAATAGGCTCAGTGGCCAATGTTCCATTACAGATGGTTTTAATTAACCACCTCCAGGCACATTCACTTGTTTAAGTGCTATTGTCAATGTGGTCTTCTGAGAGTATTTTGTGTTTTACCATTTCTTCTATGTGTAGGAAATAAATACCTGTCCTGTAGTTTTTCATATTGTTTATTGAGTACCCTTCTACACTGGTCTTTCGGAGAAACCCTAGATATGAACCAAAAACCCAAGTTTCAAGGAAGCCATATCAGGGGTGACAGACAGGGTTGAGGTTTAAAGAATATGGGGAAAGAGAGTATAATTCCTCTCATTAGAGGCCAGATTCCCCTAGGACGTACCTCAGGCTGACTACATTCTTGGCTCTAGAGTGAAGGACACCTTAGGGAGAGAGAGAGGGCACAGGATCCCAGCCTTTATGACCCCAGCAGTGGTTTCTCAATCTCAGGAAATTTTAAAGAATTATATGAGTAGTTACCACTCTTAATTTTAATCATAATGTCACAGATAAAACACAAGACATTCCTAGGTTATATTCACTACAGAAACAGAGAGCCATATGGAATTACAGATTTGGAAATGAACTTAGAAACCTATTAATCCAGTGATCTCATTTTATATATGAGGAAATTGAGACCCTGAGTATTCAAGTGACTTGCCTATAATCACAGAATATCAGAGATGAGATTTGAACTCAGGTTCTCTGATTCTAGAGATAGTTTCTTTTTCACTGTATCATGCCATTTAAGAGATAATAGAAAGAAGAATTTATTTGGAATCAGAGACCTGAGTTCAAATTTTGATTTTGGCACTTTCTGTTTATATGACCTTGAACAAATCACTTAAGCTCACTGGGTTTCAGTTTCTTCATCTATAAAACAAAGGTGGAGATGTTTGGTCTAGATGATCTCTACAATCTCTTTTTGTTCTAAGTTTGACAATCCTATGAACACTGAACAATCAATCCTAGGAGGCATGGGAGTATTGACCTGAGCAAGAAAGACAGAAAGAAGGGAGAAGAGAATTCCTGAATTCAAGAACTGACCCAGCTCCCTAAAACCTTCCTCTGGTCCTGGGGACACCCAGTACAAGAAGACATGTGATAAGGGACATGTGCTGAGGAAGGGGATCACACTGAAGACTCTTAAACAAAGACCAGGTAAGGAGATAAATCAGCTTCCCCATCAAATTTCCTGTGCTCAGAAAAGCCCTGTAAAACACAAGAGAAAATTGACCTGTCAAGGAAATAGATAGGCAGTGATAGCAAGCTAGCCCCCTTTCCGACCTAGCCCCCACCCTGGGCCACCTCCTTCAGCCCTCCTCACTGCCACCAGCAAAGAGCCACTGCTACTTTCAGGTCCCTCCTCCATCCTTGTTTCTTGGAATGGGGAAGCAGAGAAAGAGGAGATGCAGAAGGAAAAAGAAGAAGAGAAGAAAGAAGCGGAAGAGAAGAAGGAAGAGGAGAAGGAGGGCTAGGCAGTGAAGGGAGTGATGCATTTAACAGGTCTCTGCCTATGAAAGAGCTCTGGTCCTATCCCCTTTGTTTCCCTCCTCCCCAGTGCTTGGGGGCACAGCTGCCTGAACAAATCAGGTAATAAAATGGATGGAGACCAGTGATGGTGTCAGCACACAGAGTACCTTTTAAAAATTTTTTTAATCTCTTTTTATTTTCCTTTCCTTTCCCCTCCCCTTCCCTACTTCCCCCTCCCAAATAACTAACCTTCCCATAACCCCTTCCCTTCTTCTTATACAATGGACCCTGGGTGATCTGAGGCCTTGGAGCCCAAAGCCTTGGCTTGGTGCAGCATGGAGCTTTCAAGGGCATTAACCTTCACCTTGAATAGCTCTTGTTTTCTGGAGAGGAGAGGAGAGGAGAGGAGAGAGAGAGAGAAAGAGAGAGAGAGAGAGAGAGAGAGAGAGAGAGAGAGAGAGAGAGAGAGAGAGAGAGAGGACAGTGATGCCTGGAAGAAGGCGGAGGGAAGAGGGAAATAAGCTGGGCTGTGTTCTTCCTTGGAGGCTGCAGTCCTTGAAGGCTGTTCTCATTAGGATAGAGGTGACATGCACTTCCTCTCTTCCCAGCAGCTTTTGTCTAGAGATGCTGATTAGGAATGAGGACATGATGGAGATGACTTCCACTAAATGGGAAAGCCAGATCTCCAAGAGGCCAGACTCCTAGGTCAGCATAGTAACCAGAGGGCACTTATGAAACTCAGCCCTACCTAACCCCCCTTCATTTCTTCCCTCCAAAAAAGAGAAACCCTCACAGGTCACTATTATTTCACATTCATTCAATAGAGATTTACTCAGTGAAGCCAAAATGTATAGTAGAAGACTTGACACCATGACTGACTACAGTAATAATAGCTTATACTAGATGGCAAAGTGAATAGAGTGCTGGGCTTGGAGTCAGGAAGACCTGAATTCAAATTCAACTTCAGACACTTAGTAGCTGTGTGATGCTGGGCAACTGTAAAATGAATTGGAGAAGGAAAAAGCAAATCACTCCAGAATCTTTGCCAAGAAAACCCCAAATGGTGTCACAAAATAATCAAACAGGACTAAAAAACAATTAAACAGAGAATGAATTTATGCATTTGTTATTTAAAAGAATTTGTATACTGTTCCATTTGATTCCCACAACAACCCTGTGAGATATTCAGAACAGATATTCTTATTCCCATTGTAAAGCTTAGAAAACAGACTCTTCACAGCTAAAGGTTCCACAGAGAGGACTCATGTCCAAATCTTCCCCTTACAGGTCTAATAACCTTTCTGCTTTACCAAAGATGTCATACTAATAGCCAATGTCCTAAAGCCTTGTCCCCAAACTCCCTGTGCAACCCAAATCAGTCTAAAATATACTTGAGAAATTTTTTAACAAAATGAATAAAAAAATATAGATGATGTTAATTTGTGGTTTTCTAAGTCAATATACTGCCAGCAGGAATCTATATCTATTAAAGTTTGATGCCACTGTCCTATACTATGCTAAGTCTTTATTTTGATGTTGTTTAGTTCTATCTGACCCTTTGTGATCCCCCATAAGATTTTCTTGGCAAAAATGCTGCTATTTCCTTTTTCAATTCATTTTACAGATGAGCAAACTGAGGCAAACAGGGTTTGCCCAGGGTCACTTAGCTCTCCATACCAAAGACCATATAATACATGATTCCCTGTCTAAAGGAGCTCATGATGTAAAAAGTGAAATAACAGAAGAGATGTTACAAAATGAGTAGATAAATAAATAAATCAAGAAGTGCTATGAGTTCAGAGAAGAGAGGGATTAATGGGGGTTAGAGGGGTGACAGAAACAATAAGAGAAAAAATAGACTTGAATTGAAGTTTGAAGAATAGAATTTGTTTAACTGAAAATCAGGGTAAAGCCATTTCTCAGTGACCTCTAAGGGCTTTGAAGTTCTAAAATCCAATGATACTAAGAGTGGGAAGATGGACTCAGCACATAGTATATTCAGAAAGATGAGTAGAACAGAGTGATCAAAGCAGAGGTTTTAATACAGAAGTAGAGTCATTTGGGGTTAAATTGTGTTGTTGATTAGCTTTGAAAGTCAGGCATAAATATTATCCTACTGGTAAGTAGATAAATGCTCCCACCTCTGTCTCATTCCTACCACCCTAATCAAGCTCTTGATTTGGAGTCAGCAAAACCTTGTGTCTCATCTCAGACACCTACAAGCTGTGTAACCTTAAGTGAGTCATTTTAATTCTGGCCCTCACCTTCTTCAACTATGAAATGAGGCTAGATCTTTAAAGTCTTTTCTGGCTCTAAAACAACTAGTCTTTGAACCATTAAACAAAAACAACAGCAATTGAGTCTGACAAGGTATACAGCATTCTGTACAGAATCCCCCAGTTCTATAGTGAAAGGAACGAGGTTCCAATTTTTTTCATCAATTCACCATGACCAAGATTGATCATTACAATCTGTCACAGTTCAACTTTGTTTTAATGTTATTTTTCCCATACATGATCCCTGTCTAAAGGAGCTCATGATGTAAAAAGGGAAATAACAGAAGAAATTGTACAGAATTGTAATATAGAATTGTAATCATTGTGTTCCCCATTCTCCTACTGCTCAATTCACCCTATATCAGAATATATAAGTCTTTTCCATATTTCCCTGAATTCCTCATTCCTTACACATAGGTACCAACCTTCCTGGGACTTGTCAAATGGGACTTAGACCCTGTCTAACTTGCCATAATCTAAACTCAGTTGCTTCTCCAACATCCCAGACACCTAGTCACCCATTCATTACAAAGAAAGTAAAGATTTGGCAATTAAAGCCCAGTGGGAAGCAGTTTTCTACCAATTCTCCCATCTCTCCCCTCCCCCTAAAGTACTGGAAGCTTCCCAGTCCAGGTCTCTCCTTATTCCTCACCCCACCGTATCAGTCATCTGCCTGCTTAGTGTCAGCACTGTGTCTGGGCATGGCTGATGTCCAGCCACAGATCATGCCAGCTGCATGGCCTTCTGCCCACGTGATAAATGAGCTATTGTCCATTCTCCCCGCCTCTTCACCTAAGATGAATGGAACAGAAGCAGTGAAGCCAGCCAGCCAGCATGTCCGACTGATGGCCTGGGGAGCAGAGGATGAACACACAGAGAGAGATAGTTTGAACCCCCAATCTATATTACAGTTCATTGCTTCTTGCTAGCTGAGCAGGGGATGAATACCTGGGAATGACATACTACTTGTTTAAATGAGTGGCTTCCTGGGTTCAGGGATGAAGTCTGGGGGAAGGAAGATATAATTTTATTCCTAGTCACAGCCATCTCCAAGGTTTCTTTCTGCCTCTGCTCCAAACTACTGTATTTGACTTGACCCCTGAGACACTGAGAAGTTAAGACATAGAAAGACAGGAGCAGAGTCAGGATTAGGTTCAATAGTCTTTTTCTAAATTATTAGTCTGTGGCTTCTTTCTTAAGTCCTCATTACCCTTCCTCTAGCATTTTCCTTGCCATCATATCAAGAAAAATTCTCTTTTTTTCAGAAGACTTGAATTTGAGTTATATGATCATTGGAAAAGTCACTCAGTTTTCTTACCTATAAATTGGGGTTGATCATGTTGTCTTATTCTACTTCATAAGATTATTGCTAGAGCTTTGTCTTTCTGAGTTGCTTGTTCAGAGGGAATACCACAATCTTGGTGTAGCTCATATGAACTCTGAGGGTCTTTATCCCAACTTGCACTCATGTTGACATGTGGGGTTCCCCTGAGCAAATATTACTTATCCTCAGAGATCTAGAGATACTCTTGTTGGACCTCTGCTTCTGTGACTTTTTGAGTCACTGAAGGTTGCAACCTAATCCTGTCCATCTCCATTAATGCTTCACTAAAGAGCAGAAAAGACAAGACACAGAGAGATGGGAAAAAAACATCAACACAAAATCACCTGTACTGTATTCATTGCTATAGGTAGGTAACACAAGTTCTTAAGGCTCAAGATTCTACCCCCTCTCTGAATCTCTCTCTCCCTCCCTTCTACTCTTCTTCCCCTCCCCCTCTTTTCCTCCCTCACCCTCCCTGCCTCCCTCTCTCTTTTTTCTTTCTCTGTCTCTGTTTCTATCTGTTTGTCTCTGTCTCTGCCTCTCTTTCTGTCTCTGACTCTGGCTTATCTCTGTCTCTCTGTCTTCAGCTCTGTCTCTGTCTCTCAGTCTCTGTTTTTCTCTCTGTTTCTCTTTGTCTCTGTCTCTCTCTTGTCTCTGACTATCCCTCTGTATCTGTCTTTTTCAGTTCTCTCTTTGCTGTCTCTTTCTGTCTCTCTGTGTCTGTCTCTCTGTGTGTGTGTCTCTATCTGTGTGCATGCATGTGTGTGTGTTTCTCTGTCTTTGTCTCTTATCTCTGTGTGTTTTCTGGCTCTGTCTCTTGGTCTGTCTCCCTGTGTTTCTCTCTGTGTGTCTCTGTCTCTCAGTTTGTCTGTCTCTCTGGCTTGTCTGTCTTTCTGTCTCTCTCTAGCTCTCTCTGTCTTTGTCTCTCTGTGTGTCTCTGTCTTTGTCTCTGCCTCTGTCTCTCTGGCTTGTCTCTTTGATGGCTCTCTGCTGTCTCTCTCTGACTGTCTTTGTCTCTCTAAGTCTCTATATCTCTGTCTCTCTGGCTTTTTTCTGTGTCCCTCTGTCTATTTTTCTGTCTCTGTCTCTCTATGTGTTTCTCAGTTTCTCTGTGTCTCTCTGTATCTGTTTCTCTCTGACTTTCAATTTGTGTCTCTCTTTATGTGTTTTTCTCTCTATCTCTCCCCTGTCTCTCCCTCTGCCTGCCTTTGTCTCTGTTTCTCTGTCCCTCTCTTCTCTGTCTTACTGCCTCTGTCTTTGTCTGTCTCTATCTCTTTCTCTCCCACCTAGAGACTTATGTTGCTACTTGATCAAATGCAGCCAGGATGGATCAACTGATTTGTGCCTTAAAAAAAAGCAGCCTCCATTCCAGCTTAGCAACAAACTGAAAACCTCCTCTTCTTTGCATGGTAAATGGATCAGAAACAATACCTATGCATGTTCTGATGTCCCCTTGGGAATTTTATAGGTATTCTGGTGTGGGTCTGACAGGACAACAGGACAACATTGTGTTCAATGTTGGGAAAAAAAAGATGCACTGGAAGAAAACTGAACAATTAACAAAAGGAAATTAACTTATCTATAGCAGAAGGATATTTAATAAGAACAGGCATTGAGGATACCTCAAGAATACTCCAATCCATCATTTTTCACCAGTCAAGCCTGGATCTCCTGGTGACTATTTTGTAGTCAGGTAATCAGAAAATAATGGCAATAGACCCAGTCAAGAGGCAGCTGGGTGATGAAGTGGGTAGAGCACTGGCCTTGGAGTCAGGAGAACCTGAATTCAAATTTGACCTCAAACACTTAATATTTACTTAGCTGTATGACCTTGGACAAATCACCTAATCCCATTGCCTTGCAAAACAAACCAAAAAAATAGACCCAGTCAAGAATTTAATTTTCTGAGTCAATCAGGTCTCAAGAATAGTTTTAAGGAAACATCGGAGTAGCTAGGTGGCATAGTTTACAGTGCTGACCTGTAAGTCAAGAGGACCTAAGTTCAATTCTAGCCTCAGAAACTTACTATCTGTGTGACCCTGGGCAAATCTCTTAACTTTGCCTCAGTTTCCTCATCTGTAAAATGAATTGGAAAAGGAAAGGGCAAATCATTCCAGTATCTTTGCCAAAAAATCTCAAGAAGAGTCAGTATGCCTGAATAACAACAAAAGGAAACATTAGCCCAACTTGCATATGGGAAGGAATTGTTCCTACCACAGTTAGTCAAAGAATGCTACACACATACACACACACACACACACACACACACACACACACACAAACACATTCATAAAGACAGGTTTTTTCATTGGCTAATTCTAGTCCTCTGTTATATCAGCTATTCTCTAAGGTAAGCCGGTAAATATTTTACAACCAACTCTCCAGGAAAAAAAAAATGAAACACACTTTTAAATTTAATTTGCTTTATTAATATTTTCTCCATTACTTTCTTAACTCTAGACAATTGACAAAACAATAAATTGAGCCCGGATGGCATTTGCTGATTTCCAGAGTGTAAATGTTTATATGAACCTGTAGCAAATTCTGAGCTATACCCTTCCTTTGAAAGTAGTCATCAGAAAAGAGTAAATTGTCCACTTCTTACCTGATTATTCTCACTTCATTTTTCATATGCATGCAAGTGCTTCATAAGTTGAAATACTAGGCTAAAGTATTGTTTTATTGATCAGAATAGGCTACCCTTTACCTAGTAATAATTGCTTCAAAGAGAAAAGCAAACTTCTCACACTGTATTTAAAGCCCTCTAAGATCTTGCTCCCACTTACTTTTACAGCTATATGACATATAATTTACCTTCTCATACTTTCCATTTCCATCAGACTGGTCTGCTAGCTGTTTTCCATATATGACATTCTCAATCCTACCTTCAGAAAATAAGAATGCCTTCTATCCAAAGATTTTGGTTGGACCCATTATGATGAACTTATTTTTTTTCCTCAAATATTTTTTCCAATTACATGTAAAAGCTTTTAACATTCTTTTTTTTAAATAGGTGAACTCTCATGATTGGGAAGTCAGCTAGGTGGGGCAGTGGATAGAGTGTCCAGCCTGAAATCAAGACATTTTTCTTTGAGTTCAAAACCAGCCTCAGATACTTAGTAGCTGGGTGACTCTGGACAAGTCACTTAACCCTATTTACTTCAGTTTCCTCATCTGTAAAATGACCTCTAGAAGGAAATGGCAAACCAGTCCTGTATCTGTGCCAAGAAAACCCCAAATAGAAAGCCACACCTGACTGAAATGATTGAACAACAGCAGCATGACTGGCAGATAGTACATCTACCTCCTAGAATACCTGGCTAGGATCATAAGATCAGAGATTTAGAATTGACAGGAACCAGAGACAGCATCCAGTCTAAGCTCCTTTATTTGTAGAGGAGGATACTATGGATCACAGAGGTTGGGACTCACCTAGGGGAAGAGGTAGAGGAAGGAATAAATAAGCATTTAAAAAGCACCTATTATGGGCCATTTTACTAAGCTGTAATAAGTGCCAAGCTGTACTAAGCATTTTACAAATATCTCATTTGATCCTCACAACAATTTTACAAGGTAGGTACTATTATCTCCATTTTACAGTTGAGGAAACTGAGGCAGCAGAGGTTTAAGTGACTTGTCTGGGTTCACACAGCTAGTAAGTGTCTAAGACTGGATTGGAACTCAGATCTATCCTGATTCTAGGCCAATGCTCTATCCAAGAAGCTAGCTAGTGGCCTCATATCTCATTTGCCAGCTCAGCCAATTGGGAGATTAAAACATATTTTAGTGGAAGTCCTTAGTCACTACCAGTCTTTTCTATTCCTAAGGTTACACATTTCAGAACTCATGTTTGAACCTGGGTCATAGGATCATAGAATTAGAATTGGAAGGGAACTTAAAGGCCTTAAAGTCCAATCCTCCCATTTTACATACAAGGAAACCAAACTCAGTAGAGGTGAAATGACTTTACCAAGATCACATAACTAGTAAATGAGAGAGGCAAAATCTCTAGTTCCCAATCCAACATTCATTCCACTGCTCCAGACTACCTAGTTTCCCTAGCAATTAGCATTCCCTCTTTATTGATATCAAGAGACATCAAAATAGGAAAGACATCAGCTTGCAAAGATATGCAAATCATGGAGTGTGTCTAGAAGGGACTCATGGATGGTGAAGTACTTCAAAGGCTCCAGTTAATGAGTGACATTGTGTTGGTTGTGCCAAGCCTTGAAAAATTGCAGAATTACTCTAAAGAGTTTGGTCTCACTCTTCACACTGGAAGAGTGCCTACTATGCAGATTGAATGGATAACTCAGTTTAGAGTTCATCTAGTCATAGAACTCGGAGAGAAGAATGTGTGAGTTGCCTTTGGAAAATTATAAAATTCTTTCAATTAACTCAAGTTTTATTTTCCTTTCTTTCATAACCCCCCCCAAAAAAAAAAACTTAGCATGTAAAGACTGAATATTTGTTGACTAATATTGATTGACTGATGGTTGGTTGGTTGGTTGGTTGGTTGGTTGGTTGGTTGATTTGTGTGCAACCAGAGGCTTCTATCTGGTGCCCTTCTCCCCTTCCATTGTCTTAGAGCTGTTCCAAAAGATACTGCAGTCTTCCAAAGATTGATATTGAGGACCTCCCAAAGAGCAATGAGAACAGTCTGCAAAACATTACAAAGAATTACAAAAGATAAGTAGTGTAAAAATTGTCATAAAAAATTGTATGTTTGAAAAATAAGATGGGCTGGTCAGAGAGAGAGGAAGGAGGGGGTAATCAGTGAACAACCTCATACACTTTTGTGGATGTAAAGAGATGTCAATATGTATCTGTCAAGAGAAAATAAGAATGCCCTCTATCCCAGGATTTTGGTTGGACCCATTATGATGAATTTATTTTTTCCTCAAATATTTTTTCCAATTACATATAAAAACTTTTAACATTCTTTCTTTTTTAAATATTGAATTCCAAATTCTCTCCTTCCCTCCTTTCCCTGCCTTTCATTGAGAAGGCAAGCAATTTGATATAGGTTATACCTGTGCAATCATGCAAAACAGATTTCCATATTAGTCAATGTGAAAGAAAACACCGACCAAGATAAGAACTCAGGAAAAATAAAGAAAGGAAGGAAAAAATATGCTTTGGTCTACCTTCAGACTCCATCAGTATTTCCTCTGGAGGTGGATAGCATTTTTCATAAAAAAGTCCTTAGGAATTGTCTTTACTCTCAATCAATTGACAATCTTAACATTTCTACTTTCACCACATCTCTTGTCTAAGTCTTCTTTTCTCTACCCACATAGTAAACACTATAACCTAGCCCTCATCATCTCTTGCTTGGACTATTGAAATTGCCTTCCAACTGGTTTCTCTGCCTTGGGTCTCTCCTTTCTCCAAGTCATCTTCCACAAAACTGCCAAAATGATTTTTCTAAAGCTTATCTGATCACATCTTTCTAATCCAACCCTAAATAAATTCCAGTGGTTCTTTTATACTTCCTAGATCAAATATTATAAGTACTTCAGCAATTAAGTTTCTTTACAATGAAGTCCCTTCCTGCCTTCTCAAGCCTTACTTATCCTCTCTACAATCCAGTGATCTGGCCTACAGACTGTTCCTCATATATGACCCTTCATTCTCCTGTCTCTGTGCCATTACATTGACTGCCCCCCACCCTCATACTTATACCCTCCTTACTGGTTCCTCTTTTCATTCTCAGTTTATTTCAAAATTCAACATCATCTTTGGTAGGGAGGCCTTCCTTTTTCCCCCAGTTACTTGAACTTCCTCTTTTAAGCCTTCCTACTATTATCTATGTATCTTTATGGGGTTTTTCCTTTTCTTTTATAACCTCCCAAAGCTTAGCATATAAGGACTGAATACCTGTTGACTAATATTGATTGACTGATTGATTGCTTGGTTGATTTGTGTGCAACCAGAAGCTTCTATCCTCCCCTTCCATTGTGTTATACCTGTGCCAAAGAGAACTGAGTATTGAATAAGATCTCACTTAGTGCACTTTGGTTTTTTTTACTTTGCAAGGCAAATGGGGTTAAGTGGCTTGCCCAAGGCCACACAGCTAGGTAATTATTAAGTGTCTGAGACCGATTTGAACCCAGGTACTCCTGACTCCAGGGTTGGTGCTTTATCCACTGTGCCACCTAGCCGCCCCTGCACTTTGAAAAGAAAGACAACATCCACTATCTCTTTTCCCTCTCATCTTTCAAGCACACTGAGACTTTTCAAGTCTCTCCTTTTCATTTCCATGAAAGCTAAGCTTCTCTTAGCATCTATGGTAGTTGCTCATGGTCAAAAGAAAGGTAATCCTGAAATGGAGACTCAAGTTGCTAGCTGTGGCTGTGATTCTGAGATAGGTAATTCTATCTTTGCTGGTAATTTTATGAATGCCAGAGGCCAGGAGCTTCTAAGAGCAGGGAGTGATCTCTGGAATAATATCTCAGAGAAGATAATATTTGGTAGAAAGAGAAGTCCAAACCATGCTCTGACTTTTCAGAAGTTATGGACCTTGAGTGAGTTTCTCAGACAGTGTTGAATCAAGGCAAAGATGAAATGTCTGATTAGCAGCCCCACAAAATGTTTCATATTTTGATGTTCAAAGTATCAATATTCTAGGAGAGACCAGTATGTGATGGATTATTGCCTGATTTAGGTATTTATCAATGTGAATTTGCTGTGAATGATACCTGGGAATGTTTACTTGGGAAGCCAGGTTAATCATCCCTGTTATTTTTTTAAGTGCTGATGCTTCTTTTGCTGTCTTTTGTGAACCAGGTCTGACTCAGATTTGGAATTGGAACAAAATGAGATATTTGTCGATTATCCAATACTTTAAAAAGTTTATTTGATGGTGGTATGGAAAGACTACTCAGGAAGGACACAACTGGTTTTGTAGATGCAATCCCTTGTCTCCATATAAAAATGCAACTTGTCAGCATGGTATCTTGGGTCAGTTGAGTATGGTGACTTACACAGCAGTAGGAAATCTGTTAAGTCTGAAGGGCACTGACTCCTGGTGGGAGGGCCTTTTTATGCTCTTGACAACTGAGAAGTTCCATTAATAGTCTGAATTAGTATAACTTCCCTGTATTTTAGTGGAAAACTAGCTCAATCTATATGGCAGAGCATTAGCAATTGGCAAGTCACATCAATGTGCTAAATCTAGTCTCAGAAACAGTCCCTGATTGTTGAAGAGAAACCATAGTCTTTTTCTATCTTCCTTCTGCCTACATCTCTGATGAAGAAAGTCAGATAATAGCCCAACTTTTATGTTAAGGACTCCAGTAGATATTACTTCTATCATACATGTATTGTATAATTGAAAATTTCCAACATACTGTTGATGATTTTTTGCAATCAACTCCAAAATTTTGGGCTCTGGGGAAGAATGTAGACTTTCAACCTCCCAGTCATCACCTGGTAAATGTAGTCAAAGAGACAACAAACTCTGAAATCTCCAGGACACAAACTCAGCACTCCATGGGAAATCTCTTGACCACAACACATGTGGAATAGAAAAGGATCAGGGCCCATAGCTCCAAGGCAAATGTCCTAGCCAGACAGATGGGGGTGGCAGGGGGAGTCCCTGGTTCTGCCTATTGCATGTTTATGTTTTATCTTTTTTGTAGACTATCAGATATTTTAGAGTAAGAACTTCCATTATTTTCTTTGAATTCCCAAGTGCCTAGCACAAGATTTTACTATTGAGTTTTATTATATCATTACTGAGTTTTATTATAATAATGATTATTATTTTTATTTATTTGTTTATTTACTTATTACTTTCCCATCACATTTTAGGGTTCAGGCAATCTCTATTTTGAGTTAGGACCAGTAATTTACAGGTATCAAAATAAGTAGTTTAGAGAGAGGACAGAGTTTGAACATCTTTTGGGAACTGGTTTTATATCAAAGACAATTTAGGTCATTTTAAGATCATTGGGTAATGAGTTCTGCTTATCCAACAAATGGCTAAAAAGACTCATTAGGAACTCAGTGCAAGGAGTTAGAATCATCTGAAGTCAGGTAACCTAGCAAATCCGTTGGTATAGCTGACTCATGCATGATATGTCTGAAACTAAGATCAAGATGGATCCCTCCCTGCTCAGACACTACTCCACCTCATCCTCTTATCTTCTGTATATTCTATGTACCCAGCCTTCATTGCTCTCTTCTCTTTTTTTCCCAAATGTTTCCTATCTCTATCTCTCACTAATCAATGCTTTCCTCCCCCACCAATTCTCCTATGAATTTTTCCTAGTTGAATATTTCTACTGCCTTGTGCCTCAATCTCTCAATCTGTAAAGTAGTGATATGCTTTCTTACCTATTTCCAATACCAGGCATGTTGTGATGGGGAATGAGTGAGCAATGCAATAATTTGGATTGCTTGGAGAATGGTTTAGATTATAGTAATGCCATCCTTTCTGCCTTCCCCAAACCTCCTATCCACTAAGAAAGACCATGTATGCCTTAAAAAGGCAACTAAAAATTTAACTCTTCCAGATAGTCATTAATCTACCCTCAGCCTTTATAGTGTCCAAGGCACAATTCCTCCAAAGAATAATTACCTTCTGGGACCTGTTATTTTTTTCCTCCTGCCTTCTCCCTACCCCAAGTAGCACAGAATTCTGATGGTATCCTGGTGTGGGCTTCATTCCATTGGGCAGGATATTTTTATTAGTCTCCCTAGTCAGAACATCATATAAAACTCTTCTCTCCATCCCTACCACTTAACAAATCTTCCTCAGGCACAAAACTTTATAATTATGGCTCCATTTTTTGGCTCAAGGTTAAAAATTTTTTTAAAAATTTGAATAAAAGTTCAGGACCCTTTATCTCAGGCAATGAGTGGTTCTGGGAGAGCAATTCAAGTCTCTTTTAGAGAAGTATGCCAGAATGATGTTACTGTTGTTTGTCCTTCATTCTCATAGAGAACCATGACCTCAGAGAGGTGATGCCATGACATACAAGTGAATTGGATTGAAGTGAGGGAGGGCAGTGCAAAGTCACCAGCCTCACTTTCTTTTTTCACTTTTTGCTTTTTTTTTTGGCAAGGCAATACAGTTAAGTGACTTGCCCAAGGTCACACAGCCAAGTAATTAGTAAGTATTTGAAGTTGTATTTGGACTCAGGTTCTCCTAACTCCAGGGCAAGTGCTCTATCCACTGCCACCTAGCTGCCCCCCAAGCCTCACTTCCTACTCTGGAACCATTTGGGCCACTGTTATTTAGAAACAAGCAGAAGGAAGCTATCAATACTTTTTAAATTTCCTACCTGGGTCAAAGTCCAGAGGACCCTGCCTTAGTTAAAGCTCTGTTTACCCATTTTCCTTCTGCCCATATCTATGGCAAGGAAAGTCAGATAATGAGGTATTTTGCATGGCTCATTCATTCCCAGCTTTGGGAATAAACCTCTCTCCTCATCATCATCTGAAATCCATGATTATTGTGAGTTTAATCATGTATGGTACCATGCTGAACACTACACAAAGAGAAATATATAGAACAAGTCGCTACTCTCCAGGGATTTAGTGACATGGGAAATTAAGTAAAGCATTGTGAGATGCAGTAAAGACCTTTAGGGATTGAAGACATGGGGGTGGGGGGAAGAGATTAGAAAAACATATAGGGGAAATATATTTGGGAAGATTTTTTTTAAACTTTTTTAGGTAATCCAAAGATGGTAAGTGAGAGTGGAGTTATGTGGAGTGGGAAGCAGACTTTTCATTAGATCTTTACTGATTCTTTACTGATTTTTTACCAGGCCTTTATTTCTTGAAATATATCCCATATAATAATTTTATTAATTTATGCATAATATATGTCAACATCCCTTTGGATCTATAAAGGATTTACTCAAGAAGAGTTGTATTGCTTGAATTTTAATTTTCTATCAAATTTCAGTGGGTCATTTAAAAAATTGGGAGGAACCTGTCTTCAAATGAGATGGGGGAGGGAAAGAAAGGGTGAAAGTGAGGAAGAAACATCATCTAGTAGTTTTCTATTTTCACTAAGTATTTTTTCTGATTAATAGCTAAGCTCAGTTATTTCTATTCTACTGAAGGTCTCAAAGTACTGAAAGTACCTTCTGAATTTTAGCACTCTAGTGCAACATTGAAATGGAAGTTCAGAAAATCTAAGTGACTTCCCTAGTGACACTTACTGCTAAATTTCCAAACTCAGTTAGAAACCCAAGTTTAAGATTTTAAGTCTAGCACTCTTTCCACAGTACTTCACCGCATCATGAAGAATAAAAATATGTTAAGTAAAGAGAGTAACTTTGTCATGTCAAGAGGAAATGCATAAGTGCATTTTTATATGGGAGCCAGGATAAAATGTATTTTTGAATGGAAATTTTGATGTGTTTGTTGTTGAGTAATTTCAGTCCTGTCCAATTCTTTGTAACTCCATTTGGGTTTTTGGCTTGTCTTTGTTTGTTTTTTGACAAAGATACTGGAATAGCTTTGCATGTCCTGTCCAGGTCATTTTACTGATGAGGAAGCTGAGGCAGAAGCGTTTGCCCAAGGTCACACAACTAGTAAATGTCTGAGACTGAAATGCTAACCATTGTACCACTTAACTGCTCTATTGATATGGTCACAGAAAACAGTTAACACCCAATCAGTGCACAAAGATTTCTGAAAGAAAAAAAGGTATTTCAACTTTTTCCACCATTGCAAAAGGGAAATCAAAGTGAATCTTCCTCAAACTGACCCAAACCTTCCTTTTCCTTTTAGTTACAAGCCTGATTCACCATTCCCACCAAACTTAGCACAGGCTGTTTCTCAGTAACCTCAAACTTTATAAGTCTCCTCTCCCAAAATAATTTTATGCAAATTAATGGCATGAAGTTGATGTAAAAATTACACAAGGTAAAGTGTAGTGGCAGTAGTAGGTTTTGGGGGGTGGGAAAGAAAACCTTTTGAAAATATAATTGAGTTAATGGAGCCATAACTGCTCAATTTTTTTTTGGTAATTGGTCTGCTTTTTGTCACTCTGTCCATTTACATACTTCTGTTTTCTTTTTGTTATTGATTTTTCTTTATAAAATGGGCCACTTTAAGGCAATTTTTAAAGCCCCAATGATGAATAAAACTCCATTTTCACTCTCATTAAGACAGAGAAATTAGTGAAGCATACTGTTCCACTACTCAATTTGCTTAAAAATCCCAGGCAGGCTTTATTTAAAGACCAGAGAACTGTTCTACTAATTCCTTCTGGTTCAAATGAGGTGACCCAGGGATGGGAAGAGGGAAATGAAAAACTAGGAAGGGAGAAAGAAGGGAAAAAGAGAGGGGGGAGAAAGGAGAGATAAATCAGAGAGGAGGGAAGAAAGCAGAGGAAGGAGGGAGGGAAAAGGAAGAGAAGGGAAAGAAGGGAGAAAGAAAGAAGGAGAAAGAAAAAGTGGAGGAAGGAAGGAAGGAAGGAAGGAAGGAAGGAAGGAAGGAAGGAAGGAAGGAAGGAAGGAAGGAAGGAAGGGAGTAAGAGAAACAAAGACTGAGAGGCCTTTATGTTTGTTTTTTTTTTGTCAGATTAAGTATAAACTACACTTATAAGTCCAGGGCTTCACAAAACAGAAGGCTCTCCAGTGTTCTGCTGCCACTAGTGATTCAAAGTATCAAGGATTTCCCCTCTTTCCCACAATAAACTGTGAGGAACTTAACCTTACATCTTTTTCTCCTTCAAACCCCTTCAAAGTGGATTTTTAGAATAGTGTACAATTTATTAGTCAGTCCTTTACTAGGGCTTTTGATTTCTTGGTAAGAAATTCCTACCAATGAGGTAGCTCAGTTAGATGGTGAAATGATGAGAGGCGTAGTTCAGTAGTTAAGAAGACCTGGATTCAAATCTAACTTCAGATATTTACAAATAGTTTGATCTTGGGCAAGTCATTCTCCATTTACCTCCACTTTTTCAACTGTAAAATGGGAATAATAATAATAGTATCCACTTCACAGGGTTTTTGTAGTTAGGAGGGTCTGAGTTCAAATGTCTGAAACTAGATTTGAACTCAGATCCTCCTGACTAAATGTCTGTGGTTCTACCATTATGCCACCTAGCTTAAAAGGTTATTCTTTAAAAATATTCCCTTATTTGATTCTTACAAAAACCTTGTTGGATCTATGAAAAGAGAAGGAATTTTTGACTGAACAAGAAATAGAGAACATTATAAATCACAAAAAGATGATTTTTAAACCGTATTAAATTTAAAAAGGTTTTGCACTAATAAAATCAATGTGGCCAAAATTTGAATGAAAACAGAAAGTTGGGAAATGATCTACCCAAGAAGTGTTTCTAATAAAGGACTCATTTCTAAAATTTATAGAGAACTGAATCAAATTTATAAAATTACAAGTCATTCCCAAATTGATAAATGCTCAAAAGGTATGAATGAAGAAATTAAAGCTACATATAGTCATATGAAAAAGTACTCCAAATCATTATTGATTAGAGAAATGCAAATTAATTTCTTCTTTTTTTTAAGGTTTTTGCAAGGCAATGGGGTTAAGTGGCTTGCCCAAGGCCACATAGCTAGGTAATTATTAAGTGTCTGAGGCTGAATTTGAACTCAGGTACTCCTGACTCCAGAGCCAGTGCTCTATCCACTGTGCCATCTAGGCCCCCCCCAGAAGTGCAAATTAAAACAAATATGAGGTATTGCCTCACACCTATCAGATTGGTGAAAAATGACAAAAAAGGAAAATGATTACTATTGGAGATATTTTGAGAAAATTGAGAGATTAATGCACTGTTGGTGGAGATGTGAACTGGTGCAATCATTCTGGAGAGTAATCAGGAATTATGCCCAAAGAACAATAAAACTGATCCTACCCTTTGACCCAGTAATAGTAATGCCAGGCCTATATCCAAAAGAAATCACAAAAAGTGGGAAAAGTCTCACATGGTCAAAAATATTTATAGCAACTCTTTCTGTAGTGGCAAAGAATTGGAAATTGAGGGAATGCTTAACTATTGGGGAATGAACAAGTTATGGTATATGAATGTTACAGAGTACTATTATTCTATAAGAAATCATGAGTGGTCAAACTAGAGAGACATGGAAAGAATTACATGAACTGACACTGAGTGAAGGGAACAGAACCAAGAAAACATTGTACACATTATCAATGACATTGTGAGATGATCAACTATGATGGATGCAGCTTCTCCCAGCAGAGAAGACAACCCTGAAAGACCTACTATGCACAATGCCCTTCACATCCAGATGGAAAAAACAAAAACAAAAACATGGAATCTGAATGTATACAGCATCACTTTTTAAAAACTTATGTTTTTCCTTCCAAACCCAAGGTTTTCTTTCTTTCTTTCTCCTTTATTTTAATTCCTCTTATGCAAGATGACTCATATGTAAATATGTTAAACAGAAATGTACATTGTACAAATTTTACCCGTCTGTTTGCTGCCATTGGTGGGGGGGAGGGAAGAGAGGGTAGTAGAAAAATGTATAATGTATAAATTTGAAGATGGATAAAGGTTGAAAAACTACCATAGCATGTATTTGGAAAAATAAAATTTCAATTTAAAAACTATTTGGAATTGGCTAAGAAATAGAGTGGTGGATCAATGGAAATAAACACTAGTAAATAATTATATTATTAATTATATTAATCTACTGTTTGATAAACTATATTAATCTAATGTTTCCAACTTCTGGGTTAAAAATTCACTATTTGACAAAAACTGCTGGAAAAACTGGAAAATAGTATGCCAGAAACTAGATGTAACCAACATCTCAAACTCCATACAAGGATAAGGTAAAAATGTATATATTATTTAGACATAAAGAGTGATATCATAAGCCAATTAGAAGAGCAAGGACTCATTTACCTGTCAGTCTATGGAGAGAAAGAGAATATATGACTAAAGAAGAGATAGAGAATATTATGAAATGCAAAATGGATAATTTTCATTACATTAAATTGAAAAGATTTTATACAAACAAAACCAATACAATCAAGATTATAAGGAAAGCAGAAAGCTGGGAAACAATTTTTTACAGTCAGTGGTTATGAAAAAGGCCTAATTTCTTAAAAATATAGAGAAATGCATCAAATTTATAAGAATACAAGTTATTCCCCAATTGATAGTCAAATGATATAAACAAGCAGTTGAAGAAATTAAAGCTATCTTATAATCATGTGAAAAATATTCTAATTTATTAATTAGAGATATGCAAATTAAAATAATTTTGACTACCACGTTACACCTATAAGATTGACTAATATGACAAAAAGGAGAAATGATAAATATTGGAGGGATGTGAGACACTTATGCACTGTTAGTGAAGTTGTGAACTGATTCAAACACTCGAGGGCAACTTGGAACTATGTCTAAAGGAAAATAAAACTGTGCATACCCTTTGATCCAGCAATACCACTACTAAGACTACATCCCAAAAAGATCACAAAAAAGGGGAAAAGACCCCAATGTACAAAAATATTCATAGCAGCTCTTTTTGTGGTGGCAAATTCAGAATTGAGGGGATGCCCATCAATTGGGCAGTGGCTGAACAAACTATGGTATATGAATGTTATGGAATAATATTGTTCTATAAGAATGATAAGCAGGAAGAATTTTAGGAAAACCTGGAAAGACTCATATACAATAACAGCAACATTGTGCAATGATCAACTTTGATAGACTTAGTTCTCAGCAACACAGGGATCAAAGACAATTCTAAAAGATCTGTCATGAAAAATGCCATACACATCAAGAGAAAGAATTAAGGCGTCAGAATACAGATCAAATTATACTATTTTCACTTTTTAAAATTTGGTTTTTGGCTTTTTTTCTTTCTTATGGTTTTTCCCTTTTTGTTCTGATTCTTTTTTCACAGCATGACTAATATGGAAATATATATAACATGATTGTACATGTATCACCTATATCAGAAAAATTATCTTTATGTGTAATTGGAAAAATTACTAAGAGAAAAAAAGGAAAGGACAACAATCAACAAACCAACTATGGGGTAAGGAAATCTCAGAACATAGAATAAGTACAGAAAGATAAACTGCAAACACTCCCTATGCACTGAGAAAGCTTTATCAACTGACTTCAGCTTCTTTGCCTAATTCCACCCTTGCTCTTCCTCTCAATCCAAGCCAAAGCATGCTCTGTCAGTAGAACCATCAAAGTTCTAAATCTCTCTCTCCAGTTTTCATCACTGGTCAGGCATCCTTGACATCCTGAGCAAAATGCCCCCTTCTCTCCCTTACTTTTCAACTCTCTCTCTCTGAACTCTCTTTCCTGAGTTTATAGCTTCCTGATTTCTTCCCATAGCTGAACCTCTCTTTCAAGTTTTTTCTAACTGACCTGCTTCTGGTTAGCTGGAATACTTCTTCCTCACAGATTCTACAGCTTCTCCAAACTGAATCAAATAATTTTGCTTTTTTTTTTCCTCCTGGTATTTCTGCAACAGCTTCCTTTTTCTCCTTGTCCTTCTCTGGAAATACAGCTATTTCAATAATTCCTACTGCTATTTTCCACTACTTCAATCTTAAACAAGGAAAAATGGATGGAGTTTTACCCATAATTGGAAGAGGAAGATTTTCACCCATAGGCATTCATTCATCCTAGAGGAAGAAGAGTCTGATTCTTGCCACAAGTGTGTCCAGTAGGAAATAAATTACAGTAAATATTACTTTTATAGCACTTTAAGGTTTACAAAGCTCTTTACAAATATTGTTTCATTTTATCTAAAAAATAATTGACCCTGGGAGGTAGGTGTATTGTTATCTCTTGGCTAAACTGAGGCAGCAGCCCACAGAGTACACAATAAGTATCTGAGGCCAGATTTTATCTCAGGACTTCCTGACTTGTTGTTTGTCCTTCATTCTCAAAGGAGATCATGACATCAAGGAGGTGGTGCAACATGCATATAAACTGGATTTGAATGAGAGAATGATGACCATTCTCACTTTCTCCATCTGGGTCCAATAACCAGATATGAATCAGGAAGATTAGAGGTAAATCCAGGGTTAAGTGACTTGGCCAAAGTCACATAGCTATTATCAAATGCCTGAGGTTGAATTTGAACTCAGGTCTTTCTGACTCCAGGGCTGGGCTCTATCCACTGAGCCAACTAGTTGTCACATCACCAAACTGACTACTAAATAAACCAAGAGACAGTTACTACAATGACTACTGGCAATTCTAATTTCTTTTTTTTAATTTTTGAAAGATTTTATTTATTTTGAATTTTACAATTCCCCCCCAATCTTGCTTCCCTCCCCCTACCCCCCCCCACAGAAGGCAGTCCATTATTCTTTACATTGTTTCCATGGTATACATTGATCTAAGTTAAATGTGATGAGAGAGAAATCATATCCTTAAGGAAGAAAAATAAAGTATGAAATATAGTAGAATTACATAATAAGATAACTTTTTTTTTTAATTTAAAGGTAATAGTCTTTGGTCTTTGTTCATACTCCACAATTCTTTCTCATGATATAGATGGCATTCTTCATCGCAGATATCCCAAAATTGTGCCTGATTGTTGCCCTGTTGGTATGAGCAAGTCCATTAAGTTTGATCATCACTCCATGTTGCTGTTAGGGTGTATAATATTTTGGTTCTGCTCATCTCACTCAGCATCATTTCATGCAAATCCTTTCAGGCTTCCTTGAATTCCCATCCCTCCTGGTCTCTAATTGAACAATAGTGTTCCATCACATACATATACCACAGTTTATTAAGCCATTCCCCAACTGATGGACATTCACTCAATTTGCAATTCTTTGGCAATTTTAATTTCAAGAAAATGGAGCATTTCTGAAGGAGTCTTTGCAGATTTTAGGTTCAGAAAATAAAGTCATTGGTTAGATGGGTGGCAAGTACTTCTCCCTCAGTCAGTATGCTATAAGGGGGACAGGAGACAGTCCAGCATCTTTTTTCCCCAAATTTTAGCTGGGACATGAAGGAAATTAGAGAAAATAAGAGGAAGAGCAGAGGAGACAGAGAGAGAGAGAGAGAGAGAGAGAGAGAGAGAGAGAGAGAGAGAGAGAGAGAGAGAGAGAGAGAGAGGCAGAGAGAGCCTTTCAGACATGGGGGAATGAGCTAGGGAAAATTTCACCTATTCACTTGCTTTGGCATCCCAGTCTTTTTCCATGGCACTGGGACACTGAAGTCTTATTCTTACCACTTTCTTGGCATAGCACTGGAAGCCTATTTCCTTTCTATATGTGCTTCTGACTCCTTGCCACTTTGCATGGTCACCAACTAAGGAGCTCTTGTTCTTGATTATGCATCCCACTTCTCCTTTATCCAAAGCAGAGGGTAGAATTTGCTTTGACCTCTATTGGCATAGGCCTATTACACACTAATGATATTTTATTTTCTATTATAGCTATTTGTATATATTTCAAATCACACTTTTACATAAGTATCTAATTTAAATTTTGTATTTCCCCCTTCCCCTCCCCTTCCCCTCCTCTTCTACCTCTTCCATACAGCATATACAAATTAAACATTTGCTAATGCACACCCAGTGAGTATACCCAAGTATTGTCCTGGTTTCTCATTGCCCTTATTGAGTACCTATTATGGCATGGAATATTAGAATCATAGCATCATAGAATGTGACACTTTGGAAAGATTTCAGTGTACCATCTATCTCATCCAGTCCTGAAATACATGGAAAGTTTCCCTACTATGGCATTTCCTTTAAGTATATTGATGATGTCCTCTTGACAAGGTGTGAATTTTCCATAACTTAATAGGAATTGACATCCTGTCCTGGGTTTCTCCCTTGACCACATAGAAGATTATTCATAGATTCATGGCCAGTTCATATGCCTTGTGCTACACCCTTGAACTTAGCTATTCTGAACATCAAGTGAAGGTCCTCAAACCAAGCATAATAGTATGGGTCTAGAAGAGACATTGGGTATGTAAGGCTTACTAGAGACAGAAGGGAAAGTGTTTGCAATTGTTTGTGGATCAGATGTCAATACTTCATTATTCTGATTGAATTAAATAAAGTCAATCCTAGAGTTAATACTTTACTAGTCTAAATGCTTGCAGAGGAATTGAGTACTCTTTTTCTCTCTGTGTCCATGTGTCTGGGGATTTGTATATATGTGTCTTTATAGAGAGAATTAGAGAACACAATCTGGTTAATAATAACAATAACAAGTATTTGTCCTTTAAAGTTCATAAAGCACTTTATAAGCATCATTTCATTAGATAAAGTTGCAGCCAAGATTGAACCTGGTTCAATAAATAAATCCAGTACTGCTTTTCTGGGAAATGGGCTAAGCATAAATGAAAGAATGAATAAATAAATATGCAGCAAGTCAATTTTTTTTCTTTTTTAAATTTTAAATTTTAAATTTTTTTTTTAAATTTTCAATTTCTATTCCAGGTATTTTCACTGGCTGCCCCTAAGCCTGGAAAGCTCTGTTTCCCCATCTCCTTCTTTTGACTTCCCTGACTTTCTTCAAGTTCCATCTAAAATCTTTCCTTCCTTTCCCAATTCCTTTAAATTCTAGTGCCTCCTCGTTGGTAATTATTTCCCAATTGTCCTATGCACAACTTTTTTTTGCATATTTCCTTGCTTGTCTCCCCAATAGAGTTTGAGCTCATTGAGGGCAGGGACTATTTTTTGTTTATCTGTGTATAGCTAACAATTAGTCACACATAGAGTAGGTGTTTAATAAATGCTTATTGACTGATTAAAGACATGCCACCAGCTCCATCAGAAACTGAGGAGAGGTATTGAATATTTCCTTGCTCTGGAGATGTAATGGGGGTTCTACAACTCGACCTACAATGCTGGCATTTCAGTAATCAGTATATAAGCTTGTGAAGCCAGAACTTCTGGTAGGTAATGAACACAGTTCACTAGATAGGGCTTTCCCAATTGCTTTGCCAAGAACCCATGACCTTTCTGTATTTGTTACTACATTAAGAAAACAGTGTTTAATATCTTTATTATTGTCAGTGATTGCAGGTGGGGTATGTATCCTTTCAGAGATAAATTCTGGTGCTTCCACAGGCAAATCATAGGGTTTTATTATTTAAAAAAATATTCCCAAGATTTAACTTAGTCCTCTATGTTAGACAAATGCTATGTGTGGTCTGAGTCAGGAGGGGGATAGGGGAGGGGTTCAGGGAAGGCTTCTGGGAGCTAAGTAAGCAGGAATTCTCTCAGAGGGCAACTGAGGGGCATGTGTTGATGGAGAAAATTAACAACAGACTTATGCGGGAACCTGCATTCACTTTCCTGGTTTAATTGTTATTTGTACTTATCCAGGGAGTCAAGGAGAAGAGAGCAAGCAGTGGAGCCCCAAGACCCTGGTAACACTGTCTAGTGACCCTGGTAGATTGGAGTTTTCCTTGGCCCCACTGGTAAAAGTCTTCCCACAGGGAGTCTCACAAATGAACTGCTAAATGTCTCTCCATTTCAAAGAAGGAGCTTCAGTCTGAAAAATAGAGGGGGGTTCAATTCAATTCAAGTCAACAAGCATTTGTCCTCGATGGTCTCAGAGGTTCCTTTGAGCTGTAAATCCAATGACTCTATTCTTGTCCATCATCAGCCAAACTCTTGCATTTTCTATTGGTCACCAGGATTGTGACCAAGACCAGCTGGAGTAGGAAGGGAGGGAGGGTGCTTAGTCTGCCTTTTAAATGGCCCTCTTTATTCTAAGAAATAGTGGGGAAAGGAGAGGCTTTGTAGATATTCCCTTTTTAGAGCATCAATAACTTCATCACCTGAGGCTTTTGCCCAGTGTCCCCCATATATTTTAGAACAGCATGAGCCCCTTTCTTCATTCCCCCCCCCCCATTTGGCCAATCTGATCATCCTGCTGCCAAGTTTCCTCCTCCTCCTAAGTACACATTTCAACTTTTTTCATCTTGGTTTCATTATGTGGAGGGTCAGAATAAGAAATTAAATGAGGATTTGGAAGGATGACATGCAAGGGCCACAGATGGCACAGAAGTTTAGAAACTCAAAAATGCATAAAATATGTGTATAGCAGTGTATAATATAAATCTTTTAATATCACGATAATTCAGACTTCTACTCTGGTATGAAGGGTGAAAAAATTTTACACAGATTTTTCAGATAACAGTTGGTGGGCGGGGGGAGGATTGTGAAAGGAGGTAATGCTCCTAACCCCGGTGATGTGGAAAGGTTAACTGCACTGAAACAAACTGACAATAATGGGAAAGCCTTGTAATTCTGCTTCTATGATTTACTAGTTGTGTCTCCTTGGGAAAGTCACTTGTCCTGCCTAAGACTCCATCTCCTTCTCTGTAAACTATAACATCTCCAAGATCCCTTCCAGTTACAGAATCCTATGAATCTATGAAAAGTCTTTGGATGCCCAGCTCTCCACCCTGTGAATCTGATTAAATATGTATAGAGATATGTGTGTGTGTGCACACGTGTGTGTTCCCATATTGGGGTATATTGGGGTGAGAGGTGTCCACCTTGAGCGTGTTTATGTTCCTTCACTTTAAATTGGTCAGTCTAGTCAGGTATCCAGCTTTAGGTACATTGGAGGTTTGGCCTTGAATGCTGCTCAGCAAGTCCTGCCAACAGTCTGGGGGAGGGGGGCTGCTTGAAGGCTTCACTGAGCCTCAGGGGTTGGCCTGACCCAGCCAAGGTCTGAGCAGCTGCAGCTTGCCTGCCCCAGGGAGGGAGAACAGCAGACAGAAGCTCTTGGCCTCAGCCTTCAGCTCTGCAGTTTGGCAGCTGCTCCCCAGGGCCGCCATGCCTTTGCTGTGTGTCTGTCCCATCGTGCCCTCATTCAGCAGGCCAGGGGAGCAGGGAGCCAAGGGCAGCCTGTGCCTAGCAGTCCTTGAACTTAAGGCAGAATTGTCTCCTTAATGCGGGAGGTCTAATGTGCTGTTAGAACTCGACAAGATCTGCCTCTGAGACAGGACTTCTTATAGGCTCAGGTTCTTTTCACTAAGCTGGGCCACAGTGACCCACTATTTTGAACCCCAGATCAGGACACATGGCCAGACAAAAAGTGCAGATAGTCCTTCTTTGCAAAAATCTCATGAAAAAGAACATTCCTGACTTACATAAAGTGATACAGACTAAAGAAAGAAACAAAATGTCAATATGCACACCTACTCCTACTGGGTAAAACAGACAACAGCAACAAAATTACAAATAAAAAAAAAACAGGAGAAAAAAGAGAAGAGTAAAGAGGGTTTTGTTATTATGTGGTTAAAGTTAATAGACTCATTTTAAAAACAAATTGTAAAACATTTGGCATTCATGGTTTGAATGTAATCTTTAAAAATTTTTCCAGAGTTAATTAAATATTTGATTGGCAGGAAAAAGGGAAAGTGAATAAGAAAGAATGGACACTGGGTCTTGAGGATTTATGAAGTAATGTCCCACCCCCTTATACTTTTCACAAAACAATCTAAAAAAATAATTTTCCTAGCTTAAATTTATTCAAATGAAATTAATACCTTATTATAATTTTATAACTATTTGAAAACCATGACAGCTTTATTGAAAAATCTTTTTTCCTGTATTTTTCATTTATAAAATAGCCATGTTATCAATGTGATCAGTAAGCTTATTTCTTAAAACATGTTATAATGTTGATACTACAACTCATCTTTTTTCAATCACCCATAAGGAGCAAGAGTTCATCTCTAGAGCAGAAAACCCTTGTTTCATGTGGAACTAACACAGAAACTGCTGCTATGCTTATAGGGGTTGGAGGATTTATTTCTCTCCCTTTCAGAGAACCAGCAAAGGGGGAGAGGGGGAAGTCAGTCAGTCAATCAACAAGCAGTGCCAGGCACTGTATTAAACTAGAGTTTACAAAGAAAGTTTACAAAGAAAGGAAAAGAAAACCAACATAGATCTGCTGTATTATTTTCTTTTTTGTTTTTTTTTGAGGCAATAAGGTTAAGTGACTTGCCCAAGGTCATACAGCTAGTAAGTAGCTGCCTCTTTGATGTATTATTTTCTCTAGTTCTTTCTATTCCTACCCTGGAGCTCTGAGAATTACTTAAATCTTAGCTTTGTCTCTTGTGACTCTCCTCAAAAAAGAGGGAAGAAAAAGTTTTCTGTGTGCAAAGTAGATCAGGTATTGGACAGATATTTATTTCTTCCTACCATAAAGACATTTTTACATAATGGTCCTGAAAACCCTTGATCTAATTACAGAAAAGGGTCTATTACTTAGGGAAAATTGTAATCAAGTCAGATGATCCTTAATGGTAGGTATAGGGCAGCTGGGTGGCACAGTGAATAGAGTACTGGTCTTGGAACAGAAGGACAAGAGTTCAAATCCAGCCTCAGACAATTGACACTTACTTGCTGTGTGACCTTGAGCAATCATTTAACCCTGATTGCTTCACATCCAGGGCCATTTCCAGTCATTCTGATCACTGGACCCAAATGGCTCTGGAGAAGAAAGTGAGTCTGATGACTTAGCACAGAACCTCCTCACTCAAATCTAATTCATGTGCTTGTCATAGCATCACCTCCCTGATGCTATGATCTTAATCGAGGATGAAGGACAAACATCATCATCATGTTAGGTATGAATAAGTGGCTTGACTTGGGGACTGATAGGTTGAAGAATGATAAGACATACCTCTTGTTGACATGTAAAAAACAATTCAGTGAGTCCAGGAAGTCAAACTTGAAGAGGAATATAGTTCCTGACAAAACCCATAAAAGACATATGTGACTGAGAACGGAAAGTGGTGAGTACCTCTTGGAACTGGGAGAATAGAAGTATTGGTAGAAGCAGCCACCACAAACAAAAGCAGCAGGACTCTGGATGCGAGGCTGTTTGAACTGGGCAGAAGGCTGGGGTCAGATATTATATTTCTAAAAACCAGTACCACTCCATGCATACCGAAAGCCAACAATCACCATCTCCTTCCTCACTTCTCACCTTTGGTTCCTGGGAGGGACCTAAAACCTTTCCTTCTGGGAAGAGAGGAAAGTCTGTTTATCTTCCTTTGTTTTCAAGTTTACTTTAGTTTATAAATAGTGTTAACCTAAGGCCTTTGTTAGCCTGTGTGTACTTACTGGAAATAAAGGGGAGGAAGCAGTTGAAGGTGAAGCATCCCCAGAGAGAGGAAAGAGGGGAGAACAGGAAACAGAGAGAAAAAGAAAATGAAGAGGAGGACAAAGAGAGAGTTAAAGAAGAGGAAGATGAGGAGAAGTAGTTTTTCTTTTTTATAGTAAAATAACACCCATCAGAATTTTTCTTTTTAAAGTGAAATAGAATCCATTACCATTACCGAGGATTTGCTGTGTCATCCCAGTACACCAAGTCCCACAATACACATAGCTTACCAGAAGCAACCTAGAATCCTAAAGATGATAGATGGACTACTAGTTTGCTCCCCTTTACTTACACGCCCACACCCCACAAGATGTTAGGGTAACAAGACTTGCCTGGGGATACCCAGATCACCTAACATGGAGACCCTGTATCCCCCTACCAAATAGGTGAGGGCAGTTTTCTTTGGCTACAGAGCCAAAAAGGCTTTAGTATGTCCCTAAAACTAGCTGGACTGAAGTCAGACACTCTTTTTCTCTTTTCCTGCTTGCTCTTTCCTGTCCTCTTTTCTGCTTTTCCCAAAGGGTGAAGATCAAAGTTCACCCACAGCATTGGTGCCATGAACTAAATCTAAGAAAGAGGAAGGAATTCTTTCCCGGTTCTTACTCTCTTTTACCCTGGTTCCAAGAAATGGACCCAGAAGGTGTTTCTCTCCAGTTTCATTTGACTTCATTTTCAAGTACCAGGTAGCGATTGCCGTAGGAGCCACTGGAACCAAGAATTCTAGCCATGGTGATCCTGAAGCCAGAACTCCAGGTGGAATGTTACAGAGTCTGGCTTCCTGAAAGAGAAACGGAGGTGCTTGGAAGCTTATGAACCTTACCCTAACAGAGACTGAGGCAGTATAAAGAAGGGTGGGGAGATGAAATACTATCTGTTGGAGGAATATATTTGCCTATTTGTTGATATACATTTTGGAGTAAATATTCCTATGTAAAAGCCAATCTGATTGTTAGTGGCTGAATGGAACTGGGGTTTAGAGGATCTACCCTATACTTTAGGGAAAACCATCATTGGAGGCGAAACTCAATGGCAGAAAGCCTAGATACCTTCTGTCCCCCAAACTCCTTTAAAGGTATTAGAGAACCCTGGAGGAAGACTGCAATCTAACATATATCCTGTCATTGAGGGTCAAAGTAGTCAATGTTATATTTGTAACAGTAGAAAAATTGATATCACCTTGATAATCCAGAGATTTTTATTCACTTTTAGTCAAACCTAATAAAAGTTATCAGTTTCAAACATTTGTTTCAACACTTAATTAGATGGGGTAAGAACAAATATATTTGTCCATGTCCATAGCTTCCATATCTACTCATACTTAGTAGCCTGCTCAAGTGATTACCAGTCAGGTCTTTGCTTTTTTTCAACATCCTGTTCTTATGAGACCATTTTCTACTCCACTGTCAGCTGCTACCCTCAGTCTGGAAAAACACTAAGTTCCTATGCTCAACCCTCCCTAGTACCATAGTTTACTCTTTTTGCCTTGCCACCACATATATCCCCCTTCTCCCTCTTTCCATCTCTTGCTGTGAGAACTGGCATCAAACACCCCCCACCACAGTAATCATGGAACCAAAAGAATTAACTCTCTGGAAACAAACAATTATTTATTCCCTTTGTGATTTTCTGGACCATAGATCTTTTTCCAGTCACTCCACTCCTCCCAAAATGTCACATCCTCCTTAGAATATAAGGGACTTGAGGGCAGTGATTGTCTCAACTTTGTATTTATAATCCTCGCACTTAGCACAGGACTAAGTATTTAATATATTAAGTATTTAATAAATGTGTTTCATTTTTCATTCTATTTCATTTGGAGGGCAAAAATAAGAAAACTAAAAAGTGTTGGTTGTGAATTCATTATTCATAGCATTAACTTTTTATCTTTCTAGATCAGAGTATGAATTTCTGGATTTTCAATCATTTATTTAGAGTATTCAGTTTTTGAAAAAATATAGCAGGCTCTGACTTTATCTTTCCTTGAGGGTTTGGAATGCATGTTCTCTAATGCAAACAGCTTGAGTTTCCATTTTGATAAAACCCCTCCTCCATCTAACCCCACCACCACAGCTAGACACTAGTGATTAACTGCCTAATTCTATTTAACTAGTTAACTATAATATATATATATATATATACATATATATATACTTCAAAGATTTAGCAAGAACTAGACACTTGTGTCTAGCTACCTAGTTGTATTTAACTATTAATTATAAAAGGATATTTGTTTCATAGATGTAGCAAGAACAGAAGTGCAAACATTTTATTACTTTAAGGATACATTCTTCCCTATTTTAACCACCTTAGCCTTTGTAGAGACTTGGCCCAGATCTAAATCTATTTCTACTTGGCATTGATCTCAGCAAATTCAGGTATAAATGTTGGAAGAGTCTTTGTCTTAGCTACTTACTCAAAGACTGGGTCTTAGGGCGGCTAGGTGGTTCAGTAGATAGAGCACCTTACCCTGGAGTCAGGAGGACCTTAGGCACTTAAAAATGACCTAGCTTTGTGGCCTTGGGCAAGCCACTTAACCCCATTGCCTTGCAAAAACCCTTAAAAAAAAAGACTAGCAAGGAATTCCAGTTTAGTGGCTTGTTCTCCTGACCTGGTAAAGCTCACTAGATTGTAGTTTGCAATCTCCTCCAATGAGTTATAGAACCAACAACCGTATTCAGGGACCACAGGTTGATCTCTGATGGGGAGGGTCCAAGAGCTCTCTCCTCAGAGCATTGTAATTTCTTACAGGAACTGTTAGACAAGAAGGAGTCAGTCCAAAGCCAGGGTAGTTGGAGGAGTTGGGAGGGGGAAGAAGTCCTGGTCAATTAGAGCTTTTTGAATGTCCCATCCATCCTAACTATATAGTCAATCAAAGAGACTCTATTTCAGCAAGTGGTTAGCTGCCCACGCCTACAGCTGCTGTCAAGTTCACATGAGGATTGCATCAGCCAACCACTCTGCTCAGGCTCATAAAGACTGGACTTATTGGCCAGTTTCTCATTACAAAAATATACATCAAAAACAAATGTTTCAGAGGAAATTTTTTTTATAAAATGAATTTGTTCCATTTTCATTATTAAATTAAATTATTAAAAAATTGATGATTTCTTCTTTTAACTCAAACTGCCTTTGAAGTATTTTGGCATAAGAAAGTCAGTGTTTTTTCCAACAATATAGAAGTGTCCTATGCTCTGGCTCTCATATTGTCACATAATTTTGCAAAGAGGTTTCCTTTTTTTTCCACTCAATTTTATTTTACTTTTTGTTTTAGACTTAATAACATGCATGTGTGCGCACCCAGTTGCCCCCCCACATTCACACACACACACACACACACACACACACACACGAGCATTTCTGTATACACAGCAGAACACCAAAAAAGAGGATTAAATGTGAAATTTGTCTCTATTTCATATCACTTGCTTTAAAAAAATATGTAATAATTCCATGTTATTTTCAAAACCATTCTGCTTGTCTGTGCCTTTTTTCTGAAGTTCCTTCTGTTCTCTTATATGCATTGAAATGTTTCAAATAGCTCTTGGGGGGAAATCTCTATAGTTAACCTCTCTATTCCTACTCCACCTCCAATTAAAAATCAAAAGGGGAAAAAAAATCTTGTAACAAGTGTCTGTGTGTATGTGTGTGTGTGTGTGCAAGCAAAGCAAATCTATATCCAAAAATGTGCTTCCTTCTATACTTTGAGTCTATCATCTCTCTATTAGGAGGTAAGTAACATGCTTTATCGTAGATCTTCTGGAGATATAATTGATTGTATTTCTGAATCAGAGTCCTTAAAACTTCCAATTATTTTTCTTTACATTGTTGTTGTTCTTGTATAAATTTTTCACCTGGTTCTTCTCACTTCATTCTACATCTGTTTATACTACCCAAGATTCTCTGAAATCCTGTCTTCCATATACAATTTATTTAGCTTTTTCAGCTGATTTGGCACATCCTCTGCCCCTTAGATTCTGCTTCCTTATCTTTCTTTTTCCTCTTAATCTCCCCTTCAAGATCAGAAATTTGTTTTGCTTGTGATTCTTCCCTCCTTCCCATATCCCCATCCCCTCAGGTTTCTCAGCTGAATTAGATGTATTTCCACACCAAACTGTATGTATGTTCTGCTCTCCTTTGTCTGTTACAGATGAATGATGTCTGATGTCTGATCCCCAACCCTTTCCTCCTTATATTTATTTTTCAACTCAAACACATCAATTATGTGTAATTATGAGTAACACTCCCCTCACACTTTCCTCTTTTTATACCAGTTTATAGCTTATAAACTCCTTTGTTTGACATTTAAAGTTTTCATGGCCTGTCTTTTTGTCTTTTTTTTTCTTTTTTTTCCCCAGTATTAAAATAAAAACAGCTCACGGGTTATTGAGTGTTTTACAAATATAATCTCATTTGATTCTCAAAACAATCCTGGGATATAGGTGCTATAATTATTCTTGTTTTACAGCTAGGAAAACTAAGGCAAATGGAGGCTAAGTGTCTTGTCCAGGATCACACAGCTAGGAAACATCTGAGATCAAATTTGAACTCAGATCTTCCTGACCTCAAGTGCTGCATTCTTGTCTACTGAGCCACCTAGTTCTATGACTTTATAAAGCTCTCCATGTAAACTACTTACAAACAAAACTAATCTGCTGGCCAACATATTCAAATCAACACTGCTTGTCCTGTCTCTCTGCCTTTGTATTTGTTGTCCGCCACACCTATAATGCTTTACCTGCTTTCTTACCATTTGCCTCCTAATTTTCCTGACTTCCTTCAGGATTTGTCTCAAACCCCAGCTATACTAGGAGACCTCTATTAATGTCGCCCCCCCTTCCATTTACTTTTAATATATCTTTTTTTTTTTTTTTTTTGCAAGGCAATGGGGTTAAGTGGCTTGCCCAAGGCTACAATTAGATTTGAACTCAGGTACTCCTGACTCCAGAGCCAGTGCTTTATCCACTGCGCCCCCTAGCTGCCCCTTCAATTTATTTTTTAAAAAAGCTAGCCACTTCCAGACAGAACTAATGAACTGCATGCAAATGTTTGTACTTTAGGTAAAGTTTAATTTCTCACTTTCTTTATTTTTCTTGCTTTTGGGGAGAAAATAGACATGGAAATATGGTTTGCATGATTCACATATATAATTGATATTATACTGCTTGCCTTCTCAATGAATGAGGGATGGGTGAGAGGAAAAGACAGAATTTGGATTCAAAATTTCAAAAGAAAAGAATGCTAAAAATAAATAAATAATTCGGAAACATTTAAATAAATGTTTATTGAATATTTTTTAAAAAGACTTGAAAGCCTTTATTATTTTTCTCTTTGTTTCCTTTCCTTTTTCTTTTCTTTTCTTTGTTTTTTTTTTTTTTTGTCATATAGGATTACATTTAACTTGCAGGGCAAATCATTCTTGGTTGTAAGGTTATATCTTTTGCCTTTTGGAATATTGTATTACAAGATCTCTTCTCTTTTATAGTAGAAGCTGCAGCATCTTATGTGATCCTAACTGTGGTCTCTTGGTACTTGAACTTCTTTCTGACTGCTTGTAGCATTTCTTCTTTGATATCGATGGTCTAGATATTGGTTATGACATTTGTTTTGAGGTTGTTTTTTTTTTTTTAACAAGAAATGCTTGGTAGAGTCTATCTTAATTTCACCCTTCAGTTCTAAACATCTTGGCAGTTTTCATTTCTGATTTCTCAAAATTTCTTGAAATATTCAGGCTTTTTTTCTTAACCATGGTTTTTAGAGATGCTAATGACTTTTAAATTATTTCTCTTCAACTTGCTTTTCAGGTCAGTTGTTTTTTTGCATCAGTTTTTTTCTTTTTTCAATCTTTTTTTTTTTAATCTTTTGATTTTGTTCTTGAATTTCTTACAATCATTTAGGGTCACTGATTTCAATTTGATCTATTCTAGTTTTCTATGGGTCCACTATTTAAGGAGAGTTTGCCATTTTCTTTTCTAATCTATTCCAATTCTTTCCTCTAGAACTTTTTTTTCTTGTTTGCTTCATTTCTACCAGATATCCATGGAATCCTTATGGAAAAGTAACTTTCTTTTTTTTGAATATCTGCTTGTGGTTGTTATGGAGTTACTTTTCTATTTTAGACTGATTTAAAGGCATTTCTAGATCTCCAATAATTTTTTTATACTGGTCAGTGTCTTTTCTGTTTTATTCATATCTCTAGTTTTAGTTGCATAATTGGGACTTTGTACTAGGGTAACTTCCCACTTTGTTGTGCTTTTGGATAGGTACTTAATCTTGTCCTGGGTCATCCTTATCAATAGAAGTAGCACTCATGTTTCTTTTTGTGAAGGAGGCAATTTCATAAGCAGCTTTATAAGATTCAAGCAGTTCTTCATGGCACAGGAATGGTTTTTGAAAAAAACAAAAGTTTAGGGGCAGCTAGGTAGTGCAGTGGATATAGAAGGGTCCCTGGAGTTAGGAGGACCTAAGTTCAAATCCAGCCTCATACACTAATTGCCTAGCTATGTGACTTTGGGCAAATAACTTAACCCCATTACCCTAAAAATAAAAAAAAAAAATTAAAAAGAAACAAAAGTTTGGTTTTTCCCTTTTTAAGTGCCTTGTTTTCTCTGGGGATAAAAATCTGTCTTTTTTTTTTTAGGTTTTTGTAAGGCAAATGGAGTTAAGTGGCTTGCCCAAGGCCACACAGCTGGGTAATTATTAAGTGTCTGAGGCTGAATTTGAACTCAGGTACTCCTGACTCCAGGGCAGGTGCTCTATACACTGTGCCACCTAACCACCCCCAAATCTGTCTTTTCAATGGACATGTTCAAAATATTGTTTTAATTTATTAAGTTTCATGATATCTACAGTTAAAATATTCATATAAAGCAAATACAGATGTGTTTCCACTCTATCAATAACTGTGTTTATGAATCCCAGTGATAAAAATAATCTTTTGTCTTGTTCAGTCATATCTTGGCAAAAATAATAGATTGATTTCAAAGGAGGGTCATAGAGCTGAGGTTGTATCTGAATTCAGGTCTTCCTGACTCTTGATCTGTATTTTATCCACTGTGCCATCTAACTTTTCCTATCTCATCATTTTTAAAACATGCTGTCTTTTTTTGAAATCAAAACAGTCTGGAAATTCCTGGATATATTGGTACCATAACAATACCACACTGTCTATTTAGCATCCTTTTTTTTCTTTCCCCACCCATCTTCCCTATCCCTATCCTATTTTTCAGATGACTTATCCTACAACCTAGTCCACCCTCATCACCCATTCTATTTCCAGCCCTCAAGTCACACGTCAATTTCTTGAAGGGGCTTCTTTTGGAAAAAACCTCTCATTCTTGGCAAAGCTTCTTCCTTTCATAGTCAGACTGTCTAAGTACCACTCAGAAATAAAACTAAACCTAAAGACTGTGGGTACAGAAATTGGGGATTGAGCTAGGCTGGGTTGGGAAAAGTTCTATAAATGCTTGTTGATTTGAATTGAAGGGCAGATGATCTCAAGAAAGGGAAAAGTGGTGAGGGATCAAAGGAGTATGGGATTTTAGAATGGGAAGAAACCATGGAGGGTAATGTCCACGTGGACATCATCCTACATATATCTCATTCTCACCCTTTAGAGAAACCACTAGTAACTAGAAGCTTTTTTCCAAACTTCTACCCCTGCCATCCCTCCTAGGAAGGAAAGATTGAAGTCTGACTCTAAAAACTGACTGCCTTCCAGACCAGGGCCATCATCTGGGGGTGGGGAGTGGGGGGGGGGGGTAATCAAAGTAAAACTCAGTGACCTGAGAAAACTAAATGATTCGGCAAAAAGACACTTTTATTATTAAATTATCTCTCTCTGAATAAGATGAAGCTGACAAGAAGTTGACCACACACAATGCTTTGCTCCTCCCCAGAACACTCCTTTTTCTCAAGGGATTCTCTGAGGATGAGTTGTGGCCATATGCTTTTAAGCCTAAGGCAGGACAATATTCAATAGGAAAGCTGTAACTAGCCATTTTGACATCTGGGACAAGCAACTCAAAGGTATTCTCAATACAAACAAGTCAAATTCAGTTGAAGTGGAGGAGGGATTTGTAATTATGGTAGTTGTATTTCATAGTCTCTAAATTTTAGAACCATAGTTCAGAGCTTACCTCATTTATAGCTTTGTTGAGAAAAGAGCTCTTTATCACCCCCTGAACTTTATTCCAGGGACTACAGCATTTTAAAATGTTTTCAGTCAGACTATTAACATTCTATCCTTCACAACTCCTATCATATATACACAGCTATACAGACACAAATACATACACAGACACACACACACACACACACAAACGCGCGCGTGCACACACAAACAAAACAACACTCATTTAGACTACAGTAGTAGTCATATTTCCTTCAATGCCCTATAATTGAATTTCCTTTATTTAAGAGAACAGGAACTCTGAGCAGTTTTAGAAGGAACTCTCAAAATTCTTCCTTTTTGTTGAAACTGTGTCCATTTAACTGGGATTATTTAAATCCAACCTAAATAGTAATAACTCACATTTATATTACACCTAGAATTTTATGAAGTATTTTTCTCTCTCAATAACTCTAAGAGATCTGTAATACAAATATTGTTGCCCTTTATTACAAATGAGAAAGTTAAGATTCAGAGAAAAACAATTTCACAATAAGTACTAAGGATAGGACTCAAAATCAGGTCTCCTGATTCTAGATGATTTTTTAATTATTATAATTCCTAAGAATTCTTTTAAATTATAGGAGAAAGGAAAGAATTCAAACACTCTTTCCAATATGTAGCGATGTGCAGGCTATTGTTAAGTATGAGCATTTATGCTTCAGAAATCCACAACTGCTACAAATCAGGGTTTAAATCAAGACCCTGATTAGAAATTATAAATATATCATAATTTATTATATATAATTTATTATAATATTACAATTATAAACCATAATTTTGTTGATTGTCTAGACTTAAGAAAGTGATGAGGAAAATATTAATAATGCATATTAAACTTTAAGTGGGGTGCCAATGTTAAGCATGTATCTGCATATCATTGACTATACAACAATGAAATGATTTAGAACTAAGTTCATATACTACAGAATAGAATTTAGTTTTTAAATAGATTTTTTTCCATAACTTTTGCTTTTCACTTTGCTTGGATTTTTTCCCCTTGCATCCCTCCCTTTTGTTTCTCCCAGGAAATCATCCCTTATAACAAAGAATGCTTTTAAAGAAAAAAGAAGGGGCAGCTAGGTGGCACAGTGGATAAAGCACTGGCCCTGGAGTCAGGAGTACCTGGGTTCAAATCCGGCCTCAGACACTTAATAGTTACCTAGCTGTGTGGCCTTGGGCAAGCTACTTAGCCCCATTTGCCTTGCAAAAAACCTAAAAAGAGAGAGAGGGGGAGAGAGAGAGAGAGAGAGAAATCCAGCATCATATGCAATAGTTCACATGCATAGACTTCTCCTCGACCACTCTACCTCTTCAAAAGAGTAAGGTTGGAAGAGAAACCTTTCCCTATAATCTTTTTTTGAGACTCTGCCTTTTCTTTATAATTTTGTAATAGTGATTTTCAATTGTCTTGTGATATTGTAATTCTATTTATATTAACAAATGCATTGTGTATATTGTTTTCTTGACTGTCCATTTCACTTTGCATCAATTTATGTTTTTAAGCTTCACTATATTTATTATATTTAATTTCTTATAGCATAGTAATATTCTATCACATTCTATATGAGAATAGTATCTAGTTAAAGGGAAGATTATTGAGCTCACAGAAATGAAATCTTTAAAGTAGCGAAAGAATGCTTTAGACCAATATCTCTAATGAATATTGATTTTAAAATATTGAATAAAATTTTAGCAGAAGTGTGACATAAAAAAGATTATACATCATTACTATCTTGAAGTTATACAAGCTTTATATATTGGGAAAACTATGAACATAGTGGGCTGTATTAATTTCAAAAGTCATAAAAACCATATGATTATTTTCAATAATGCAGAAAAACTTTGAGAAACTACAATACCTTTTATGTTAAAACTATTCAATAATATCAGAATACAGGAATCAGACCTTAATATGGTAAATAGTGTATATATACATACATACACACACACACACACACACACACACACACACACACACATATATATATAGTCATGAGCAAGTGTTATCTGTAATGGAAAAAACATTGGAGACTTCTCCAATAAGAACAGGGATAAAGCAAGGGTGTGAATTGGCACCATTATTTTTGAAATATTTCTAGAAATACTAGCTACAAAAATACGACAAGAAAAAGAAATTAAGAAAAGAGACATTGGGGTGGCTAGGTGACACAGTGGATAAAGCACCAGCCCTGGAGTCAGGAGTACCTGGGTTCAAATCCGGCCTCAGACACTTAATAATTACCTAGCTGTGTGGCCTTGGGCAAGCCACTTAACCCCATTTGCCTTGTTAAAAAAAACCTAAAAAAAAAGAGAGACATTGGCAAAGAAGCAAAATTATTTGCTTTTATAGATAGTTTATATAGAAAGTTCTAATGATTCAACTAAAAATTAATTTAAATAATTAGTAATTCTAACAAAATAGCATTGTATAATATGAATCTTATAAAATAATGTCTTAATAGTTGCCAACAAGGTCCAGCATAAAAAAAGATAGGAAAAAAGGCAATAAATATTTAAAAATGCAGAGAGAACAGGAAGTTCAGAAAAAGATAGAAACATGAGAAAATTCTGAATAAAACAATATATCCTTTAAAAAAATAAGTTCTCTATGTAAGATATTTGCTGTCATATACAATTCTCTCTGTTGTGATTTTTTAAAAAAGAAACATTCATTCATTGCTGCTAAAATGTTCATAATGATAAAGACAAAATGATTTTTTCAAAAACAATTATCTCTCCCAATGATATCAATGAAATGCAGGGTCCATCACCCTAAGACAGGTATAGAAAGATTGACATTTCTCACTGAAAAGAATAAAAAGAATTGATAAACTTTCTCAAAGCATATGATATACAGGAAATAAAACTTACAGAAATATTTCTGGAACAAGTATATGGTACTTTACTAAGAAATATTATAGATTGATAATGACTACATATCATTGAATTTGCTGACTATAACCAAAAACAGTTTTCTTCTGCATGGAGTCTATGAAACTGCTAAGATCAAAAGGTCTTTTATGGGGTAAAATCCACTCAAACCAAAAAAATAAAACAAATGGCTAAGTCAGGGAGATTTATTTAAGGAAATAGAAGGTTGTCATGTTGTAAGTCTCAGTTAAGAGACATGCCAGTCTTGGTGGCACGGTGCATTTTTCAGGTGAAAACACACTCTCACTGTTCACTAGATATCAGCAGTCCTTGGATACTTGACTACATAAAACAAATAGCCTTTTTGGATTGGCTAAGGGGCTTGATCACAAACTCTGGGACTTGATGAAACCATCAGGCTATTTGGATTCAAAGACTTGCATGTCTGACAACAGAAAAAAAAGAGAACATTCTAGCTAAAACTCTGAGAAGAAATTGATTGGCAGAGAAGAGAAACCTTGGTTTCCATCTCCTCCCTTCTTTCCACCTTCCTTTTTGGCAAAATGAAGGACTGTGTGAACTTTATAAGACCAAAGGTTTTGTACTTTCATCCAGTGTTCTAGCAACCTCCCTAGCAGGGGTTGGTGGCAAGTGTCTGCATTGGGAACCAAGAACATATTGAATACAATGAAGAAGGCAAACTCAAGATTCTACAAAGAGTCCAGAAGAAAAGATATACCATACTTAAAGGGAACATCTTGAGGATGTCAGCAAAAGGACTGCAAGGATCTAGAAGTTGTTTTTGCCACATTCATTCTCTGAGCTCTGTATGCTTGAAAGTATATGGTAGACAGTTGAAGGGGTAATTTTAAACTAACAATATTTCACTTTAGTAAATACTCATTTCTAAAAACTAATTAGGTCTGGTTGACTGATATCAACTTCTAATCAATGTGAGAAGCACACTGGTTAAGACTCTTGGCTATAACATTAGAAATACAGTTCCAACCCCTCAGGACTACCTCAAAGTCCTTAAGGAACCTATTAGCTATGCTCTCTGGAGTCCAATTTATCAGTGGAAATGGAGGTTGGGATAGTGGGTACAGAGCATAGATTTCAGTGGCAATTCAGAAACAGATCCTTGTCAACAAAAGGATTATCCTTAAGGACTAGAAATTTAGTAGTCTAGGAAGATTATACAAAGAAATAGTAGAAAGAATATATAACATCACTTAAAAGTTGAAAAAATTTGGCATCTATAGAAATACCTAGAAACACATGACCTGTGAGCTACAACTATATATCAGGAGCTCATGGATTAACAGACTATAAATCCCCATACTAAATATCCTAGAAAACTCAAACAATAAACTGTATTGGAACCAGACCATTATCACAGACCAGAATGTTGCCCAAAATTGTGGGGATATAACCACTCCATAAAAACTTAAGAATAACATTTTTCAAATATGTTGCCACGTTAAATGCTCAAATCTCCAAGTTATATGAAATAAAAGACTTTCAAAATATAAAGACCTAACATGAATGCAATATCATGTGGGATTAGATTGAGGTACATGGCATCTCTGTTGTCCTGTTGCTGCTTCTGGTGACCATACCAAATGGATTCATATCTTAATACTTTTTTTTAAAAAAAAGCAGTTATTTTGTCTATCAATTTGACAGTCTTTGGAATATTGAACATAAAAGATATTAGCAAGATAATGGCTTGTTCCAGGATAATTTTTCTCTAAACTCCACGCATAAAAATGAAAACAATATTATAAAATGATGCTACCTCCTTTCCCTAGTCCCAGACTAAATTAAAATTATTGAAAACATTTAATATGTCTTCTTTACCTACAGTTTTCCCAGGCACTATGGGAAGAGATAGGAAATTAAATTTCATTCAGCAAGTATTTTTAAAGCACCTACTATGTGTGAGGTATGTGTTTCTGATCAGGTAATTTCTGAAGAACTGGGGAGAGACAGTAGGCACACAGAAAAAAATAGAGAATCCATACAAAGTAATTTTGAATGAGAAAAAGAAGCCCTGATTCTGACTTGGCTAAGCTATGGGCTGTGATTACAGTAATGCTGAGTAGTGGAGTTTGACTGCAAGGAAAACTATGGCTTAGCTCCCACACCAGCTTGAATTCCAGTGTAACTGCCTTCCATGTGTTCCTGTTTTGTTTTGCTACTGTCCATTATCCTGAGGTTTTCTCTGGACTATTTATTTGGAAGAGATTTTTCTCACCTCAGCAATCTTCAGATTGCTGTCTTCAGACAACCAGAGCTCTAGTTAACATTCTTCATTTCTGATATGTCTCCTTCCCTATCTTTGACTCTTTCTTGAATTGAACTGAATTGAATTCAACCAACATTTATGAAAAGCCCCCTGGGGATATAGAGACAAACCTAAATAGCCCCTGTCCTCATGGAGTTCACATATGACTGATTGAAAGTAATAGCTAATTATAGAAAATTAAATACAAAATATATACATGTAACAGGACATTGGAGAGAAACTAGCAGGCATCCACCTCCAGTTTCCTGTTACTTACAAAATATGCACAAGATAATTTCAGACAGTGATCACTGACAACTGGGAGGATCAGGAGAAGTCTCTTGTAGGAGGTAGCATTTGAGCTGAGCCTCGAGGGAAGGGAAGGAATCTTAGAGCTGAGAATGGAGAGTGTTTCAGGGTGAAGTCAAAAGGTGAGGGGCAGTCAAGTTCTTATCTTCTAAATCTTTCCCAAACAATTCAAGTTCTCCATCCTTTCCCCTAGGATTTAAGAGAAGATGCAGCTGAAGGAGCAGTTCCTTATGGGGAAAAGGAATGACATTCTTAACACATTCATTTGTCAAACAATAACTGGTAGTTCAATATAATTGAATGAATATCTATTGAGTTTAAACTACAATAATGGGTAGATAGCTGGTGGCACAGTAGAGTACTGAGCCTAGACTCAGGAAGAGTTAACTTCCTGAGTTCAAATCTAAACTCAGTTACTTACCAGCTGTGTGACCTTAGGCAAATCACTTAACCTACTTACCTCAGTTTCCTCATCTATAAAATGAGTCTGTAAAGGAAATGGCAAACCTCTCCAGAATCTTTATCAAGAAAACCCCAAATGGGGTCATAAAGGATCTGAAATGACTGTACAATAACTACAATAATAATAATAATAATAATAATATAACTCACATTTATGTGTTTTACCATAGGTTTGTGTGTGTGTGAGCATCCTGCAGATATATATATATATATATGTATGTATGTATGTATAATATATATATTATACATATATATGTATGTATTAGGTCATTTTATCCTCATAATAACTCTTTGAGGTAGGGACTATTATAATTTCCATTGCAGAGCAGGAAACTGAAACTTAAAAACGTTAGGAACTGACCCAATATCACACAATCAGTGGCTAACCTTCCATAATGCTGGTTCCCAGTTCTATATCCAAACATGCAGTATAGATTGGGTTCAGTTCTTGAGAGCAAGACCTCTGATGAGAGGTGAGGTAGTCCCTCTATCTCATACTCTTTGGCTTGTTAAACACTCCCCTGAGAACACTTGGGTTGCATTTTCTTTTAGTTTAGGCTAGGGCTCATGTCTAAGGTTTCCCCCAAAAAAAGTAAATAAAAAGGTTCTCAATGTACATCATGATAGAGATAGATAATTTATACCTAGCAATACAAATGCTAACCATAAAAGACTCACAGCTAGAATTAATAGAATGACTCAAACTGAATTCAGTAACTGTTAACAATCTTCTGGGAGGCTGACACTTACTTAAGCCTCATCAATCATAGCATAAAGCAGTTTGGAGATTGCTTATTAAGCATGCTACATTTCACCCCAGCTCAACACTGTCCTAACAATTTCCAGCATGTCATGTGGCCAAGAGGTCAATTCTTTTTTCAGGGGTCTCTTCAATATTATGGTAGAAAGACTTCAGACTCTTGTCTTGAAGTCACTTAGTTCCAACCAGATGTGGTCAGTAGGCCTCTCAAACTCAGAAGGACACCTCTAAGCTTGGACACATCATCTAATTCACTTAAGATCAAGAAGGAAAAAATGCAAAAGGGGCAATCCAAACCCAAATTGAGGCTTTCCTTTACATGCTATGTGCTCATGTCTTCATGGAGGCTCCTGGGGAAAGAATGAGGGAAAGTACCCTTCCCTGGTCTTTATCTAGCAATCAGCTTACAGCAGTCCTGACAAAGTCTACAAGTGGAAAGGAAGACTCTTATATACCCACTGATTCAGAAACTTTTTTGACTCAGAAGCCAACAAGGGGACTTTTTACATTGAAAACATAAGCCCTTTAGTCCTGAATTTTTTGTTTTCAAACATTTCAGTTGTATCCGACACTTTATTACCCCATTTGGGGTTTTCTTGACAAATTTTCTAGAGTGATTTGCCATTTCCTTCTCCAGTTCATTTTATAGAGGAGGAAATGGAGGCAAACAAGGACTTACCTAGGGACATAGAGCTAGTAGGTATCTGAGGTCGAATTTGAACTCAGGTCTTCCTGACTCCTGTTCTAACACTCTCCCACAGGCAGATCTTAATGCTTCCATTAGAACTGATTAGGAAGGGCACCTCTGAGCATGTTTCATGGAATGATCCCTGAAAGCCATTCAACCTCACAACAAATTGTTCCTTGGCAAGTCCCTTAAATATGTTTTCCTTCTGTTTCTTCTTCTGTAAAATGAGTTGGAGAAAGAAATTGGGGTCACAAAGAGTCAGACACATCTGAAATGCCTGAACAAAAACTGATTTGTCATTGTCCCCATTTGACAGATAAAGAAATTGAAGCTCAGAGAAATAAAAGACTTGTCCACAGTCCCACAGCTACTAAGTGAAGGAAAAAAATGAGTTGAACCCAGATCCTAGGACCATTTTATCACTGTGGTAATTTTTTCCTACAGGAATCACATTGCTAACTTTGGACATTTTTTTCACAGTTATGTGCCACAAGTTACAATCTTTGGGAGTTGAATTTTTCTTTCCTTTTCAGCCTAACAGGCAGCCAGAACAGCTTTAGTAGGCACATGTGTTTCTCTGGGACCAGGCTAAAGTTAGAAAGTAATGACAGAATATGAATCATTTTCCAAGTGCTTTTCCTTCCCCTTGGAAATTTAAACTGTCCTCTTTATTTCTCCCTTGAGTCTGAGTTCCCAGAAAACATTTAGAGCTTCAGCTTCCAAGTGAGGAAGGATGAGCTTAGGAAGACATCTAGCACAGTCCTTCACAGGTGCAGAAACTGAGGCACAGAAAGGAGAAGTGATTTTTCTAAGGTTGCACAATTAGGTGAGGGCACAGACAGACAGACCTCAAAGCTAGGTCTTCTAACTTTGGATTCAATGCTCTTTCCATTATACAACCCTGCCTTTCTCTTGGGAGTAGAGATTATATAACTATATCTAGGAGGCATATGTCAAATTCTATTGACTATGTACAACAATCAAATGAAATGAGTTGCAATCCTTAAAAAGTTAAATAAACGATAGCTATCATCATCATCTTAATTTTAGCTAAACTAACATTAAATAGGGGCAGCTGGGTGGTACAGTGGATAGAGTGCCAGGCTTGAAATCTGGAAGAATCAATATCATAAGTTCAAATGTAGTCTCAGGCATTTATTAACTGTGTGATCCTGAGGAAGACCATGTGTGCCTCAGTTTCCTCAACTATAAAATGAGTTGGAGAAGGAAATGGCATGCTAATCTTGTATCTCTACTAGGAAAACCCCAAGTGGGGTCACAGAGACTCAGACAAGTCTGAAAAATGACTTAACAACAATTAAATAAGAGAGAGACAGAATGGCCTAAAGAATAGAAAACTGATTTGAGAGTAATAAAAGGCCTAGGTTCAAGTCCTACTTCTGAAACCTTAGGCTTAACTTCTCAATATTCCAGGCAACTCTCAGACTATAAATTTCAAAGCAGATTCCAGTCTTCCATCCTGAGTTCCTGCAGCCAATGAGATCATATGTCCAGCCTAAACCAAAAAAAGCAAACTACTTTTCATGGGCAACAGAGTATCTGGCTCTCCACAACCCCATAAGGTAGGTATTTTATGTTTCTAACACTGAAAAACTGCTACTGGACCCAAAGGACTAGAGTATAGTCCCCTTATTCTTATAGCATGAGGCTTGCGTTTAAGTTTAGTTTGGAAGTCCAGACCTTTAACAAGAGGCTCTGCCCAGATGCTCTCTAGTTCATAGTACTTCAGATTGGATATTTTACATTCCACCTCCACATTGAACTGTCCAAAGAACTTACAGTTACCATGTTACCTTGTTTCTGATAAAATGTCCAGGTTTGGGTCAATCCTTTAATTGATGTCCATAATCTCAGTTTCAAAAGCTTCCCTTACTTTCAGTCAGTTTCCAAAGCCTTGGGACCTGAATCTCTGAAACTTAAAGGTAGATTCCAATCTTAGACAAATATACTCCAAGAAAGACATTCAGTCTCCTCTGGAAGAAAAAAAAGAAATGTATGTTATAACTTTATTATATATTTAAAAGAAATAGCAAGTTGTATATAATAGACTTGCAGATTCATGTATAATCATCTTATTTAAAATTCTACTGTTATACAACACACTTTTGGATACGACAGGATGAAAGGAGAGAGAGAATGGAATAAATGAGAGTGGGAAGGAACAGAGTGGAGGGAAATACAGCTAGTAATAGCAACTGTGGGGAAAACTATTGAAGCAACTTCTTTGGTGAACTTATGATAAAGAAGGCAACTCCCCCCAGAGACAGAGCCATTGGAATCTGAACATAGACTGAAGTACATTGTTTTTCTCTCTCTCACTGTTCTTGCAGTTTCTCAGCTTCTTGGGGGGGGGGAGGTATGTTTACTCTTCTTTTTTAGTTTTTTTTTTTTTTTTTTTTGCAAGGCAATGGGGTTAAGTGGGCTGCTCAAGGCCACGCAGCTAGGTAATTATCAAGTGTCTGAGGTCAGATTTGAACTCAGGTACTCCTGACTCCAGGGCCAGTGCTCCATCCATTGCGCCACCTAGCTGCCCTATGTTTATTCTTATAACAAAATTATTGTAATACTATAAAAGAAATAAAAAAAAAAGAAAAATGTACAACTCAAAAAAATTCTACTGTTATGGAAATACATGTTTTATATCATTAAATTAAAGCTAAAGGAAAAAAATTTAAAAAGAAAAGGCAGCTAGTATCTCAGGTATAAGTATGTCTAACAAATCCATACTTCATGTGGAGACAGATAGAAGATAGAGAAAATAGGTCACTGTTTACTACCTCAATCCTCATCAAGGGGAGTTTAGAAAAAAAGATTTATACTAGATGTGAAGGAGTAAAATCAGCAAGCGCTTATTAAGTGCCTACTAATAAGTCAACTGTGGTGCTAAACATTGTGATACAAAGAAAAGAAAAAGACAGTCCCTGCTTCCAAGAAGTTTACAGTCTAATGCAGAAGACCATATGAAAACCATCATGTACAAAAGCATAAAGATAAGGTAAACTGGAAGATCATCTCAAAGGGAAGACACTAAGATTGAGAAGGATTGGAAAAGATTATAGAAGAGAAGAGAGTCAAAGTAAGAAAGAGCCTAAGCCAGAAGTATTCTCATTCTCTCTCTCTCTCTCTCCTTTCTCTCTCTCTCTCTCTCTCTCTCTCTCTCTCTCTCTCTCTCTCTCTCTCTCTCTCTCTCTCTCTCTCTCTCTCATACACACACACACACACACACCCTCCCTTCCTTCTTACCTCTTCTTTCCTTTCCTCCACCTCCTTGAATTGATGTTGTATACTACTACCCTTGCTGCCTGTCACAGGCATGGGACTCTGGAGAAGATGGAGGGATCACTCAGTGCTTGCTCCATCATACAAAAACACCAAGTTTTTTTCAGATTGCGTCAGCACATGGCTAGAAGCAGGCTCCAAAGTTCCTAAGTCATTGACTATATAATCCCAGGTCCAAATAAGATTCTTTTCTTATTGGTGGAAATCAATGTTCCATGCCCATGGGAGGGAATGAACAGTTGAGAGTTCCACTCTCTTCAATCTTCTCTGAGCTTTCTTTGAGTCTTCAGATATGCTTTAGGTCTCTTCAGATTTCAGGTGTTTGGCTTCCAGTTTTGAGAAGATGGAAGACATCAACCCCACTTCAGGTTGCTGGAGGGAAAGACTGGGAGGAACCCAGCCTGGGAGGAGCTGGCAGTCTCCATCATGTTCCTACCTCCAGTTTGCTACACTAGAGATTTTGGAAACTTTTTCTTGAGTGAAAACTAGGACTCTCTTGGTTGAGCTGGTTACCTTGCTCCCAATAGGACTTTGTTATTTGAAATATATATGTATATACACATATATGTGTGTGTGTTTATACACATCTATGTATATGGGAGTATATGTATATGCATAATATATATAATATACATATATCTATATTCTCCTATATATACTTTCTCTGACTTCTATTTTGTTACTGATTTGGATTAAATGGTTTTCTTAGTGTGGTGTTACGTGCATTCATTGTGTAATTCCTACTCATTTGGTAGGAAAGGGAGCAAGTTTTGGCTATAAAGTTTGGGGTCTTTTTCCCCCAACAAGGAAACAATGATCTGAAGTTAGCTTGAACCTGAAAATCATATCCCCTTGACTAACAATGATTAAGGGAGCAGATATAATTCTAACTGGGTTCTTCTTTTTTCTCTGAGGAAAGCAGGTTGTTGCCCTCTAACTAGTTTCCTGCTTTTTCTCCTGGCAGTTTCCCATGGAGAAGGATAAGTGGAGAAGAGACTAAGTTGTCTATTTTGCCTCTCTTACAGTCACATAGCAAATGATGCTCCAATGTTAAGACTGGAACCAGGAAAGATTGTGCTGAAAATCTAATCCTTGGGAAGTTCTTCCCCTCATATACATATATCTGAGTTGCTATTAAAATCCAGTAGGATTTTAGAACTCAGGTTATCCTGACCACATACAATTAAATTGTTGAATATTGACCAAAATGATAAAGTGATCCCCATGGAACAGACTGGATTAATTCTCACCCAAGTCACCAGTATATCAAAGTCTTAAGTCAAAATGTTCTTAAGCCCCTGCTGCACCCTCCTCCCAGAAAAGAACAACCTACTCAGCTGACTGAGCCATTTGGACTTGGACCACATGGTATTGTGGGAGTGGGTAGGGGATGTTACCTCTACTTCCTGCCAGACAAAAGCACCCTGATACTAAGACACCAGATAGTTCTATCCGCCACCTGTCTGACAATGTCCACACCCTGGCTTGTGCCTTCCACCCTAGGCAACTGTTTTCTGGTGGAGAATGATGAGGTCACTGGGAGGCTAAGAGAACCTGGTGATAAAGCAGAATGAACCAGGAAAATATTTCTAGGAGAGGCAGCTTGGTGGCAAAAGAGCTCGGAATGCTGGGTTCTATCCTGGTTCTGCCACCAGCTATCTGGGGATCCTGAATAAATTACATCAATTCTTTGGACCTCAGTTTCCTTATTTAGAAAATGAGGGGGTGAGATTTAGTGATCCCTAAGGTCCTTTCTAGCACTTTTTGGTTGAGAATTAGAGACCTGGGTTCTCTTTGGCCTCCACACCAAGGGAAAACACCCTCTTAAGCTCTGGGAAATGCCTGCTGCAAGCTTTCAGATGTGTAGCTACTATGGGAGAGGAGGAAGGAAAAGGTTTTGGACTGTGGTCCAGACTTTAAGCCGACAGCAGGGACTTTCAGAGTGCAAGGGAGCAGAGAGCCAGCTGGGCCACAGAACAATGTGGTTTCAATCTAATTATCCCAAACTGTTGTTACAACGCAAACCACTCACCTGCAACTAATCAGCCAAAAAGCTACCGGATAACTAGGCTCACCCCCAGCCCCTGCCCCTTTCCCCTGGACTTGCCCCACTGCACTAATCCATTTGGAGTAGCTACCTTCAGAAGGGGCTGAAGCCAATAATACAAATACCAACCCTATTCCCTAAATTCATTTCGTGTTGAGTGGCAAAAAAAAAAAAAACCCATAGGATGCAGTCAGGGAGAAGGGGAAAGCCCTGGATAGAAAGCCTGGCACTTTCTCCTTCTACATCTTATCTCCCTAAAAGGATAATAGCAAACATTTACATAACCCTTCAAGACAGGCACAGGGATCCATATGCATTGTCTTTTGATCTTTGGAGTGTCTTAGATGCAGTTGTTATCACAATTTTACATATGGGGAAATTGAGGCTGAGAGGTTAAGTGACTTGCCCTGGTTCAAACAGCTAAGATATGTATTCAGTTCTTCATGCCTCCAAAGCAAACACTCTATCCACTTCACCACCTGGAATAATAGTGGTTAACCTATTTTTAGCTAAAAAAAAATCACACAAACTTTTTAAATAGATTAGTTTGTAAGTTTTTTTTCACTTTACAGATGAGGAAACTGAGGCAAGCAGGATTAAGTGACTTGCCCACATTCTCACTATTAGAAAGTATCTCAGGCCAAATTTAACTCAGGCCTTCCTGATTCCAGGTCTAGTTGAAAATGAAGGTGGTGTACAAACAAATGACAGCAATGATAATTTATTTAAAAAAAAAGAATCTGATCAGTAAACTGAATCCTCTGACTGTCTTTTCCCAGGATTTCCCAGGGTACTGTGTAATTGTTGGGTCTCCTGAGAAAAATGAGTCACTCCCCAGTCTGCCTGCCACATCATCGAAGTTGTGCAGTTGTTATTGTAGGGTTATAGAGAAGTGAGAGGTTCTGTATTACCCAGTGTTTTGGGTTACCAGATGGGAAACAGGGGTAGTTCCATTGCTACTATTATAATAGGCTTATACATGAGTTCTGGGGTCAAAGAAAGCTTGCTGTAATCTGTTGTCTGAAAAGGGTGGATTTGGGAAGAAGGATTGCAGGAAAATGAAGGGGAGATCTTGTTCTTGTTTCCTTCAAGTGGGAGGCCCCCCACTCCTGGATGCTATGTAGATAGGCACAAGAGAGAACAAAACCAGCTATATAAAGGTCTGCTTATACACAGATTTTTAGATAGGTGGGAAATAGACAAAGATAATAGAGGGAGAGAGAGAGATCAATCTATTTAGATAAGTTGATGACAGATGACAGTTTGGTCTGATTCTGAGTGACTAACAGGTGTCTAAGTCTCCTGTCCACTAAGAACTGACTGCACATACAATAATGCAGCCTCCTCTCAATTACTCTTGGTAATGGGGGACAGGAATAGACCAGATTTAGGAAATCTGCAGATAATCCTCAAATCTTATTTCTACCAATCACCTACCTCATTTTCTCTATCTCTCCATTGAATTAAAAAAAATGGATTGAAATCTCCTCTTCTCCTCTTTAGTACACCACCCCTCCCTGGGACTGGCGAGAAAAGTGGCTAATTAACAGTGATGGAACCACAAGGCCATCTCGATGAGGGAAGAAGAGTAAAGTTCCCTGAATCTTGAGACTGAGACAGAGGCCATCTGGATTAAATCCTTAATAAACCTTAATAAATAATAAATGAATAAATAAATAATAAACATAATAAATAAATAATAAACCTTAAGCCTCAATAAATCCACCTAAATTTACCTGCAAAACTCCTCCTGAGACATTCAAAAAGTAGCCTCATTTACTTTAAGAACCTCCCTGTGATACAGACAAGAGTGGTACTTTAGAATGAAGCCCCTGGACTTGGTTTAACTCTTAATTCTGATACTTCCTATTTGTGTGATGGAGCGGCTAGGTGGCACACTGGATAAAGTGCCAGGACTGGAATCAGGGAGATTAATCTTCCTAAATTCAAATCTGGCCTCAGACACTTCCTAGCTGTACTTAACCTTGTTTGCCTCTGTTTCCTTATATGTAAAATCAGTTGGAAAAGGAAATGGTTGAACCATTCCAAATGGGGTCCCGATGAGTTGAACACAAACAACAAAATGATCAAATGTGATCATATAATAAAATCATTTTGCAAACCTTAAGAAGCTATATAAATGAATGATATAAGTGGGATTCTTCTTCCCACTCTCTACTTGTGTGACCTAAGGCAAGTCACTTCTCTTGGGTTCCTTTCCTCATCTGGGAAATGAGGCCTTTTTGAGTTTATGATCCTCTCCATTGTTCAAAGTCTCACTTCTTACAGGAAAATTTTCCTAGCTGATATAATGCCCAATGATTTCTCCCTTCCCTGAGTTTACATTTCCTTATTGGTCCATACCACACCCCTTAGTACTTCATCTTTTACAACCTTATATTTCTTTTTTTAGATTAAATATTTATTTAGTTAATTTTAATGTACATAGTATTTTATTTTTCTAATTACATATAAAGATAATTTTCAATATTAATTTTTTATAAGATTCCAAGTTCCAAATTTTTCTCCCATCCTCCCCAAGATAGCAAGCAATCTGATATGGGTTTATACAGGTGCAATCACGTAAAACATATTTGCACATTAGACATGTTGTGAAAGAAGAAACAGAATACAAGGGACCACAGAACAAAAATACGGATGAGAAAAAAACAAAGAAAGTGAAAACATATGTTTCAATTTGCATTCAGACTCCATCAGTTCTTTCTCTGGGTGTTGCCTTTTATTTCTAATTTCTTCATATCAGTTATTCTTATCTCTATAATTAGACTGTAAACTTACTGAAGGCAGGAGCCAGTGTCTTCAGCTTTTCTAGAATCCTTTCCACAATCTAGCCTACACTGGATAGTAAGTACTTGCTTATTCATTAAAAGTGATGTCTATAGAATGAAAATGACTTGGATTTACATAGAAAATCACAGGATTACAAATTTAGACCTTAGAAATTTACTTCATACTCCAAGCCCTTTATTTTACATATGAGGGAACTGATACTCAGAGATGTTAAACTGCTTGCTAAAGTTCACACAGGTAACAAGAGGCAGAGATGAAACTTTCAGACTCCTGTATTTTTCCCCACTATGTGAGAAGGGATCATCTCTTTATCCCTTCCCTACCTCCCCAACCCCTTTCAGCTTCCTTTTATGTGTTGTCTTCTGATAGACTATAAGCTACTTGAGGGCAAGGCTACTTGTATTTTTATCTTCACTATGTAGCACCATGCCTAGCACACTGTAAATACTGAATAAATGGTTGCTAAGGATTTGAGGAAGTCCAGGTGTCCTGACTTTATAAACATTTTCTTCACCTCTGGCTTCTGCCTCTGTGACTTAATAGTGGACAAGTCAACAATAACAATAATGATGATTATGGTGATGATGATAACTAACATTTATACAAAGCTTCAAGGTTTGCAAAACACTTTTATAAATATGATCTCATTTTATCCTCACAACAATCCTGAGAGGGACTATTCTTACCCCCATTATATAGTTGGGGGAACTGAGGCAGACAGAAGTTAAGTCAAATTTGAACTCAGGTCCTCCTGCCTCTAGCTCTAGTATTCTTGATCAAAACAGTGAAAAAACAATCATATAATTTTATATGTAAAATTATATGACAACAGCCAAGCTTTGCCTAAAAGAAACAAGAAAATGCAACCATTTACCTTCTTTGCAGAACTGGAGGACTATGGGTGTGAAATATTGCAAATTCAGTTGACATGTTGGTTAGTATAATAATAAAACTGCTTCTGGGCCCAGTGGTTGCCCTCTCCTTTAGCACTATGGAACCCCCTTCACAGTTCTAGGCCTAGATGGGATTTAGTACTAAAACAGACTAGTTTCTACAAAGAGAGGTCAGATTTTCTTCAACTGTGTTTGACTTTTTACATCTCATTGCCCCCCTCCAACTCCACCCCTGATCTCCAAGGAGAATCACTTAAAGCTTGGGTTTGATTCGTGTCCAATAGGTTCCCCAAAGCAGGGAAAGGGTACCTTACATACAAAGTAAAATAGGACAAGGATTTGACATAAGAACCTCACAAATGAGCCTTAAAAATTTAAACAAGGAAGAGCATGGACAGCTAAGAGTGGATAAAATGCCTGGCCTGGAGTTAAGAAGATTTGTTTTCTTGAGTTCCATTCTGGCCTGATACAGATACTAGTTGTATGATCCTGAGCAAGTCACTTAACCCTCTTCCTCATCTATAAAATGAGCTGGAGATGAGAATGGTAAAATCCTCCTATATCTTTGCCAAGAAAACCCCCAAACAGGCTCCTAAAGAATGACATGACTGAAAAAAAATGACCGAATAAAAACAATAATATATAACTACTGTTATACTCTCCTGGGAGAGTTAAGCTTTACTTACATCATCAAACATGAAGTAATATACAAGACTGCTGACTAAACATTTCACTTTCACCTCAGTTCTACACATTTTCTCTCAATGTCCCTGACAAGAGGATTGGTTTATCCTGCTGATGGTCATACCCTTTAATGTAGAAAGTCATCCTGCAGCCGATGAGTACTAAGAGGCTCAGCTTCTTTCAATTCCTCCCATTCAAGAATGGACAGATCCATCTCAGGATTGAAGTCTAGTCACCTATAAGTTTGCTCAGGAAAAGAAACATGAGCTGTAAAGGCAACCAAAGGGCCAAGCTCCCCTAACTGAATTCCTACTCTAGTTACCATGTTTAAGTAGTTTGATATTTCTGAAGGAGTGGGAGAAAAGAGAATCCAAAAAGCTTGAACTGTTCAGCAGATGGGAAAAATGAGCAAACCAGAGAATAGAATTACTCCTTTTAAATAAATCGGCTGATTGAGTCACTCTTTCTGGCTTAGCACCCAATTCTGTCTAATGAAACTTTGATGCAATATCTCCCATTTCATCTTTGATGGGGGACCAAGAGACCAACTAGGATTTGCTATATCATTCCAAAGAAATAAATCCTGGAATGTTGAGCCACGGGGTCCCCTGGAAGTGCCAAAGTTGAAGGCTTAGCACTTCATAGGGTGTGTCTACCAAGAATGGGGTGGGGTGGTGCTGTTGCTGCTTACCACTCCCACCTCTATTACATTAGTTTCTCTTTTTTTGTTGTTGTTCTTTGTTACATGGTATTTGTTACATGGTATCTATTGAGGAAGGGGGGTATATTTGAAAAACTGAAAGTAATACAAAACTGAAAGATATTACTAAAAATTAGTCAAAAAAGTAAGGAAGAAAAAACAGAAAGAACAAGAGAAAGGGATGGAAGGAAAGAAAGGAAGAGAAAGGAGAGAGGGATGAAGGAAAGATGAAGGAGGGAAGACAAGGAGGTGATAAAGGAAGAAAGGAAGACAAGAAAGGGAGGAAGGAAGACAAGGATGGGAGGAGTGAGGAAGAAAAGGAAAAGAAAAGCAAGCAGGATTATCATAGTTCGGGGCGATTTTATGAAGCCCACCTGTGGGTTTAAAGGAAGCCAAGCTACAGCAGAACTCACTAAAATGGCAAATTAAAATATATTGTCTATTGTTTCAATAAAAACTTCAGAAAGTAAGGTTGGAGTTTTGTTGTTTTTAGATCTGAAAGAGATCCTTTAGAGATAATCTAGTTTAACCCTCTAGGTTGTTGTGTTTTATGTGATTTCATTGATGAAGGGAATTCCCAGTGAGAAAACTCCAAAATTTTAAGTGCTTTGGCATCTGCTCAATAAATTAAAACCTTGGAGAACTGCCTGGAGAACTAAGAGGTTAAGTGATTTGCCCAGTTTTGCATATGAGGAAACTGAGTTCCTAGGCTCAGTCGCATGGCCATATACAAGCACATCAGCAGCATTCAAATCATGTTTGATTGCAATGAGCTCACTGGGACTAAGTATCTGCCAAAAACAAATGACAGCAGCATAAACCCCCTGTGTAGGATGTCAAAGTGGGACACCTTGAAGTAGGTACATCCTGCTGTGATTTCTTCCTTGCATTTCAGTTCAGGAGGACCAAGGAAAGATTTCTTTTGAAGAAGTTTTTAAAAATTAAGAACTTGGTTGGTGAAACACAGCATTTAGCAGTGTGGGATGCTAAGGAGCAGCAGTTGCAGACAGCCCATTAAAAAAGTTTTATTGATGCCTTTTGCTTTTATACCACAGTTATTTCCCCTTTACACCCCCTCCCAAAGAATCCTCCCTCATCACAAAGAAAAACATTTAAGCAAAACTAACCAACACAGTGACCAAGTCTGACAGCATATACCACATTCCACACCCGGAATTCCCTCCACTCCACCCCCCCCCCCCAACCTCTCTACTGGGAGAAAGAAACTGTGATTCATCATCTGTTCTGAGACCAATCGTTACAATTAATCAGAGTTGGACTATGTTTTGTTTATTTTACTGCAGTCATTGTGTATAAAGAGTAAGTATGTGTAGTAGATAGAATACTAACCTCAAGGCCAGGAAGATTTAGTTAGGTTCAAGTCTAGCCTTGACATCTACTGCCTGACTGTGTGACTCCAGGTAAGTCATTTAACCTATCATTTCTGCAGACAACCGCCTAGGACTATAAACTGCAAATAAGCTGTTGACTTGCATTGTTAGAGGGAGTGTTATCACTCTGGAATTCCTTATATTAGTGAAATCAAAGGCCCAGTTCCTCAACCTATGCCTTTGTGTATGTACAATCTCCCACTTCTATTTACTTCACCCTGCAACAGTTCATATAGCTGTCTAAATTCCTACCATTAATCAGTGGATAAAGTGACCTATAGCCACAGGAAGATCAGAATTCATATCCTTCCTAAGCTGCTTCCCAGTTGGGTAACCCTAGGCAAATCATTCATCCTTAGCCTTGGTTTCCTTGTCTATAATATGAAGATAAAATAACACTTCTCTCACTGGGTTGTTAGGAGGTTCAAGTGAGATAGCAGCTAAATGGTTCAGTGGATAGAGCACCGGACCTGGAGTCAGGAAGACCTGAGTTCAAATTCAGTCTCAAATACTTATCTGAGCCAGTCATTAACCTCTGTTTGCCTAATCCACTGGAGAAAGATATGGCAAATCATTTCTGTATCCCTGCCAAGAAAACTCTATATGAAATCACGAAGAGTCAGGCACAGTGTGAACTTTAAAGTACTATATAAATGCTAACTATTATTCTTTCCTTCTCTCCTTCATTTCTGCCTCCTTACTTCCCTGAAAAAAATCTCACATTCTACATGGTCTTTCCCAATCCCTCTTAATTCTAGTGCCTTCCCTCTGTTGACTGTTCCCTATTTATTCTGTATGTTGCTTGTTTGTACAGTTATTTGCCCTAGTCTCTCCCTCATTAGATTATGAGTTCCTTGAGCGTAGAGACTTTCTCTTGCCTTTCTTTGGTTCTCCAGCACTTAACACAGCCTCTGGCACCTAGTAGATGCTTTGTCAATGTTTATTGTTAACTGACAGAACAATAATGTTCTATTCTATTCAGATGTAGCATTTTGTTTATCCATTCCCCCAATGATGGCCACCCAGTTTCTTTCCAGTCCTTTGCTTAAGAGCTGTTATGAATATTTTGTTGTATGTAAGATCTTTCCTTCCAGAAAGTCAATTTTGACATAAAAAGGTCAACCAATGAGATTCCTTCTAAGTTAGGAAAAAGAAGAAAAAAGATCCAGGAACTTTGAGGTGAGGAGGTATATCTTGTCGGTGGTGCCAGACCTGGAAAACTACTTAAGCTTAAAATTTAAAGCTTAAATCCTTAAAACTCAGGTTTAGAGTGCATTTGCCATATACTCTCTCACCCTGCATAAATTCACAGAAGTTAAGAAGAGTTAGATTCAGAAAATCCATAGAAGAACTAGCAGAAACCTTCACATGATGCCAGGGATACTGAACTTAAGGTTCTGGAGAGTTGCAGTTTGCTACTAGCCAGTTAGGTGAACTGAGCCAAGATCCTCACTGGCCCCCTTTCAAACTCTCAGCCTTTCTCTCTGGGGAATGAACCTGCTCCAGGTTTGTTTGGAGACATTTTCAGAAAAGTAATAGAACATGCTTGACCTTGTAAAATTGTACTCTGAAGCTGAGGACCCAAGACAAACAAATTTAAAATGACCTGAGAACAATTACAAAGTGAACTACAGGACCACCCAGTCCTTTTTCAGACAAGTTAGACTTGAGCAAAATATCCTTAGGCCAGGGGAGCATAAGAATGAAGTGTCCTCTATGAGGTCAATGTGTATTTTCCCAAAATGGTACAAGGGAATCTAATGTCTGCAAACCATTTAAATGTTTAGGAAATAGTTTTATTTTGTTTTTAAATGGAATCTGCCATGGTATAGTATATATATTGAGAATTCAATGAACTGAGAATTCAAAGTCAGTCTCATCTCTGATACTAACTATAATCATGGGCACATACTTCATCTCTCTGTCTCTATTTCCTCTGAGATAATCACACCAGATGAAATCCATCATTTCTTTCAGTTTTAACACTCTATGATTTAAGCCTGAGTTTCCTTCATTCTGAATGTGGAAGGGGTAAGAAAATCAAGAAGATTCTGCCTAGGAATTGGGGGATTTGAGCATTAGTGAAGTTTTTTCGCCATTAGGGGGTGCCATCTCCATTCCTTCCCCTGACTTATTTCTAAAAGGGGGGGGTGGTGAGGTTCCATTAACCCTTTCATAACAGCACCACCTGGGCTGATACATTTATATAGGAATTCGCAGCACTGAGAAGCCCAAGAAAAGGAAATGTGAGTGGAATAGGAGTGGAAAGAAAGGAAAAGGAAAGGAGGTTGAGGTTGGGGGTAAAAGGAGGAAGGTTGATGGCAGGCATAAGTTGGGATGGGGAGGAAGTGACAGTGAATCAGGGATCATGGCTTTTCCTGGGGAGAGAAGTTATCCCTCCCTCTCTCTCTCCTAAGGACCCTGAGTAGAGCCCCTTCTCTGTTTCCTTCTCTTGTCATTGGCAAAGCCCAATAAAAGGTCCCTTATCATGGTCCCTGCCTTTTCTCTTTCTCTCTGACTGGCTAGCAAAGGTCTAAAGAGATTAAGAAAATTAGATCCGAAAGAAATCAGAAAGGAAGAAAAAAGAGGTGGCATTGAAGGCAGTCACTGTTCCTCTGGACAGGGGCAAGCATTTATGGGATATGCAGTAGAATTAGGGGTGAGGAGGGGTTGAGAACAGTATTTGCTCTTCTTAACCACTCTTGCCCAAATTGTATTTATTGTGTCACATCAGTAGTTCTCTTTTTTTCAAAGGTACAATGAATATCCCTGCAAAGTCTGGAGTTGCATCAAAGGAAGTTATATCCCAGGTTGCTGAAATAAGGCTGAATATTGTTGTAGGAGGTGCTTGGCAACAATGTTCCTTAGTCTTTCAAAATCTATAAATTGTTTAATCCTGGAGATCATCTATTTGTTCTTATTGAACCTCTAGTGCAATCTATTCATATTACAGATAGGAAACTGAGTCCCATTAAGGTGATGACTTGCCCAACATGACACAACTAGTTAATGGCCAAGTCAGAACTAGAATCCAAGTCCTTAGCACTTTATTTTTAAGCTTTTAAAAAAACCAATTAAAGGGGTGGCTAGGTGGCACGGTGTTTAAGAGCACCGGCCCTGGAGTCAGGAGTACCTGAGTTCAAATCTGGCCTCAGACACTTAATAATTACCTAGCTGCGTGGCCTTGGGCAACCTATTGCCTTGAAAAAAGAACTTTAAAAAAACTAATTAATATTGATTTCTTTCCCACCTCTGCTTCCCCAACCCCATTGAAATTATTTTTTCTTCCCTATAGCATACTGCCAGAGCTCAATCTATTTATTGCTGCTATCCCCATCTGCTTTGATCTTGAGAGGTTCTCTTCAATAATCCTGTAGATCTGAGATTTCCTCAATGTGGATTGATTCTCTCCATAGATGCACATCACAACTTATTCATGTCTACTCGCCATGTCATATCTGTCCATAAGTTCACCCTAGATCCCCAATATGCTGGAAACCTTCAAATTCTATGGTCATTGAGAGGAAACCTGTGAAGTAATTCACCAGTGAAGTATCTACCAATTACCCCTCACTTTCATCATAAGCTCATCCTATCTTCTTTTCTAATCATTTGTTTCTTTGATGATATTCTTATGATGTTCTGCAGGCCTTGAACTTCTCAGAGAAAATGGACTGATGCCTTCACAAGGCAGTTGAAGCTGTGCTTCCAATGAAGAAAGTAAATCACAATTTTTCCAGAAAGGGGATCAGGAAAGAGAACAAAATAGTTGTGACCTAATTTCCTTTTGGCAGTCTATGGACCTCTTGGCTCAGAATAATTTTTTAAGTGCATAAAGAAAAGATGTAGGATTACAAAGGAAACTAATAATATTGAAAAAGTTATCAAAATAAATGTTTTTTTAATTTATGAAAGTCATGTTAAGAAATCTGACTCTAAAAACCACCTGGTGCCCAGCCTCATTCAGATGTATCCAGCTTCTTTACTTTAGGATTAGGATTTTTTAGTTTGGGGGTTGATTTTAAATGGTTATGTAAGTGTGAAGGTGTATGTTGAACATCACTCTTTCCAATTGAAGCCAGACTCAGTGGAAATCTATTGTTAGAAGAAAATGGGAGCAGAATGAGACATAATTGTCCGTGGCTGAATCATGGACCCCTATGGCACCATAGAGCAGTATTAGACTGGGAGTCAGGACACCTTAATTCTAGTTCTATCTCTGACACTACTTTGAAGTTTGACTTTGTCTAAGTCACATTACCTCTCCCTGAGACTCAGTTCCCATCCATAAAATAAAGGAGTTGTCCTAGACAATCTCTATATTCCTTTTCTCACTCCAAGAATCTCTTATTTTAGGACCAGGGACCAACATTAGCAGAGGTCATAGTGGAATTCTATGTCTGGAAGAGGATGGGGGAAAAGGTGTAATGTGGAGGAGGAAAAAAGGAGTCCTTGTCTTTAAATCAGGAATCCAGCTTTCAAGCCTTGATTTTTCCTCTTATTAGTTATGTGGCTGTAAGCAGTTCACTCTATTTTCTGAAGTAGGAATAATGGGAAGCATGGAGCAGGGTTGAGAGGAGATAGGTTATTCAACCACTTGACCATCTTAGAGTTTGGTTAGAGAAAGAATCCAGGCATAGTCTGTTACATACACCTTAAATTTGGGGACACTAGGTTTCAAAGGGTTCAGGGAAAGTCTATTTTCAAAGTCCTGAGAGAAGTCCTCTCACTCTCTTTGTTTTCTGGCTTATGACATCACCATTCAGTTAGAATGCTCTCTACAAAGTTAATAGCCCAACCAAATGGACTTTCCCTTAATTCTCACTCTTCTTGAACTTTTAGCATTGTTTGATGCTGCTGACTACTTTCTCCTGATTACTTGCTCTTGACATTGCTTTCTTCTTGTTCTCCTCCCATCTCTGACAGCTCATTTTCAGTCTTCTTTGTTAGATCTTTGTCCATATCATATCCAAGGTTCTGTCTTGGCCCCTCCATTTTTTTTCTCCATATACATTCTCACTTGGTAATTTCATCTGCTTCTCCTTCGTGAACTCCTCCTGGGTTCAATTAAAAGGTTATCAGATTCATATATCCAATTCTAATCTCTTTCCTAGGAAGGTAGGTGGTACAGTAGATAGAGAGATAGGTCTAGAGTCAGGAAAATCTGAGATTAAATCTGGCCTGACACTTCCTAGTGATGTGACCTCAGACAAGTCACTTAACCCTGCTTGCCTCAGTTTCTTCATCTATAAAATGAACTGGAAAAGGAAATGGCAAACTGTTCCAGTAGCTTTACCAAATGAAATCAGATATGACTGAAAAATAACTCAGTCTTTTTCCCAATTCCAGTCTCATATCAGCAAGTACCTATTGAACCTTTTACTTGGAAGTCCACCAGTCATCGTAAATATTATCATATCCTAAACTCCATTCATTATCTTTTCCCCTAAACCTATCCCTCTTCTTCACTTCCCTATCTCTTTCCTTATCATTTTTAGTTTCCCCCAGGCTTACAACCTTAGGGTCATCCTTCACAACTCACTCTCACAATACATATCTAAATTCCTTGCCTTATTTTATCATTTCTATTGCCATAATATCTCTCACACAAGCCCTTTTCTCCACTCATAAAACCACCCTTATCAACTCTTTCCTGGATTATTCAAAAAAATGGCCTTTGAATTGACCTGATGTACTTGCTTTACTCTAATATTTTGTTTCATCTCTATCTCTGTGCTTTTGACTAGGCTACTTCTCCTTCTTGGAATGCTCTCCTCCTCATTTTCACTTTTAAAAATCTCTGATCTCCTTCAAGGATGAACTCAAGCTCCAACTTCTTTTTTATTTATTTTAAATTTTTAATTTTTTCCAATTACATCAATAACAATTATTAACATTCATTCAAAATATTTTGAGTTCCAAATTCTCTCCCTTCTTGCCCTCCCCTCTCCTTGAGAAGGCAAGAAATTTGATATAGATTATACATATACAGGCATGCAAAACATAATTCCATGTTAGCCATAGTGAAAAAAATAGAGATCAACAAAAATATAAACAACACATACAAGAAAAATAAAGATTTTTGTAGTTGTTTTTTAAAATATGTTTTGCACTATACTCAGACTCTATTAGTTCTTTCTCTGGAGATAAATGACTTTTCATCATAAGTCCTTCAGAATCGTCTTGGATCGTTGTATTGCTGAGAGTAGTAAAGTCACTCACAGTTGATCATAGTTCAATATAGTCAAGCTTCAACTTCTGCAGGGGCATTTCCAGGTACCCTGGTTGCCAATCCCACCCTATCTAAGACTACACTGCATCTATTTTGTATATATGTAATTTCTACCTTTAGAATATAAGCTTTTTCAACAAGGGAGTGATGTTCAACCTTGAAGGACTCGCTCATTCCATCAGTGCAACACTCAGGAACAATTTTGGGCTGTCTGCAAAGGAGAGCGCCAGCTGTATCCAGATAAGGAGCTGTGGAGTTTGAACAAAGTGCAAGGACTATTCACTTTAATTTAGGAAAAAACAGATATCTTATTGTCTGATCTTGTCACCTCTTAGACTTCTCTTCTCTTCTTTAAGGATATGATTTCTCTCTCATCACACCCAATTTGGATCAAGGTACAACATGGAAACAAAGTAAAGACTGACAGAGTGCTTTCGGGGGGGTGGGGTGGGGGGAGGGAAGCAAGGTGGGGGAAATTGTAAAACTCAAATAATATCTTTAATAAAAATTAATTTAAAAAAGAATATAAGCTTTTTGAGGACAGGAACGGGTTTTTTTTTATACTTTTTCTTTAGATCCCAAGGACCTAGCATGATGCTTGATCCATAATAAGCATTTTTAAAAACTTATTGCTTAATTGATTGATTAAAATACTACAGGGAAAGTCATTTCATGGGAATCTCTCAAGAATGGAATTCTGAAGACAAAGGGAAAACAATTTTGATGGGGGAAAGCATATTTTCTAAAGGGACTGATATCAGTGCTATGGGGATGACTACCAAACTACCAAAATTTTTAAAAGAGAAAATGGAAGCAAGGTCAGATCACAGAGGATAAATTCAGAAACAGGGAAAAGATCTGCAAAAAAATGATGTCAGGAATGCTGAAGCTCTGAAGATAGTGGTGAAAGCTAAGGACAACAAAAAAATAGATTTTGTTTCTCAACTGTAATTGACCAAAAGAAGAGGGTCAAAAGAGGAAAAGGATGACTGTTCAAATAGATAGGAAGACAGCGAAGTGAGAGCTGTTCAAAACTAGCTTTGTTTCTATTTTCTTTGCCATGGAGAATGATCCCCAGACTTAAAAGGACAAATAAAATGTTGGTGCTCAAGATAAACCCAGAGATAGTAAGAGAGTGCCCAATTGTCTTTAATGATTTCAGATCTCAATGAACTGGGAAAAAAAAAACCCTTGTAAATGTGTTTCCTGATTCATTAAAAGAGCCGCATAGAATGATGGGTGAATGAATGAATGAAAAAGTATTTATTAAGCACCTTACTATGTATGTTCCAAGCTGGGTAAAACACTGAGAAGTCCCCTAATCATGCCTTTTGCAGTATTTTCAAAGGGTGGTTATAATTGATCACAATGAACCTGTATGGGGCTATCTAGAGCAACTAATCAAACTAAACTTGTTTCCTTTTTTTTGGACAGTTACTATATTAGTAGATGATGGAGAAGTTATAGATAAAATTCACTTAGATTTTAGCCAAGTCTTAGATTATATTCCTGTGGAGAAGGATAGAGAGAAATATTTGTCAGTAGTGCAGTTAGTTAGACTTGACCCAAGTTTAACAGACTCATACAAAGATTAGTAATTCATAGTTTTATGTGATTTTGGAAGGAGGTCTCCAGTGGAGTTCTCCTGGGTAATGCAGTTTGTCTACTGCTGTCCAGGTAGTGCAGGTAAGAGAATTTAGGGACTGAAGTCAGTAAGACCAGAGTTCAAATCTGGTGTCAAAGTTTACTAGTTTTGTGATCTTCAGCAAGTCCCTTACCTTTTTGCCTCTGTTTCCTCATCTGCAAAATGGAGAAAAATAATAGCACCTACTTCCCAGACTTCTTGTGAGAATCAAATGAAATAATAATTGTAAAGCACTTAGCATAGTTTTTGGCGCAAAATAATCAATCAATAAACACTTATTAAGTGCATACTAGTAAGTGTTATATAAATGTTGAAAAGAGTACTTTATTTTATTGGTCCATTTTCATAAATTTTTCATAAGTGTTATTCCTCATATGGATTCCAATGGCATGAATGTTTCCACAAGTATCCCACTTCCTACATGAATCTCCAACTTGTTCTACCTTAGAGATTTCTGTGTTTGGGGGGCAGTCAAGAAAAGGAGAGCTGAAAGTTCTTCTTACTTGTCCCTAAGATCAAGGATCATGTCCTCTTCAAGAGTCCTGAGGTCCAAGCCATGGTCAATGATGCAATGGGTATGGAAGAATAACAGTTCTGTGTATATAGACTTGAGAAGGGGCATTTAGGGAGAGGGCCCAGACTGGGGCTATGTGCTGGGGGGAGGGGAAGGTTACCTCTTATTTCCAGGATGGCTCTTTTGATATGCCCAAAATTTTCTGAAGGAGCTCTCTCAATCCTTTGCCCTACCCCTTTCAATGGAAGTATAGAATCATTAGTATTCCCTCTCCATCCTGCCTGGAACTGACTGGGAAAGGGAGAAGGGAGTGAACATCAGATTAAACATCACCTGAGTGGAAGCAGCCATCAAGAGGAAGGTAAGGATATAGAGAGGGTTATATAGGAGGGCCCAATTCATAGCTTCTTGAATACAAAAAGGAGAAGGATCCAGTAAGCCGTGGTCTTTCCTGGTTTTTTAAAAAATTTTAATATTAAATTTGTTTTTGCTTATAACTGGGGAAGAATAAAATAAAATAAATAAATAATATAAATTTTTTTTATTCCTACCTCATATATCTCCACCTCAAAACTCCTTATTTGCAAAAGATATCATGAGGATGGCAGGAATTTAATATTAGAAGGCAAGGGAGATCCAGTATCATCATTAAGCTTTTTTAGATGCCACAAGAGTAAAAGGAGGCCACTTTCATGTCCCTTCCTTCTGCTAAGTCCATATCCAAGAGGGACTCATGGAAGAGATAGAAAAGAAAGAGAGAACAGGAAGAAGGTAAGAAAGAAGAATGGGAGGAAGGAAGGAAGGAAGGAAGGAAGGAAGGAAGGAAGGAAGGAAGGAAGGAAGGAGAAAAAGGAAAGGTATTCCTCTCTTTTTCCCTTGGGGATCCAGCAAACCCTGGGCCTACCCCCTCCTGCTTCCTTTGTCATCTGTCCCCTCATTTATTATTTTTTTTTAGATTTTTTTTTCAAGGCAATGGAGTTAAGTGGCTTGCCCAAAGCCACACAGCTAGGTAATTAATAAGTGTCTGAGGTTGGATTTGAACCCAGGTACTCCTGACTCCAAAGCTCTATTCACTGAGACACCTAGCCGCCCCATCATTTATTATTTTTAAACAATGACTCAGATAAAGACATGGATTCCTACTTGCCAAATATGCTGATGACACAAAACTAGGAGGGATGTCTAAGATAATGAAAAATAGAATAAGGAACCAAAGAGATCTTAATAGGCTAGAATATCAAGATGAAGCTTATTAGATTAAATTTAATAGGGTAAGTCTTATAGCTGGGCTCCAAAAAACAACTTTACAAGTACAAAATGGGGGAGCCATTTGTTTGAAAAAGATCCAGGGGTTTTAGTGGACTGCAAACACAATATGAGTCAGCATGGAATATGGAAGCCAAAAAAAAAAAACTAGTTTTATTTTAAGGTGTATTGAGAGACATGATGTTGTGGGTCTGGCCTGATTTTGACTGGTTTGGTAATTCAAACTTAGAACTGAAATGAAACAAGACACTTATAGACCATCTAACCTTGAACAAAAATGAAGTTTATTTAACAGCAACATAGAAAAAAGGTTTAGTAAAGATATGCTACTGGTTCAGGTAGACAGAGGGTCATCCCTTCAAAACCTCCCCCACTATTCTTTCTACCTCCCCCTGTGTTCTCATGCAGAAATGCATCTGATCAGAAGAATGTGTTGACTCTCATGGCAGTAGGATATTCATCCAGTCCGAGAAGTTCTGATCTTTCCTAGGCAACTATAAATGACAGAAAAAAAATCAATGACTGGACCCCTATCTCTTAGACTAAGGATTCTTAACCTGGGGTAAACTTATGTTATTACTATTGTTTACATTTTGACAACTGTTTTAGTTTATGCCTTTAAAGATATAATTCTGAGCTAAGGAGTTCATATACATCACAAAACTACTAGTCAGTCAACAAATATTTATTAAACACTACTATGCCATAAGCTAAATTAAACGCTGAAAATACAATTATGAGCAGAAAGAGCCCCCTCAAGGAGTTTACATTCTAATGGATAAAGATAACACAAAGAAAGTAAGTTTTGAGTTATGTAGGAGGAAGGTACCTAGACTGAAAAAGAGATCCAGAGTTTAGCCTGGTAGGAAATGAAGAGTTGACTGACCTGGATTCTCTCTTAAAATAAAAGTTCTAGGGCTAGGAGAAACTGTCTACTCTCCAGTCAGAGGGAGGGTCCCAGAGACACTTCTGAGGTATAAGTTCCAGGACTGAAGTGCTCTTCAAAGATGAAGAATTTTCTGGATTTTGCAACTGGATGGAGATGAAGGAGCTTCTCTCTCTCTCTCTCTCTCTCTCTCTCTCTCTCTCTCTCTCTCTCTCTCTCCACCCCCCAACACAGACACAGACACACACACACACACACACACACACACACACACACACACACACACACACAGACACAGACACAAACAAGATCAAGAACATCTGCCCTTTATCAATCAAGCATTGAGATGGCTGTCCTTCCTTTTAAGGAAAAGCCATCCAGGCTTACACAGCAGGGGCACTAGCAAATGTTACTCCTATCACAAGTAGTATCTAGGACTGGTGAAGCGATAGATCCTCTGTCCTCTACTTGGGTGTTAAGTTCTGGGCACTACATTTTAGCAAGGACATTGGTAAACTGGAAAGCTTCCAGGGGAGGATAAACAGAATGATGAAGAGCTTAGAGATTATGTCATCTGAGCATCATGATATACAAAGATATTTAACTTGGAGAAGAGGGGATTTGGGAAAAACAAGATAGCTGTGTTCAAGTATTTAAAGAACTGACCTGTGAAAGATTGATTGAACTTGTTCTGCTTGGTCCCAAGGAGCAGAAATAGGAGTGTGGATAGAAATGATAAAGGTTTAATGTTAAGGCAAACTTATCAGCAATTAGAACAATTCAAAAATAGGATGGATTAGGCAGAGAGGGAGAACTCCTCTTGAGATCTTTTAAGCAAAGGTTGAATGAGTACTTGTCAGGTTTTGTTATAGAGGAGATTCTTGTATCAAAACAGTTTGAAATAGATGGCTTCTGAAGTTCTTTCCAACTCCAAGATTCTGTGATTCATTTCTCAGTCTTAGTTTCCTGATCTGAAAAAATGCAGATAACACGTTCATTACCTACCTCACAGGATTATTATTAGGAAAGTATTCTGAATAACTTTTAAAGTGCTAAAGAAACATTACTCATTGTTATGATTATCCCCTTCTTTTTCCTAATTTTCCTATTTCTGTAGAGATAACACTATTTACTCAAGTTAGCAACCTAACATCTTCAATGTTTTACTTTCATTTAATCTTCATATCTAATAAATTTCCAGGTCTTGTCATTTTCACCTTCTGAATATCTCTCCCATGCATCCCCTCCTCTCCAGTCATTCTCCAGTCATGTTCATTCTATACCCTCTCCACTTATTACCTAGATTGTCTTTTTTAAAATAATATTTTATTTTATTTTATTTTAGGTTTTTGCAAGGCAAATGGGGTTAAGTGGCTTGCCCAAGGCCACACAGCTAGGTAATTATTAAGTGTCTGAGGCTGGATTTGAACTCAGGTACTCCTGACTCCAGGGCCGGTGTTCTATCCACTGCATCACCTAGCCGCCCCTATTTTATTTTTTCTAATTACATTTAGAGACAAATTTTAACATTGATTTTTTTAAAAAATCTGAGTTACAAAATTTCTCCCATTCTTTTCTCATCTCATCCCTCAAGACAATAAACATTTGATATGGTTTTTATTTGTGCAATCATGTAACATTTCCATATTAGTCATATTATAAAGGAGGAAACAGACTAAAAGAAAACTTTTTAAAAATAAAATGCTTCAATTTGCATTTATTCTCTGGATATGGATAGGATTTTCCATCATCAATTCTTTGGAATTGTCTAGCAACATTTTATTGATGAGAAGGACTAAGTCATTCATGGTTGATCATCACATGACTTTGCTACTACTGTGTAGAGTTCTGGTTCTGCTCATTTCACTTTGCACTGGTTCTTAAAACTCTTCCAAGGTTTTTCTGAAATCTGCCTGATCATCATTTATTATGCATGCAATAATATTCCATTACATTCATATACTATATCTTGTTCAGCCATTCCTCAATCAATGGACATCCCCTCAATTTCCAATTCTTTGCCATCACAAAATTAAAGGGGAGGCTAGGTGGTGCAGTGGATAGAACACCGGCCCTGGAGTCAGGAGTACCTGAGTTCAAATCCAGCCTCAGACACTTAATAATTACCTAGCTATGTGGCCTTGAGCAAGCCCTTAACCCTGTTACCTTGCAACCCTCCCCCCAAAAAAAGAGCTATTATAAATATATGTGTTCATATAGACTCCTTTCCCTTTCCCTTTGCCTTGATTATTTAAATAGCTAATTAGTGTTTCTGATTCTGGTCTCCCTCCCCTGCACTCTCAACAAACATTTATTGAATACTTACTTTATACCAGACACTGTACTACACAAAGTACATACTAAAACCTTGTCATTCCCCTAATCAAGAAGCTTCAGTGACTTTCTATTGCCTGTAGGATAAAATTCAGTCTCCTCTGTCTGGCATAGAAAGCCCTTCACAATCCTACTCATCTACTTTTCCAGATTTGTTATTATTTACTTACCATCAACTGAGGAATGAGTGAACAATCTATGGTACATAAATGTTATGGAGTACTATTGTTTGATAAGAAATCATGAATGGGGGCAGCTAGGTGGCATAGTGGATAGAGTACTGGTCCTGGAGTCAGGAGTACCTGAATTCAAATCCAGCCTCAAACACTTAATAATTACCTAGCTGTGTGGCTGTGTGACCTTGGGCAAGGCACTTAGCCCCATTGCCTTGCAGAAAAAAAAAAGACCTACAAAAATGAATGAAGAAATCATGAATGGACAGACTCTAGAGAAGAATGGAACAAATTACAGGAACTGATGTTGAGTGAAGGGAGCAGAACCAAGAGAACATTAACAACCACATTGTGAATTGATAAACCTTGATGGATGCAGCTCCTCACAGCAGTTCAGAGAACTAGGACAGCCCTGGGAGACCTATTAGTGACAATTCTATCCACATCCAGAGGAAGAAAAACAAAACAAAACAAACCTATAAAATCTGATTGAATGCTACAATTTGCTTGTTAAAAACTTCTCTTATGTTTTTTTCTTTCCCATCTCATGGTTTTCTTTCTTTAATCTTAATACCTCAGAAAATAGATTAGTCAATCTATAAACATGTTAAACACAAATGTATATATACAATATTCACAGACTGCTGCTGAGGAGGGGGGGTGGGAAAGAAGGGTGGAAGGGAATTATGTAACTTATAAATATTCATATGCATGTGAATGAATGTTGAAGATCTTTCATAATATGTAATTAGAAAAACAAAATAAAATATCAGTTGGGAAAAAAATCAGTCGAGAAAAATAAAAAAATTACTTCCCTTCATATATTCTTGCCAAAAATTTTCTCCACAGACAACAATCCTTCGTTCCACCTTTTTGCACAGACCATTCTGCATACCTGTAATGCTCTCATTTCACCTCTTGAAACCATCATCTCTCTTCAAAGATGAGCTCAAAGGTTATTTTTTCCTCAGAAGATCTTTCTTGATGCCCCCAGGTGTTATTCCTTCATTCTATCATGTTGTATTTCTATTTATTTTTTATTTTATTTTAGTTAGGTTTTTGCAAGGCAATGGGGTTAAGTGGCTTGCCCAAGGCCACACAGCTAGGTAATTATTAAGGGCCTGAGGCTGGATTTGAACTCAGGTACTCCTGACTCCAGGGCTGGTGCTCTATCCACTGTGCCACCTTGCTGCCCCCCTATTTTCTTGTTTATTATTTATTCTGTATTTACTTATCTGTGAATGTATTGTATCTCTGCCCCCCCCCCAGTAGAATGTAAGCATCTTGAGGACAAGGATGATTTAGTTTTGTCTTATATTTCCAGGACCCAGTATCATGACTGGCGTAAAATAGTAGACTAAAAATATTTGTCAATTGACTAATTATTATTTTTCTAGATTCCTGGGGAAAGTTGATCCTGAATTTGGATGTCCATTCCAAGAAAAATCTAAGTAAAGGGACTGTGTGTACATCAGTTATCCTGAGAGAATCTCACTAGGAAAGAGGCCTCATTTTTTCCAGAGATGAAGAGGCTTCAGCGAATCAGAGATGCTCCTGGGCCATCTTCTTCCCTGGGCAATCCTGCTGGTTTATCATGTTTCTCAAGGAACCCTGGCTGGCTGAGCTTCTACTGGTGACTCATTCCCTGGAACTGGCAGAATTCCATGTGCTTTGGATCCTGGCCCTTAGGGATAAGTAAGACACCTGACTAGAAGCTTTAATGCTTGTCTCATTTCTGATGAGGAACCCTACCCTAGGGGCTTAGGTCCAGGGGAAGAAAAGGGTGATTCTGCAGGGCTCCCATCACCCCTGAGGTGGGAGCAGCTGTTTGGGTTTGGCCACCAATGGTTCCCAAACCTAACAAAATAGAACCTTCACTTTTACTCCATTACTGGAATTGAAGGGAAATCCCCTGAGACCCATCTTTGGATAGTTTTTCCTATGTAGTAAGAAGAAAGGTTGACTAGTAGAGATAAGATCTTGGGAGGATTTTATTTCTCTCTTTCCCAATTCTTATCCCTTTCAAACTCTTATTCCTTTATAGCCAAGAGAAGCCAAGACTCAAACTAGAAAGTTAAGTCTGAGGCAGGATTTGAAGATAGAATTCTGGGCTTGGAATCAAGAAGACTTGATTTGTGGCAGAAGAGAATTGGAAATCGAGTGAATGTCCATCAATTGGGGAATGGCTGAACAAATTATGGTATGTGTGGGTTATGGAAAACTATTACTCTATTAAAAACCAGGAGGGATGGGATTTCAAAGAAGCCTGAAAAGACTTGCATGAATTGATGCTGAGTGAGATGAGCAGAACCAGAACATTGTACACCCTAACAGCAACATGGGGTTGATGATCAACCTTAATGGACTCATTCTATCAGTGCAGTAATCTAGGACAATCTTAGGGTATCTGTCAAGAATACCATCTGTTTCCAGAGAAAGAACTGTGGAGTTAAAACAAAGACCAAAGACTACTCCCTTCAATTTAAAAAAAAAAAGTTGTCTTATATACTACATAATTTTGCTATCTCTAATATTTTCTTTTTTCCCTCAAGGATATCTTTTTTTTCCTCTCAACACAATCAATTTTGATCAATGTATAGCATGGAAAAAAGGTAAAGATTATCAGACTGCCTTCTGTGGGGAGTTGAGGGAAGAAAGGGAGGGTGGGGGAAAATTGTAACATTCAAAACTACAAAAATGATAGAAACTACTATTGTATATAATTGGAAAATGAATAAGATATTCTTTTTAGGTTTTTACAAGGCAAATGGGGTTAAGTGGCTTGCCCAAGGCCACAGAGCTAGGTAATTATTAAGTGTCTGAGGCTGGATTTGAATTCAGGTACTCCTGACTCCAGGGCTGGTGCTCTATCCACTGTACCACCTAGCTGCCCCTATAAAATATTTTTTTAAAAAAAAGACTTGAGTTCAAATCCTGTCACAGACACAGCTTTACAATCATGGTTACTTCACCTCTCTGTCTCCCTCTACAATTTTAATCTATTAAACAGCACTAAGACTTTTGGGGCATCCATATAAGGAAGATAATAATAGCACCCACCTCACAGGGTTGTCCCAAGAAGCAAATGAAATAACCTGTGTTAAGCAATAAATAAATGCTAACTATTAAATACCTGGAGAGAGGGATTACAGTTTAGGTATATGGAGAGCCAACAAAAACAAAAATATGATTGTTGAACCCACAAAAAGTAGGGTCCTTCACTGAGTCCTATTTCTCTATACTAGGGATCCAGTACATCACTTTAAAACATCCTTAACATAATTGTGAAACAACAGGAGAGGTCCCTGATGGGTAGAATGGAATTGGCTGTCTTGAGGGATCTAGATACCTCAGTTCTTTTAAGGAAATCTGGGATTGAGCAGGAGAAAGAGCCTTAGAAGATTATTTTATGTTACAGATGAGGAATCTGAAGTCCAGAGATTAAGTGATTTGCCCAAGGTAGTACAATTTAGCAACTAATAGAGATGGGATTTGAACCAAGGATTCTGATTATCTCGTATTCTGTGTTTCAACGTATGGCTGAAGACATCACATTGCCTCTTTGGCAAGTCTCAAAGCCTCTTGGTTTCTTCCCTCAATGCACACAAACAAAATGGGGAAACTCTAGAGAAGAGGATTGTAAGCTAGAACAAAGCAAAGAGTCCCGGAACAAACCTCAGAAGAATTCTCCCAAAGGGGAGATCTCTGCCATCTGAGTGACTTTTACCATTATCATCCAAATCTCGCCTTCATCTCAGTTCAGATTTAGTAGGCTAGGCTGGAGAGCAGCTGAGAGGAGTTTCCCTGCTTCTTCCTCCATTTCTCTCTGCTCCTCCCCTCTCCCTGTACGGGGTTAGACTGTCCCTTGGGGGGAATACCAGATCTTGCTCCTCAAGATTCCTTTCTGAAAGACTCTCAACTTTTAGCCTGGTGGCTACAGTTGCTAGACAGTTGGGAGGGGAATTATGGGGTGGGGTACACAGGTGCTCTGTGACCACCCCACTCAATCAATTTCCAGATGCCTAGAGGCTGTACCTCTCTCCTCTCTGCCCCACTTTGCACTTTCCAGGTATACAGAGTCACGGAGCTGTTACCAGCACTTCTACTGAATCCAAGGCCACATCAATCCTTCTGCCTTTCTCACTTCCATTTTCCCTGTCCTGGCAATCTGTTGCTCACTCTAAACTCGACTCTCATTCAAGGATCACATACTATGCATGGGTATACACCATGCATCCAGTACCAGGTGAAGGGAAGACTCGGACAGGAAGGAAAAAGAGGGACTCTTCTAGCTATCACTTCAGGTTATGACTCTGTTGTAGTGGGTAATGAGTATGAAGTATGAATTAGAGTTGGAGTAACATGCAATTTGGGCCTTGGATACAGAATAAAAAAAGAGCTTGGGTTATGTGCTTATGGACCCAAAAAGAAGCTCTTTTTACTGTTTGGCCTTTTCCAGGAATGGAATAAATATTCAGCCTAATGACATGGGTGGGAGTAAGGGATAGAGATGTGCCTGACATGACTGGAGACTTGAGGGCTTTGGAGAACTGAAAGGGTTAATACCCTTTAATAAAGGGAGAGGAGAAAGGAGGAAAAAAGAAAAAAAGAACTGGGGATAAAGGAGGGAGGGAGAGTGTAAAAAACAGTGTCATACTTGATGCTTGGTCTCCAGGAAGTTGCTGATGGGATGTGTCAGGTAGAGGGGCCTCCCTCTCCCCCTCCCCTGTTTGTCCTCCCACCTGTCCTCTGTAGAGTTGTCTTTCAAACAATATTCCTTAGGCTAATATGAAAATAAGCTAACAATCCAGGTGGGGAGAAGCTGCCTAAGATTAAGACATTCACCACAAATCATCCCCAAAGCACATTGATTACCAAGAGTTGACATAAGGACTAAGGGGATGCTGAATTCAATGGAATGACTAGAGTTGAAACCTGTCAGTCAAAGGAAATCTTCCTTGAGGATTTTGGGGCTAGGCTTTGAAGGATGGTCTGGGATTGATAGTATGGGCCCAGGTGCTACATAAGGTGGGAGAGAAGGGTATTCTAGGCAAGGGGAATGGCATGGGAAAAAGGTTGTTCCAGAATCCTGAATCTTGGACTCTGAATCAGGGGCCTGGGTCTGAATGCCTGCATTGACAGTAAACAAGGGATAGCTAGATGACCTTAGTGGATAGAGCACTAGTCTTAGAGTCAGGAGGACTAGAGTTCAAATCTAGCCTCAGACACTTGACGCTTACTAGCTGTGTGTGACCCTGGGCAAATCACTCAACCCTAATTGCCTTAAATAAATAAATATTAAAAAACCCAACCAGCTCTGCAAAAATATAAAATGTACCCCATCTCTGGAGGAGATAGTGAGGTTGGTGACTTAGCACAGCACTCATCACTCAAATCCAATTCATGTATTTGTCATGGCATCACTTCCCTGATGACAGGATCTTAGAGAATGAAGGACAAAACATCACAGTAAACAAATCTTTGCACCTCATTTTTCTCATCTGTGAAATGGGTCTTATACTCAACACTACACACCTTACACTACAGGTATTAAGAAAAGTGTTTTGTAAAGCAAAAAAGGGGAAATTATTATGACATTATAGGTTAATAGACCATTCACTCCTTCTTATCCCTTCTCTTTGGAGACAAGGGACAGGGATGGGGATGGTGTTCTCCCTGCTACATAGAGGGCCAGACCAGAGTGTGGAAGAACAACCACAGATCCCAGAAGTTCTGTCCCCTACCCCTACCCTCCCCCCCCCCCCCAGGTCTAGGGCTGCCAGGGCAGGCCCAGACTGCCATAGAACCCCGCCCCCCCTACCCCCAGCCCCACCCCCGCTGGTCCCCATGGAGTCTCAGTTGTCTTTCCGCTGGGGCTGAGGCTTCCTGCGTGCATTTAGAAAGCAAATTAATGGAGAAAAAGGAGAAACCCATAGTGAGCGGGGAGCCCCGCTGGGCATCCTCGGAGATAAGGGGCAAAGGAAATTCAATCCCATTTGGGATACAGAGGAGGGCAGCTTCCGCAGGCTGATTGCCAGATTCCTTTTCCTTGGATTTCAAGAGGTAAGAGAATAAATCCATCCCAAACTGCTGCCGGGAGGCTGTAATTATTTTAATTAGAAAAGGTGGCCAAGGACGGCTCCGCCTTGCAGTCTGTTTTATGAAAATGCAAAAAGCACCAGGAGGGCCGCCACTTAATAAATGGGAACTGATTACGATTCTTTTCTATTGACAACACGTCTTTGTCTCCAACTGCTTAATAGTTTGTGTATGTTTGTGAGGGAGTGTGTGTGCGTGATTGAAGGAGGTGGGCATGTGTGCATGCGTGTCTGGGGTGTCTAGGTGTGTGTGTGTGTGTGTGTATGCGCACGCGCCTGTTACCTATATACACAGTCAAGGGAATATCTATCTGCAAGCAATTCTATGATTATGTGAGGCTGGAGTTTGAGTGTATCTTTGTGTTCATGTGTGTGCTTTGGTGTTTATCTTATTTTTTATGCACGATTGTTGTGCCTGCATTTTTGTATTTGTTTCTGGCAGATC